>NC_133774.1:44613009-44952504 GCF_003597395.2 Chelonoidis abingdonii | reverse complement strand
AAAAAAAAAAAACCCCACAAAAACTTTTTAAACCTTCTATACAAGGAAAACTGTAAAATATTCATAGTTTTAATTCTGAAGCCAACTTTTACTGGCATCCTGTACATTTCTTAAAAAAACAAAACAAAACAAAAAAAACCCCAAACAACAAAATGAATATTAACAAAAAATAATATTCAGGAAAAACATTTTCAGGCAACAAAAAACAGAAAAAAGCTTATCCTGTAGGTATACTTGAAAAAGAAATACAAGCAAAAGAAAATTCAGTATTGCATAGCACTGTCTAAGGATTCAGATTTCAGCAAACAGAAAAGAGAAAATAGAAGCAGTTTGGTATTGATAGTTTCCATTGATGATCGTTAGTCATCCACTATGTACATTTTTATATACTGTATGCCATTTAAAGTCCCATTCTCTTCAGTCTTAAATATGTTCTTAACACGGGATTTTAAACGTCTAAACAAAACACTTCTTGGCACTTTGCTACTACATCATTTCCTCTGAATAACATACTGTAACCGAAGTCTTTTTAAAGTGTCCCTTATAAGTGAAAGTGCCATTCTGCTACATATCATTCATCAGGAAACGAAATCCACAATGCTCTGTGCCTGGATCCACTGAGTACAGCAACACCAAATCTGAACCTCGCCACGACTGAGAAATTCCATTAACAGAATTACACAGACCTGTTGCCCCTTGGGTTTGCAGAATCCCACATTCTAGCTGGTAAAGCTTCAAAGAGATCGTAAACAAGCACCATGGTTAAAGGCCTCTATGTTCCTGCAGGGAGATAGGTATAGCATTTCCCTCTCTTGTTGTGTTTTTCTTTTCTCAATAAAAAAGCACTTTAGATTAGAAACATACATTCACAGCTTAATACTGTGATCTCTCCCACTGCAGTTGTCAAGAAAGCTCTAGTCCCATCTGAAGACAGACAGCTTTGATACTGCAGCTGAAATTCACAAATCAGGCTGAAAGGAACCTTCTCTCTCCAGAGGCCAGTGTTGACTTTTTAGTTTTAAAACAGAGTATTAAGGTCTTCATCGCCTCTGCTGTGCATATACTGGGTAGGCTAGTGTGACATTGAGAGAGTCATTGTGCTGCACGAGTGATGTGTGTTGGTAATGTAGCACCAGTTCTTTAAGAGAGCTGTACAAGTTATATGGCTCTGCAAATCCATACCCAGTAGGAGTTTTGTTTATGACACAGTGCTTTACTTCTCCATCCACCCTAAAAGGAAAAAAATAGAAAGGTTTTTAATTTGTCAAGAAAGCAAAGTTTACATGTTAAAAAGCAGGCTAGAGAATAGTGAATTGACAGTGAACATATAAATGGTAAATATACAAAATGACAGCATTCTACATTGGAATAATTCCATTCAACTTAAATCTAACCAGAATTCTCAGTGTGTCATGCATGACACACTGTTTGGATAGGCAGAAGGTACAAAGAACTTAGTAGATCGACAGCCAGTAGCTCTATTCTGTCATTCTCCCCCTTCGCTATAAGGTCCATCTGTGGGAACTTCCCAGGGCTGAACTTTGCAGGAGAGAGAGAAGCAGCAATGAGAGTAGATGATCCTATGCCTGACAGCCCAGACCCAAGCCTGCTGAAGTCAATAGGATCAGGCCCTGACGGATATCTGCTCATCACCCAGGTAAACTTACTAGCAATTTTTTTTTAACCTCATTGTCACCCCCATGCTTTACAAACAATGCAAACAATCAGGATACATACACAACAGAGCAAGCATAGCAGCCCTGTTTGCTGCTCTCCCGAACAAGGAACGTTCCATCCCGTTTTCCCCGCAGCAGATTTTCAGCTTGGCTTCTGTTGATATTTCCCACATTCCATGTTCTCTCGTCATGATGGGGCAAATCCTCATCATCTTCCACCATAGAGTATTGGCTGTACAAATATGAAAAGGATAATCAGAGAAATGTAGCACTCATTGGGACCTCGAGAATTCATCAAGTCTAGCCTTCAAACACAGCCTTTGCAAGGGCTTGTCCAAGATTTTTTGAACCCAGGATCTCTCACACCTAAAGCAAGAATCATATGCCTACACCAGCAAGCCACATTCAGTAGTGTTACAACCCAGCCACATGGGATGGAATTTCATAGTTATTCAGACTATGGTAGCTAGATGAAGCCTTCAACCAGGGTCAAAAGATCTTGACAGAAAACAAGCAGCTGGAGACTGTGGAGAAGTGGAATAGTGCTCCCCCTGCACACCACAGTATGGCTGCCAGCCTGCACTGGTGGGCCCCTCCAAATTTGTCCATCAGTATACTTTTGGCTAGTAGATTTAGATCTCTGATTAGTAGGTATCTGGTCAGTTTTTCAAGCACTGAGTAAATACATTCATCCCTGATTCTTTGACTGTAGTTAGCCTCAATCTGTGCTACAGTCATCAGTGTCCACTGTTGGAATTCAGTTTCTTTGGAAGACTCTGGTTTCTCTCACTAATGAGCACCATCTACCTTCCTTATCCTGCCACACTCCATTATCCTTATTTGTATTTCTACCACTCTAACTCCAGCCATCTCCTAGACAGGGATCCCAGTTGTCTGTTTATGCTCATTTTCAATGTTTATTTTGGCTATATTATAACTTCAGAAAACAATCTGAATGGTGTCAGAATAAATCTGAGCAGAAATCAGATGGCTCATTAGCAAGGAAAGACAGAAAATGAAAAAAAAACATTTTTTTCCAACATTTCATTTCATATTTGGACCCTATGTTCCCAAACTGTGGCCTTGTCTGCACTGGCTTTATTTTGGAGAAATCTCCAATTAGTTCTAGCATTCAGAATAAAACAACAGAACCACAGGATTAGAAGAGACTGCAAGGGTCATTTCGTCTAACCCTCCTGCCAAGATGCAGGACTGGTTGTGTCTAAATCATCTAAGACAGATAGCTATCCAGCCTATCCTTGAAAACCAGTGATGGAGCTTCCACAACTTCCCTAGGCAGCTTGTTCCATTGTCCTGCTCTTTTTATAGTTAAGAAGTATTTCCCGAGATTTAATCTAAATATGCAATGCTGTAGTTTGAGCCCATTGCCTCTTGTCCTCCCCTCTGTGGCAAGAGAGCAAAATTTTTCTCAACTTTTTTTTTATGGCAGCCTTTCAAGTATTTGAAGACCTCTAATATGTCCCCTCCTTAATCTCCTCTTTTCCAAACTGAACATACCCAGTTCCTTCAGCCTTTGCTCATATGGCTTGCATTTCATCCCTTTGATCATCTTTGTAGATTGCCTCTTGATCCTTTCCAGTTTTGCTACATTCCTTCTATACAGCGGTGACCAAAATTGGACACAGTACTCCAACTGAGCCTAACCAGCACTGAGCAGAGTGGTACTATCACCTCCAGTGATTTGTAGCACCTTATTGGCTTTAAGTATCAGAGGGGTAGCCGTGTTAGTCTGGATCTGTAAAAGCAGCAGAGAATCCTGTGGCACCTTATAGACTAACAGACATTTTGGAGCATGAGCTTTAGTGGGTGAATACCCACTTCGTCAGAAGCAAGTAGTGGAAATTTCCAGGGGCAGGTATATATATGCTAGCAAGCAAGCTAGAGATAACGAGGTTAGTTCAATCAGGGAGGATGGGGCCCTGTTCTAGCAGCTGAGGTGTGAACTCAGCTACAGAACCAGTTTCTCCTCTCTTGGTTTTCACAGGGTGATAATGTTAACAGGATATGTATTCCACGGACACCCCTTCTCACATTCAGGTTTTATTTTTTTTTTAAACTATTGATTCATGAAGTTACTCTTTGCATTCTTCTGTTGGTTAGATTTGGTTTTAAAGGGAAACTAAAATCCATCACTATAGCCACTTCACATAGCCTGGAATATTCAACAGTTACATGATCAGCACTTTTCACCCATGATCCATGCGTGGTGATGATCCAGTGGCCAAAGCAAGTTAAAAACCTGTACCCAACTCATTTGCTTTAATGACAGAACAATACCTGCCTCCACTAAGAAAAGTCAAACTGGAATATAAAGGCAGAGCAGATTCATGCTCTGGATGAGCTATTCCATTCTGTCCATTTCTGGTGATGGCTGATACTATACCACCACCAATACTTTGCACTTGTAAAGAGTCTGTCTTCAGAATTTCTCAGACTGTTTTATAAATATTAATTCAGCTATATAATACCCCTCTGAGGTATTTATATCATATGATCCTCATTTTATCGACAGGAGCAGCAAGGTTAGAGTTTAAGTTCAAATCCCTTAAGAGGTCAATGATGGAGTCAAGAGCCAAACCCAGAATCCTAGATTCCAATTCCTCATTATAGTCACCTGACCATACCCCTCTCTTAGGTATCAATAGAAGAGCAAAGGATAAGACTGGTGCCCTTGCTAATATTCTCAGTAAAACAGATTCAGGTCCAAATCAGTATCAGATATGCTCAGATACACTGTGCTGTGCCCGAGAGTCTTCCAACAGTCATTGAACTAAACATGCTTAAACTCATTACTGTGTAGAATTATTTGATTTCAGGAATATTCAATTTCTTAAATACTCACTCTTCTGTATTTTCATTGCCCAACCATTCATTCAACTTCTTTTGTCGAACACCTTTTTGAGTCAACCACCTGGAAAATAATTAAAAACAGGTTTACATATTTTTTTAATGGGCAAAATTTGGACATTATGGGAAAACTAAATTCTTCGTAATTCATACATGTACTTACATCAAGTACTGGTCTCTTGTCTTTCTCAGCTGTATAAGGTCTGGTTTAATACTGTTCATACGTTTGTCAATCTCTCTATATTCAGCTGCTTGCTTCTTTAAATCCTCTTCTAGTCTACGTCTGCTGTCCACAATTTCACTTATTCGAGATTTCAGCTTCTCATAGTTGTGCATTATTCTGAAGAGAAGAATTGGGTTTGTTATACTTTGTTAGATCCTGGTACATAATCCAGGTTTCCTATTTTCACTTGTAAATATCTAAGACAAGTTTATTTTTCAAGATTCAGTTGCAAAATTTGCAAGTTGTCACCCACTGCACTTCAGATTTATTCCGCTGACGTTCCATCTCACATATGGACTTTGTATATTTTTACTTTGTCTAAACTGCACAAATTTTAAGCAAATAAGCACTGGTACCAACCTTTGTATTTCTTTTTCATTTCCTTCCCGTTTAAACTTTTCAATATACTCTTTGCTGTATCTTTCTTGTGTCTGGCACTGCTCTTCAAATATTTTTATTGTTTCATTAAATGCTTCAATAGCTGTTCTTTTCATTTGAATTTCCTGAAAATAAAGTAATCATCATTATAGTCCCTATAAAATTGAAGAGATGATTTATTGGCTTCTCTCTCTGGAAAGGTTTAAGTTATCTTGTAGCAAAATAATTGTACTTTAATATCCCTGAAGCAACATACGTGTTGTCGGTGGACTCTTCCAATATATGAAAAGCAAGCCTTGTACAACTTGCTACAGTGATGCTGCTTTCCAAAAAAAAAAAGAAATGACCACACATAGAATTATCTACTACATTTGTTTTATATATTAGTTTTGTTTTTGCAATGGGAGCCTTTCATCACTGCCCTCACTTTACCGTTTGTACTCTTACAGGTATAGTTGGGACTCCTGAAATACTAAGCTGATCTGAGTGATTATTTGGGGTTTCACCCACACCTCCAGTATGCTATAAAACTGCCATCTTTTAAGTAGTTTCTTGCAGGTTCCAGAAGGCACAGTATTCATTCTGCAACTATAAAACAATGCCATTTCCCTGGCATTTCCAGGCTCTGCTAAATATTGGTAAATAAGAGGGAAATGGGTTGCTATTCATTCCTTCACTGTGTCTAGTTGTCACATCCACGCTCCATATATTTTGCACATGATACTTTTCTCTCTAAAGAAATTCTAAGGTATTGTGGTCGTTTTAATTTGTGCCTTCAAGGCATGGGGATCAAGACCCTACAAATGGTCAGTATGCAGAGCTGCTGCCAAACCAGTAGGAGTTTTGCTTATTGCGTGTTTGCAAGAGTGGATACCAACCTATGGTTATATTGTGCAGAGGGTAACGGCTCAGACATGAGTAACAATTCCAACTTACTGAACTATCACATCAAGTAACTTTTGTCTTTTAAAAGAAGAAAAGAAAAAAAGTATCTCAAAGTTAACATTAGCGATTTATATCAGTGTCCTTCTAAAACCAAATAAGAAGTCCTGCACTCTACAATTCCTGCTTCAAAGATAACTCACCTGAGATGTTCTGGTGTAATCTTCATAGAGTCTATCATATTCTCGACTCTTTTCTTGGAACTGAGTGTTATATTCATGTAATTTTTTTCCCACTGCTTCAATACTGTCCTCTTTCACAACTTGATCCTGGGAGGATAAGCAGAAGGAAATATATCCAGTAAAGAAACAGTTACACAGTACAAATTTTCATAATAAAATTGGTTAAGAAAAAAGTGACCATGAAAAGAAATACAATATAACTTGACATTTCTCTTACAATATGGAGAAGAGATGTACTGAATGCATATAATATGCACATGTGAAATGAAATTAAGCACAAAAGACAATTTTGCACTGCCAGCATGCAGCATTGTGCTGAAAATAATATATTTCATCATTAAAATTGTCATATTTAACCTGGTATGTTTATTTCTTAATGAGCTATCTACAGTATTTAAAGTTTGTATTATTTGATGTACAATTTGTAAAGTTGCTTTTTTTTTTTTTTTTTTTTTTTGTCTCAGATCCAGTTTATTCTTATCTCAAATATTAAGTGAAATGAGTTTCTCCATATTGAACGGCTCTACACGCTAATAACTTTTCTATACATAAGCAGAATAAAAAGAGAATAAAAAATGTTACCTGCTGGTACTTGGATACTGGATAAAGTAATTTTACATCCAGTTTAGGATTATACTGGGCTAAAGACTCATTCCGGTAGTGGTTTATTAGCTCAACCACAGAGTTGAAAGTTAATGGGTCGGAAAAGCCGTATTTCCCATCTCGGTGAAATATTTTGATTAATTTGTTATTTCCCCCTTTCCTGTAAATAAAGTTTGGAAAACAGTCAGCCATATTTCAGATGCTCTTGCCAAAAGAAAGTAGCATTTTTAAATGCAGCTCTGTAAAAACATATTCCAATATCAGAATCTAGCTGAGTATGTTACCTTAGTGTAAGTGTGTAGTCTCCATGCATTTTGGTAGAAGCATCTCGTACCAAAAAGGTACCATCAGCAGTGTCACGAAGCTTCTCATTTACTTCTTCCCTAAAATGAAAGCAAAAGTAACCTATGACTACCTCTTACTCATTTCCTCACTGTAATCTATCATTTCTCCCTCTATCTTTCTTAAAACAGAAATACATCTTTGCCTTTTTCATCAGCCTTCTCTATCTCCTTAAGAACATTACATTCATTTCATAGTTCTACTGGTGAACAAATGGAATATAAAAATGCTGTACCCAATACCCTCCCACTGCTGGAACAGATTTATATTTATGCAAAGTTCTTCCTACTTGTTCATACAAGCCTCCACAATTGGAGCATCCAGTGACACCCTACTGTGCCTATATATAGTAAGGTTAAAAATGTTGCTTATATACATCATTTTTTAGTCTGGTTTATTAACACACTAGTACTGTGCCTCAGAGTTCTGGTCCTGGATACAAGAAGGGTGAAAAAATGATGGATATACTGCATTCTAACTGACTGTCAGTCACTTTTTAGTCACATTGGCAACAAAACCATCTATGTTGTGTTTGTGTTGGAAAATGTTCTGAAAATGGTTCTTAATATTACAATCATTCTTCTGTAGTTAAGTAGAATACAAAGATAATATAGCAAATACATACATGCCTTTTTCTGTCTTACCTTGAGATATCTCCCCAATACCATTCAGCATCTTGTAAAGACATGTTGTTATTCATACCGTTGTTAATTACAGTATTAGGTTTTGGTGGTTTAGGAGGCAGTGCTGCAGAGGAGGGAGGAAAAAAAAGGTTGTTTGTAGCCCAGCTGCAAATTAAATAGTACATGCCTCAAAATTCTAATTTGTGCTATGATTTACAACAATCATTATGTCAAAAGAAAGCTAAAATGATTGCAAAACACACTGTTTCTGTTACAGGCAATCTCTGAAAGACACCGAATAACATCAAGATATTTTACTGTCAACAAACAAACAATTACACCATAAGGATGTACTATACCAAAAGATATAGGTTACTGAAGAATACATTTCAAGCAAAACAACCAAAAAAAAAATTTGGGGGGGGGCAAAAATGTTTAAACTGAAGTTTGTTTTCACCTTAGTCCACCTCCTACAACAAATGTCTATCTTGAGATCATTACAAATAACAAAACATGTCAAGTTTCATTTTTATTTTTCCTCCTATTTAATTATCCAAGAGGAATTTTGCTACTTTCTTGTACAAGAGCTGCTGTGGGTAATAAAAACAGCAACACCACAGCAATACTATATGTTTTAGGAGGAGGAATTGAGTTTCTCTGATCCTCACCATTTTATACAATGATCTGCTAAAAACCACTTTCAGGAACCCATCTGTGACCCAAATATCCCTACGGTTAATCTTAGTATTTGACAGGATAAATTGTGTTCCAAATGCCAAGTCTGATTAAAAACCACATCCCCTTTTCTCAATGTCACCACTGGGTGCCAAAAAAGATACTGCAGCATTTCTGTCTTACTAGCTAGGATGACAACACTGGAATCAGCATTAAAAATGAAACAAGATTTTGAGTTCTATATTAAATTTTACATTATTTATGTATATGATTGTTTGTATAATATGCTTGACTGCAAAAAAATGTTTTTATAATAATAAAGTGTGTGTCAGGATAGTATAACAATTCCAATATCAAATGACTAAATGATACAAACTGAGGATTTAAGTTATTGATAGATTTTAAAATGTTTCTGCCAAGACAATCCTGCATACTGATGTGTAATCACTGTATCAGGAAACACAAGTGTATTTATAGGAGTTCTTGCCAGTCATAATATAGAACAGAAATAGCAAAAAGGATGCAACATTTTTAGTATATAAACAGAACTAAGACTATATGAGAGAATACAAACAAAACTGAAACACCTGAATTCACTTCAATTCTTATTAAAGAAGAAAAGAGGTATTTACTACAGGCTATGATTCTAATTGCTACTTCTATGCATTAAAACCACAATTGAATTCCAATTCATGAAAAAAATAATTTGCATCAATGACAAAGTAAGTAAAACCTAAACATCTAATCAGGATTTTGCAGCAGCTAGCATAAAGACCAAAATGAACTAGGTTTTTACAATAAGACTGCAGTATTACCTGGTAGATCCATTTCTATGTAAAACATCAAGTCTGTGCCACAATTTATATCTGTCTTGGGATATTCTATATCCAGTTCTTCCATATTCCAAACAGTGTTGTACATTTGTATGAGTTTCACTGAGTGAAGCTCAGTTATAAGAAAAAAGAATCAGGCTCTCTTTGTAATGGTGTCTTGGAATTCATTTTAAAACCTATAAGGGGCTGCACTGTAACCTATTACATCATAATCCTCAGCCAATCATGTCAAAATAATGTCACCAGACCACTCCTGTTTCATCATTTTGTTCTACACTAACCTTAAAACAAACCTTAAAACAATTTCAGTTTCAGAAAGAACCTACATTTAAAACAGAATTGCAATATATGAATGATGTTATACACAAACAGACTGAGTATGTTCTCCTTATGCTGACTTTTCCATTTTATTTTTCTGACTCTTTGCAGCATGGTACATTCCACTGCTGGCAGGCTGACAAAGGCTGATATGCTGCAGCATGTAGCTTTTTTTTTTTTTTTTTTAAATACATATAGTGGATCTGTGTTTACAGATAGGCAGGAAACTTTTTAGTTTCAATAGCCCACTAAGTTTCCTAAAGATGACCATTCAAGATCCTTTAAAAGCCTTTTATATCTATTTTATATATAAAAAAAAGGGAGGGGGGGAATCATGCACTCCAAATATGTAACAAACAGAAATTGCACTTCTAAACAGTGCTGAGATTTCAACTTTGAAATGGTCACGCCTTGATACATTTTATATAATATCAAGTGTCTTGTTTCCTTATTCTGTAGTGCCATACAATTGTTAAACATTTTCACTTTAATTTTGAAAGCTAGAAATAAAATATTGTAATCTCATGCTAAAGATGTTAATGAAGTTTTTTTTAAAAAAGCAGGGCAGTGATCCAAACTAAGCAGAATCTTGAAAAATGACTCTTCTGAACATACAGAGCCTGACAGTCAAAATACATGATTTAGTCTGCTTTTTCCCTTTGTTTCTCTGCCCCACTCATCATTTACCATGCTAGTTATTTTCTGAAAGCAGCAGCAATTGTCATATTCTTATTTATACATCTGACTTTATATCAGCAGAAGCCTCCTTCTATTGAAAAATATTTCTTCTCAATCATACTGAATATGAAAAAAGATTTTCTGACTATTACTCTCTCAGCCTCCTCTAAAGAATACTATTAACGCAGCAGTGGGCTACTATGCATAGCACTTATGCATACTTTAATATTCACTATCCTCTATCTAGGCAGAAAACTAGATACCAAAAATATAAGTAACTGAAGCAATTCAGTCATCTTAAGAAATCCTTTTGACCGGGGTATAGCTACAATCTGCACATATTACACAAATACTTGTTATATACTTTAAAATGAACAAAATTATTTGCATCTCCTCAATATTGCACCCACATCCCGACCCCAACTATTCCATTGTAGTTTTATCCTTTTTAGACAAGTACTAGCATGCAAGAAGATGGCTACAGTACCAACATCATCAATACTTGTACATGCTGGCTGCCTACACACAATCATGCTTAAGCTCCTCTTGAAGTAGCTTCCCTCTCTTCCCCATTTAGGTAGACAAGCACCAAAGATTCGTTCTTTTGCAGAGGGTAACAGGATACGTAAGATGCTCCCAGACAAGTCCAAACATTGAACTTAAGGGTTTAGTCAGCCCACCTACTCCTCAAACAGTTGAGTTGCCACAGTACATTAATTAAAGTAGGTTATGAGAGATTTCCTACAAAGAATATATTGCTACATTTAGTCTAATAGGAGGTTAGTATGATTTTTATTTAAACTTCCATCAAAAACTGCTATCAGGAAAAAAAAAATCTTCCCCCCCTTTTTTTTTTTTAAACCATTGGTCAAATTTTAGAGAGCCAGACTTGTAAAATCAGGTTACTGCTCAGCCCAAACTAGTCTAGCTCACTGTGATTCCATATGGCAAACCAGAACAGGCAGGACACAGACAGACAGGTGATTTTCCACTGCCCCAGCTTAACCTGGCACATTATGACTGGTGATCAATTAAAATAAAGTACTGAAAATATAAACACCCTTATTTCTGTAAGGACTTGGGGGGGAAACGCATACACATTCAAAACCACTTACTTTGTAAATTATGCATCGCAAATGCTCACCCCTGTAATACTTGTATCCAACAACCTGAAAAGTTCAGATAGCAATTCTTTCACACAGAAAAGTCTTTTCAAAAGATTCCTTTGTTAGGACACTTCTCTGAATGAATTAGGTGAACAGTTCTGAAAAGATGCTCTGTTCTTTCCAATTAACACTCCATAAAATCCACTCTGAAGAGCTGTAACATGAAGTCAGAAAATCCAAGACCCCTCTTCTATTCTAAACAAATTAAACTTCTGTGCTGTGCAACGGGTATCCACACATTTCTGGTTCATCATTAAAAAGTGAACAGGATTTTAGTACTGTACAAAAAACCTCAGTAGCTTGCCCAGCTCTCTCAGATAAAGATCTCAGTTTCATGATTAACTTGGGCAGGTTCAAATATTTGCTGAGCCAGGGATTTCAGATGGGGGAGGAGGGAGCTAGAGTCAAAGTAAAAGTTGTCATCAGCTAACAAATGGCCAATGCAGGAGTAACTTTCTCATTTCATCACGTAAATGAGAAGACCATTGTAAGTGGATTTAAAATAGTCTCTGTAACAGGCTGCTCAATGCAGTATTAAAGTAACTGAGTGTCAAGAAAAGCACTATGAGCAGCCAGATACAGGAAGTGGCTGAGTTAGTTCAGAAAAAAATAGAATCAAAGGCTTCCTTGTAAAGTTCTGTACCTCTCAGAACAGCCCAGTGCAAAAGTAGCTTGTTTGCATGCCCTGCACCACCTCCCACATACTTACAGGACCACAACTACAACTACAGGTGTTGATTGAAGACCCTTAGAATGAAGTTCTAAACTGTTTTAGTCAGAACAACAGAAAGACAAGGTGTGGGAGGTAATATCTTTTATTGGACCCAATTCTGTTGGTGAGAGAGACAAGCTTTTGAGCTTACACAGACCTGAAGAAGAGTTCTGTGTAAGCTCGAAAGCTTCACTCTCTCTCACCAACAGAAATTGGTCCAATAAAAGACATTACCTCAGCCACCTTGTCTCTAATACCCTGGGATCAACATTGCCACAACAACACTGCACAGTCAGATTAATATCAATGTAACCATTAAACACATGCCTAGGTCCATGATGGTTTCCAATACCAGATACATGTTCTCTTTATTACTTGGTGAGACAAAGGCGTCTTCATGGGCATGTGGTACAGGAAGGTGATTGGGACAAATCAATCTTCCAAATTTGAATGTCAGGTAGAATACGCATGTTTGAGGGAAGTGAGGGGGAATTAACGGGTCAGTTTCCCCCTTCACCTACATGGCTTCACTCCTGTACGCTCAGTAGTGAAGACAATTAAGTAACCACTTCAGCTGTTCCACTGAAGGTGATCAGGAGCAAGTGAACGGAGAAAGAGGCCTCCTGAGATGGGGCTGAAGACTTCTTGTTTCCTTTACCATGCCATAACTAGTATTTCTCCTAATTAGCTGTATTCCTTGGGATCAATTTGGGCTTCTCTGCATTTGCCAAAAATGCTACTGCAACGCCAACTCCTGGCCCCCAAGACAAAAATACAGATATACACCCAAACTACATAGAAAAAAACCCTGTACATCAATTTTAGTTAATTTTCCAATTAAGTAGTTTCCCCTACAACAGTTCCTTGCTTTGCCTGCCATTTTTACTTGCCCTTTGAAGCGGTATTGTCTGGAAATAACATGGCATATTTCACTTGGATGGTAATCGGTCTCTCTGTACTAATGATCAAACCATGAGAGAACAGAAAAACCTAGCTTTTGGTAGTAATTGATATGCACTCTACTATAGGATTTTTTAAAAAAATATCTAGCCAGTATGATTTATTAAACAGTGCTGTGGAAGGCTCAGAGTTTTGGAGCCATCGGAGAAGTCCTGATTTTAGAGCTGACACAGACTGTTCACCTGCTGGAGATGCCACTTTCCCTTTTCAACCAACCGCAGTACGCTATGGTATTCCCACAGGAGAACCGAGGGGGAGGAACAACAACCACACCAGCATTGTAATTAGGACACAAACAAGGCACAACTGTGGAAAAGCAGCAGTACTAAGTCCAATTTTTGTTTAGGCTCCAATGACGCATGGAAAAATGAATTCCCACTCATCCCCACACATGCGATTCAGGCGTTTGTGTCCACATGAATATATGAACACACACGCATTTGCGCACTACAGCTGCATCTGAGACTACTTATCTTTACAAGTTACATCACCTCAACTGGTGTACAGTTTATAGCTTTTACAACTGCTGAAAGATCAGATTTCATACTAATTCTTACTAAACGATTGCTGCTACTTAAAGTGGTTTGCATGCAAGACATACAGTGTAAGAAGTTGGACTGATAGTTGGGCATGGGGCTGAGTGGTGTACAGTTAATTGGTGTATGCTTGTTATAATACACTACATGTGGTTTTACCAATAATTACAAGGCATTGAAAAACCTAAGCTCTACACATTGTCAAAATTTAAAACAGAACAACCTTGTGTTGCCAAGGCTGGAGATTTGTTAACAATGTATTTTGACTTTGTTAAATTAGGTGTAAACCGCATGTTTTTTATTAGCTTAGGAGGGGAGCCCTCTGCTGGAGGAAAAACAGAATGTACAACAGCTACAATGGCGAAAAGTCAAAACATTCGTAGCATAGGCCACGATACTCACAGGACTATTAACATTTACAAAATGATGTTGAATTACGAGAAACATATAGACTAAATCTATGGAACTGCATGTAAAGTACTGACAACTGATAAGTTACTTTTTTTGTTTGTTTGTTTATTTGATACCACAACACACTACAATATAGTTATGAACTAGGGGGCACATTCTGAACCAGTGAAGTCAGTCAGAGCTTTGATACTGATTTCAATGGGAACAGGAGTGAGCCATATATTTTCCTGCTCTGTTTATAACTGTACTAAACTCACCTGAAACAACTAGCACCAGTTACACCTTCTGTATATTTCATAACATTTAAGCTGGAAATCTCTCTAACACATTTACAGCTATAAAAGCAGAGAATCTGTCTTTCAGCTTTGCCATTAACATTCATGACCACACCACCAACTAACATTTCAGCAAGTGACAATTTTAACCTTTGACCCTATAAAAGCAGTAAAATCTGATATTTCACACCAAAGTTTGTAACATTTGTCACAGGAGGCATCTTTCACAAACCCTTTTTGCAAGCCTGGAATAAACTGGGATAATAGCCTAGACAGAAAAGCCAATGTCACTGATGGGGGACAAGGTGGGCGAGGTAATATCTTTTATTGGACCAACTTAAGAGGCAAAATTGCCAGCTTACCCAGAGCTCTTCCGCTGTGTACCTTGAAAGCTTGTGTCTCTCTCCAACAGAAGTTGGTCCATAATAATTATTACCTCACCCACCTTGTCTCTCTAATATCCTGGGACCAACACGGCCACAACTACACTGCCAACATCATTCATGACCTGAAAAATCAGATGGCTTCTCATACCCGTAGGAATTTATAGCCCCAACTCCCAAATACTCTTAAAATATGTACATGTAAAAGGACATGCTCCTTGATATTTTTTAAACTGCACTATAGTTACAATACTTTTCTCCTAGCACTGTTGTTTCATACGGCACATGTAAGGAACACACACTTTTGTCCTGATGCTATAACCGTCAATTCAATGTCAAAATTCCCAGTGCCTTAATCAGGAGTAGAAGCAATCTCTCCCTCTCCCTCCACCACCTTTATATTTTTGTTTAGCTGATCAAGTTTGGATATATATATTGAAAAAAATCTGGTAATTCTAGTCAAAAGACTGAATAGCTGCATAGAACTAGAAAGGGACAATGTAATACAGAAAATGGAACTGGTTAATAATAATTTCAGCCACCAGACATTTTTTTTCTAATCTCTCTAATCCTGCAACATTACTTTTTCTTCATAGGATTACACAGATATTGACAAAATGCATTTCATTGTGGCATATTTTTGTGTGGGATTAAACTGTGTCCTCAGTTCATGAACAAAACGGTTTTGGGCTGGACATATTGACAGGGTAAGGTTATGTGATTGTGTTAAAAAATATCAAAAATGGGCCTATGGAGAAATCTTGTTTTTGCCTTAGGATACTCATCATCATAACTACAGATGAAAAGCTACACATGGCTCAATTTAACATACAAGTCCTACTTTTCTTTCTCTCTATGCATCCATAGGAAGTAAGAAAGTTTGCATTTAAAAAAACCCAAGCATTTAAAACAGAGGTGGACAAACTACAGTCCGTGGGCCACATCTGGCCTGCAGGATCGTCCTGCCCCGCCCTTGAGCTCCCAGCCAGGGAAGCTGGCCCCCGGCCCCTCCCCTGCTGTTCCCTCTCCCCCGTAGCTATGCCACTGTGCGGGCAGTGCTCTGGGTGGTGGAGCGGTGCGCTCCTGCAGAGAAGAGCAGCAGCGTTTCTAGCTCCATCCAGGCGGCACGGCTGCCAGACATGCTGCTCTGAGTGGCATGGTAAGGGGGCTGGGAGGTTGGATAAGAGGTAGGGGGTCCCAGAGGGCAGTCAGGGGAGTAGGAGACTGTTTGATGGGGCAGAGGTTCAGGTGGGGGAGTAGTCAGGGGACGGGCAACGGAGGGGGACTGCATAAGCGTGGGAGTCCTGGGGGGGCCTGTCAGGGGACGGGGGTGTGGACAGGGGACTGGGAGCTGGGGACTTTGATAGGGGGTGAGGTCCTGGGGGACGGTTAGGGAGAGGGGTCCCGGGAGGGGGCAATCAGGGGACAAGGACTAGCAGCACTTAGATAGGGGGTGAGGTCCTGGGGGACGGTTAGGGAGAGGGGTCCCGGGAGGGGGCAATCAGGGGACAAGGACTAGCAGCACTTAGATAGGGGGTGAGGTCCTGGGGGACGGTTAGGGGAGGATGTGGTTAGGGGACAAGGAGCAGGGGGAGTTGGATGGGTGAGGTTCTGAGGGGGACAGTCAGGAGGCAGGAAGTGGGAGGGGGCGGATAGGGGGCCAGGCTGTTTGGGAGAGGCACAGCCTTCCCTATCCGGCCCTCCATGCAGTTTTGCAACCAATGTGGCCCTCGGGCCAAAAACTTTGCCCAACCCTGAATTAAAACATCTGCATCCTGTATATGACATGACTAAAATTCACACACAACTCATTTTAGACGGACATATATGCCAGGTTAAAGGGCAACAAGAAAGAAAGACAAACAGAAAGGCAAACCAAATCACTTTATGCAGAAGTATTATTTTTAAAAAAGTTTTTTTTTTGTTTTTTTTTTTTAAAGTCCTTCCATTTCTCATCTTTGAAATTCTTTTCACTAGCTGTTGTCACAAACTGCTCAAGACCAGGAAAAAGATTGCTGAAAGTTGCCTTTCACTTTTTTAGGAATCTTCCTTTATTTTAATGTCTTGCAACATCCCTGGTTGAAGCTCAAGTTAGAGATGTTAAAAGGCTTGATTCATAACTATATTGCACATGAATATTCTGCAACATACCAGATATTAGAAATGAACTTTGACAGTTGGTTTTGCATCTTTTTACATATGCTTAAAGTGTTCAATTTTTAGATTTCAGTTATGACACAATGCATAACTATCTAGAAATGACAGCTTTTCAATCCAGGAGGAAATATGTCCAGCAAATTAAAGACATACAAGAGAAGGAGATACTTTCTTAGAGACAGTCAGAAGCACGTAGATGCATCTTTGTAAGTGTCTTTTCAAAATATAAACACATATAAACCCATTTATTGTACTTTTGTCAGGTAGAACATTTACATTGTTTAGGGTTTATAGGGCATTGGGAGCCAGCCATGTCAAAATAAAGATGTTAACAGTAAACCCCTGCCTCGGTAAATTGCAAAATTCCCCATCCCCACTTACAACTATTACAATTCATTTAGTGTCAAGATGTTTGTAAAGCAATTCAAGTCAAAATTCTCTAGTTTAGCTGACTAAATTATATGAAGGGCCAAATTGAAAATCTGTCCCTAAACCTTCAATGTGAGCAGTGGGGACTCTGCACTTCAAAATAGATGACTATTTTTCAGGAGCCCAAGCAGAGATTTGAATCCTAGACCTGCAAAGATTTACTCATATGCTTCTGAAAAATATTCAGGCATGCAAAGTTAAACACCAGAGAAAGTCTTTTCAGGAGCAGGATTGAAAGGAACTAACCAGAGGCTGCCAAGTTTGAAAATTTTGGCCTAAACCTTTTGGCTACATATTAATGGACGGGCAGATGATATATTTAACTGAAAAATAATGTACAGTATGGCAATTACTACAGAGATTGTCCTTTTGCCAAGTATGGACTTTGAAATATACAGATAAGAATGGAAGTTGTTATAACAAATGTTATCAAAATGCAGAGTTCAAACCTAATAGGCAGGGCTGATTAAAAGAGAGGCCAATTACACATGTGCCTAGGGCCCATATTCATCGGGAGACCAAAAATCATAGGCCATAATCCTTCACCTGCTTCTCTTTGCCCTAACAAGGGGACACAGACCACCTGCAGAGCACCCTTTGCCTTGGCAGTGCAACCTAATCCTGGCCCAGTGTTGAGGAGAGGCACAGGGAGGAAGTTGGAAAGCAAGCCACCATGCATTCACCCTGCAGCTTGGGGCTGGACCTGGCTCCCCGCTCTTGTCACACCGCGATTCTGGTTTGGCCTAGGTGCCCCTGCAGCATAAAGGTGCTACAACCCTGCATGTCAGGTTGCAACATCACTCGCTCAAATCAATGTACAGTGGGTTTGGAAGATACCTTGTTCCAACACTGAGAAGTCCTGTACCAGCTCTTCCAGCTCTTACCCAATCCTGCAAAACCTTACTGCTGTGATCTCTTTACTGTACTTTGGAAGCAGAGAAGGAGGAACACTAAAAAAATGTTCTGTTCCTGGTGGTAATTTCTTTGTTAAAGTACCCTTTACTAATATTAGTGTAAGCCAAGGCTTGCAGCTTCTCTATATCAACACGTGCTTGCTTTGCTTAACTGAGAAAGTCATGCTGCACAGCAGCACAATTTCCTTTGCACAAGTCTAGCAACACTGCCTCACTCAAACTAAGAAAAAGAGCAATGTATTTGAAATCAAGCAATCTGTTGCATAAAGTTTGCTAATCTTTACTCTGGGTTGTATGAACTGAGTGCTAGCACAGATAGTAAAAACGTGTCAACTAGCTATCCTGAACCAGTTTTGATTTTGCCTGCACTAACAGAATGTGGATTTTGACAGACAAATCTTTCCACATACCTGGCTGACAAATGCACAAAGCTAAACAGAGGTCCAAATTTGAGCTCTTTAACCAGTCCTCATTGGGCACAATTCTTTTGAGGAAATATGCTTAGAAAGGCTTGAGTGACAGCTGAGAAAGGACTTCAGAATTTGTCCGCTTTTAATAGTAAGGAATGCAAAAGTAAATATACACTGCTTCACAAGTATCTCACATTCTTGATTCTTCATACAGTGGTCAGTAAGAGGTAATACAAATTCTAAGGCTATGAAAAAATCTGCACAAATTATTCAATGCAAAAATTTCAGAGTAAAGGATAGTTCCTTAAAAATAAAAATTAATTAACTTCTGCTGCATATCTACTTACTTCCATAATTTTATTACTTTAATACATTTGTTCAATGAGCTTACTTAATTTGAAAAAAAAAATAATGCACATTTAACGGCCACCAAGCTGGGTTTTGACCTATTTAAAACTCATCCATAACCAATTACATTTTAAAATCCAAACTGTTTTTACCTGGTACAGGCTGTCTCTCATTCCATTCACTTGTGATTAAAACTTCTAGGATTTTTACGAGGTGTTCAGCATTATCAGAACTGTAAAATGTAATGGAAAAAAATGTAAAGGCTTACATAATGCCTTTAGAAAAGTAATGCAAAGATAACCGCATAAGCACAAGTCCTATCCACGAATTTTTTAACTATTTTGTATAACAAAGCTACATATCATGGTTACAATATACTAGATAGATAATTAAGATGTCTCACATACCTTCCTAACTGGAATTTGAAAAGCAGAGGGCTGAAAATTTCAGCTAAGGATCTTGCATTCAAGAGATTTTTGCTGGAGGTTTGACAAAGTCTGAAGAAATGTCTGAGCAAATATTGGAGAGTGAGCCAATACTGGTGAGGTATACTTGGAGACCTGATGAGTTTCTTCAGCAACTGAGCATATTTGTCCGAGCTCTGCACTTCTGCAAGCAAACAGAAAGGAAAATGAAACCATTACATGACTCCCTGGTAAGTATCAATTTTATAGAAAAAATATTTTGTCCTTTAATAGGACTCTGACTCTTGTTTCTTCTTTTCAAAAGTGAAAATCTCAAGTGACAGAAGAAAACAACTGAATAAAAGTAAAATGGAAACAGAGCATTCATTTGGTAAAAACCACAATATGTGCAGTGCGTACTGGTAGAAGTCTGTCTTGTGTTTAGCGTCACACATGATTGGGTAATTCTGAGATGCAGTAGATAAGAATCACAGGTGCTTTTCTAACTTTGAAGGTTACCAGCCACAATGTCCTGCCCGTAGAACATGCAACAGTCCTAGGCCTACATACTGAAAGCTGTCAGCTGTACTGTCTGAAATGACCACTGCCAAAGATATACCTTATATTCATGTTTTTATTGCTTTGTAGTTCATAACTGCCAATGGACCTCAGAACACTGTGTTCTCTAATACATTTACTTTATCAGCACTGATAAAAGGTTAACAATTAGCTCTTTCTGCACACAGATAAGTCCTTGATTTTTTTTAACTAGTACATGCACAGTTATTCTTACTTACTAAATGCATCAAGCTGTGTAATATCTTGCAATTTTCATTACATTTATATTGTTAGGTAATTTCAGCAGCTTTTAATCAAAACCAGGTAATATATGATAAGTGAGGAAAAAAGACATTTTTGTTTTATGAGCACCACTTGTAGTGGTGTGGAAAAATCCTCCACATTGTAGGTATGCTGAGACAGTATCAGCCCCTTCATGCTGGGTACTGACAATCCTAATAAACCTTCCCGCTCCCGGTGAGTGGAAATACTTTCACATTCATACCTTGAGCTCCTGAAATCATTTCACTGTAAACAGATGCTGGAATGACAGAATTTGGCAGGTCCAGAAGATACCTCTTGAGAGCATCTGATAAGATCTGCACATCAATTGGCTCAAAATCCATTGATGAGGCATCTGAAGAAAAAAAACCCAGACATATGCAATTTAAAAATTTCTGAGAACCTTAAAATTGTCACTTCATACCAAACCAGAACAGAGAACTCAAATCTGATTTATGAAGAACAATTTGTAAGAAATCTCTGAAGGCATCTAAACAAGTCTTTGCTAAAATGTATTATTTACAATGTGCAGCGAATTCCTACAGTAGATACCAAAATTGTTCAGCAATACACTGTAAAGTTAAGGGGTCAGAGCCTTCTTCAATCATTAAGAGATTCTGACTAATACATGTTAAGATGTAAATTACACATGAGAGTCAATAGCCAATCCAGGAAAATATTTATGTGAAAATCTTACAAGTAACAAATTCTATTACTCAAGAAATAGCTTTATAACATGCTTGGAAATTGTCTCATGTCCCTTCTAGTGGCTAATCTACACAGAGACTAACAGCATACTATAGCTGCTACTTGACAGAATTACTACTGTAGCTAAAGTAGTGGTGGTTTATATATATTGGTGACAAAGGTCCTTGGTTCAAACTCTGTAGATGGCCATAGTGAATGTTGTTATACCTTCACTGGTATTATTTTTGAAGTGACCAGAATGTTTAAAAACACCTTGCTTTCTTTATATACTAACCTTGTAAATTATATAAGGAAGACCCTGGATGTTACTATAAAGTTACAAATTATGCTTGTGGCAATATTTGTAATATTGTTATAGGGCTGCAAGGTTAGACACACCTGGATATTTTTAACAGGTTTATGTTTTACTTGTAAATATTTTGTGTAAACACTACTATAGTAAGGAGCAATCCATGGCTAGGGCTGGGTGCAAATGCAGTATTTCTATCGGTAGCTCATTCCAGGTTTAGGTCCTGAATCGCTAAACATTTACGTGAATAAACTGAAGCACATGTAGATATATTTGCAGAATTGGGTCCTTGGTTTCTTAAATAGCAGTTATAATTTACACACTTGTAATGACCCATGGCCTGCTAGTGTAATTACAGCTTGGGATAGAATATTCTATTGAACTTTATCACTTCTAGAACTGTCTGTTAACGTTGGCGTAGTGAATGCAAGAAGTCAAAATAAAAACCAAAATTTTAGAAGTGTTTATTACAAGCCAGACAGGTTTCCTGTCAGACATGAAGCTCTCACAAAAAGTTCCCAAGTGCTCCCAAATCTTGGAGGTTCCAAAGGGCCCAATAATTGGGATGGGGAATAGGGGAAGGAAGGAAAATAATTCTTTAAAAAGCCCAGTCTATTGGACCAAGAACTCAAACTACATTAGTCACTGTTACTTTTATTCTCTATGCTGGATCAAGTTCAGGTTCCACTGGTGCAGTGTCTGTAAGAAACATCCCAAATTACTGGAACAAGAGAGCTTTAGTGAGAGCTGGACCTATTTGATGTACACCAAGCTATTTGTTGCTGCTGTTGTTGTGACTTTTCTATTTCTGATCACTTTTACTGGCTTGATCCTGGAAGACTGTGAGCTCTGCTCAACAGGAATGAAGGACAGTCAGTTCCTCAAAGGCTAAAGCCTTATCTTTCTGTTTTCCAACCAAATTAAGTTTTGAAGAAGAATACAGGCAAACTCCAGTTTTACAATGGTCTCAGGATACAGGTAGATCTTGCATAAAACTACATTTCAGATGTGAGATTCTATATTGATTTTGAATAAATTAAGAAATTCAGGTATTTGTGGTTTGAAAAGTCAGTGTTGAAAACCAAAATATTAAGACTACAGCTTCTGTGGCTAACTCCACAATTCCATATCTTTCTCTGCCATCGTTTGAGATCATGATGCCAGCTAGATTTAAAACATCAGTGAACTCAAAAATCATTTCCTCCTCAATTTTAATCTTTAATTACTTATAATAACTAAAATTGACAGAGCAGAGAAATTACTTCCTTTTTTAGAGTTTACATGATTTGTGCCTTTGACAACATGGTGTGTAATCAGTTTCACTTCCGAGCCTCATGCAGTGGTATGATGCCCTTGTACCCTCGTGCACTGCTCTGAAAGGGGAAGTTGATACACATACTCTCCCCCACAGCTTGCAGAAGCTTGGGTAATGCTACCGCCACAACAGTAGAGCTCCTGCTCTTCCACAGTTTGGCTGGCTGTTGCTCTGGAAATATTTCTCATTTAGATGGTTAGGTTTTATTAAATTTTTAAGAATCACAATTTATCTGTGCTAAAGGAGACTGGAGGCAGGGGTGCTGGGACAGTTAGTATAGTGGGGGTGCTGAGAGCCATTGAACCAAAGTGTAGACCATGTATATAATGGAAACCACTTCAAGCCAGGGGGTGCTGCTGCACCCCTACTTCCAGCACCTATAACTTCAGGCAAGAGGACAAGTAGCCAGGTGGGTATCTCCCCACCCCACCAGATCCACTGCAGGGGCTAGAGAAGGGGGAAGCCAGATGAGTGTCCGAAACCCCAGGACTCTGGCACAGGGGAGGAAAAGAGAGAGATAGGAGTTGGGGAAGCATGTTGTACATGAGGAGGAGGGGAGAGGAATGGAGGAATTCCACTGCCCTGATACCTAGATCCCTGCACAGAGAAGCATCAGCAGGTAGGTTCTCTTCCCTTACTCTCCAGTATCACCACAGAACCAGGCAGGGAACCTGCTGCAGAGCCAGTAGGCTTCCCTCCAACCCCCTCCGCTGGGCCAAAAGAAGCAGAAGGCTGAATGTATTAATGTATGCACAAAATTGTGTGCAGCTGTACATGCATAAATAAAATTTAGCCCACAGCATTATTGGGACAGTGCATCTTTATCTTGCTTCTGAATGAGACTCCTTTCCCCTCCTAGAGCCCTGCTTTTTTTTGTCCTCAACCAGTTAAGTTACTAATAAACATTAAACTGATTATTCTTGGACAAAATACCAGTATAATGGGGACTTGGAGAAAAATATTTATTCCATGAAAGTGGAAAGGTTAATATTACGGCAAATGCAATGGAATAAAAACTATATCAACTAAACATCAAATTATATAGTTTGAATAGGGGGCATGGAAAAAAACCATTCAATCTTAATACAAAAACTATTTGGTACTTTAAGAAGAACAGTTGTACCTACCACACTCAAGAATTTGTCTTACTTCTGCAATACTGCTTGACCCTTGTGTTCTGTACAAAGTTGAACATTCCAGACCTTAAAAACACAATAGATTGGACACATGAACTTAATATCCCTTATGGCTTTATATAGGACACAACATATTTCTATTGTCCTCAAATAACCATTTACAGTGTAAGTTAGTATAATTCTTATACACCATGACAAAATACTGTATGCTATTGATTTTATAGGGCAACAATATACCACACAGGAAAATATACCATCTCTGCAAACTGCTGGGCTAGCAGAAGCTGCCACCCAAGAAACAGTAGAAATCTAGTCAACTCTCATTCCCCTCCCCAACTCAAACAAATCGCCAGGTGCTGGCTTTCGGAGGCCAACACCAGCAGAAGGAGAAGTGTGTACTAGCCAAGGTAAAGGTTTGCCTGCAGAGGAGCAGAGTGCAGTTCAGGAGGAACACCCAGCCCTTCCCTGCCACTCTACGCACCTTTCCAGCTAAGAAACAGCTGGACCTAAGCCCTCCCTTGTGCATGTCCTATTGCCTCATCTCTCCCAAGTGCCTTCATAAGGCAAGAGGAGATGGGATGCAGGGAGGAGACAGAGAAAATGAAGTGGAGTTGTCCTACCAAAAACGGAGAGACACTCAGGGCCTGCCACCCCAGGAATACAACTTAAGCAGAGACAACACACACAGTCTGCCTCAAGGGGAAAAGAATAGTTGAAAAACTGCTTGAGAATAAATAATTCCTTAGCCTGTGATAGTGTATGTAACCCAAAGCCGAAGGGGCTATTTTTCCTTTTGGGGGGATACTTTACTTTCTTACCGTAAAGCCAATCACTATCTGGTTTTCTGCATATTTATTTTATTGACTTCAGACATGCAGAGCACACACAGTACGTAAGCTCTCAGTACTGGGTGGTGTTGCTGCAGATATGTTAAACAGTTGCCCTGTTTTAACACCATTTCAGTGGTGGAGGGAGTGATCCCTAGGTATACTCTGTAAAGTGCAGACATCCTTCCAAATAAAAGACACCATAATAAATGTACAATTTTTTGCTCTATATTTTACCTTAAAGAGCATGCCCAGGGATACAGGTCATGTATGATTTCATAACATTCCATATGGTCTCCTAGAAACAGTGGCTGACTATGCTGGTTGCCATTAAACTCTGGCTCTCAGTACTGGCATCAGCAGCCCCTGATCCATCCATTAAACGTTTGTGTCTTCCCAGCCCTCAAAGTGTTGACACTGATAGTAACCAGGCCACAAATCCTGTCTTGCCCTCCCATTCCCAGCTAAATGGCCATTAGGAGAGCAGGGTACAGGGGGCATCTTCTGGCCACGTAAGGTTGATGAAGGTGACACAGCATCAGAAGCTGGGGAAAGAAACAAGGGGATTAGGAAGCAAGAGATGGACAGAGAATGGGTTATTTAAACAGGAGGGAAGAGAAACAAAAGACTGAGAAGGCCAGTAGGGAGACGGGGGGAATGGTATGGCGAGGAGGGGAACAGGAGAGAGGGGGACAGCTGGGAATACGGGAAGGGAGAAAAGTCAAAGGGCAACAAATACACGCTGATTGAACAGACACTAGCAATAAATGACTGCCTCTGGGAGGGCAAAAAATACCTCCCAAAACTTAGCATCCTGAGATATTTTCCCCTGCCATCTCATGGCAATGCAGTTCTGTGCTTACTCTTGTTGCCAGTTGATGTTTGTATTATATTATTCAAAACCTGAAATTAAAATCTCTCTTTTTGCTCTGTAGCAGGTTACCAGGTATCAGGTAGTATAAGCTATGTTATTACCTCTATAACCCAAGTAACCTCTGTTGAGCACATACCAACAAGATAAGGCTCCGACTAGATTTGTTTGAATATCAATTGAGTAATGTGAAACATTACAAACCCTTGGTCGGGAAATGTACAAACTCTGGGCCTGATCCTGCAGCTCCCATTCACAAACATAACTAAAACACTGGCAGACTGTTCATCAGCATACCTTTCTTTTCAATAGCCTCCACTATCTTGATAAGAATTGGTGGAGCGACGTCCGGAGGCAAAAATTGCTCTGTAAGATCTGGAAGTGTAAAAGCTGTTAAAAAAAAAAAAAAAATCAGTTAAGCTACAGTTAGATGCAATTTCAGTTTATGAAAGTCATGAGATATACTGCAACTGGTTAATTTTTAAACACTGAACAAAAATTCATTTCATCAGCTATGAAAGTCCATGTAGACATTTTGCTCGTCTGTTCTGTATGCAAATTAGAACACCACACAATTACTTATCAGTAATTTAAAAAAAAACAACCCTCACATGCTAAATATCACTGCTATATTTAAACTAAAGATAAACAACCAATACATAATTAGCAAAGTCCTAGTAACTATTCCCATCATTTGTTTCTTCTTTTTTTTTCTTTTTTAAATCAAGCAAAGACATCCACTTCATGACATTTCGCTCCTCTAATATTGCAATCCCTCACCTTTTGTATTTACACAAATCCATTCTCCAAGACTGAATAGTGATGATAAATAATAAGGAAAATGCATTTTTATGGCACCTTCATTCAGAGAATATCAAAAATGCTTTATAAATCACTAATAAATATTCACTACTGCTGTGAGGAAGGTAAATAAAATCAAGTAAAAAGTGTAGAATCCACACGAAGCCATATAGAATCTATATAAAATTCTTATCGGACAGTTTTTTGGACTTGAAACATTTTCTCCTATGGTGCACCAGATGAGGGAGCTATATACATATTTCCTTGGAACTGCTAATCTACTGAATGAAACACATTTTTATTGGTATGAACTCTCTGCAGGAACAACCAACATGTCATAATAATGCGAAAGCGCAATAAAAGTTGCAGTTTTAGTTTTTATAGGTTCACAATATTGACAATATGCGCCTCGTGGTGCAGAGCGAGCCTCCTGTTTTATACAATGATCAAGAAATAAAGAATAAAAATAAGATATTCTAAAATGAATCTTTTGCAAACTGAAACAAAGCTGCACACTGATTTTATCCTAAGTCAGTTCACACACAATGCAGTTTCTTCACTGAAAGAACAAACTGAATAAAAGAACGTTCTCACTCAGTGATAAATGCAAAGTTTAAAAGTTTAAAAGCAGTCGAGTTTAATTTTTGGAAAGCTAGGATATTGACAGAAATATATTCTTACTAAACAGCTGCCAGCAACATCTGACATGATTGACAGATTATGATGGATAAAGATGAATTAATCACTGGATTGGAAATTGGTGGTTGCCTAGGGAGCAGTGATCATGACCTGATTACATTCAACATGGGAAAACAGAGGACAGTCCAAAGCAGTAATATACATACCTTATGCGTCAGAAGGGCTAATTTCATAATGCTGAAAAATGTTATGAACAAAATTTATTTGGAAGAAAAATTTAAGACAGAAAAATGTGAATGAAAATTGAGAATTCTTTCAGAAGAGTTTATTAGATGGCTAAAAAGCCATGATTCCGCAATCTATAGAAAGGATTATTTTGGCTAAAAGCCCATCCTGGTTCAGTGGTGAAGTGAAGACAGAAATCAGAAATAAATTAGAAATAAATGAGTAATATATAACAAATGGGAAAAAAAGGGAAAACAGATACCAACTGATAGAATTTAGATGTTATGAAGTGTAGAAAATTGATGAGAGAAGCACACATTAAATGGATTAAGAACTGGCTGACAGATCCCAAAAATAGAAGGGTGGTGGAACAATTTGTATCATGGAGGTGCTGAGAGCCACTGAACCAAACTGTAAACCCTGTATATAATGGAAGACACTTGAAGCCAGAGGGTGCGGCAGCACCCTCCACACTCCTAGTTCTAGCACCTATGAAAAGTAGTTGTCAATGGGAAATTATCATCAAACGGTGGTGTTTCTAATGGAGTTCCACAGAGAACAGCACCAGGCCTGACGCTATTCAATATTTTCAGTGACCTGGAAGTAAATATAAAATCACTGTTGATAAAAATTTGCAGCTGACACAGACTGGCCAAGGGGTAAATTACAACATGGATAAAGCAGCCAAACAGAGTGATCTGGTTCACTTGGTAAGCTGGGCCCATTCAAGGAAAATACATTTTAATATAGCCAAATACAAAGTTTTATATCTAGCAACAAAGAATGCAGATCATATTTAAAGAATGGGGCCTGGATCTTTGAAAGCAGTGACTCAGAAAAAGATTTAGGGCTCATAGTAGACAAGCAACTGAACATGAGCTCTGTATCTGTCCGTTTCTTCTGTGGGAGGTCAGCGACTCCATGGACAGCAAGGGCATAGCTGGGGAGCCCCTGCACAAAGAGGCAAGAGAGGCAGTAATCTCCAGTGCTGTCCCAGCCATCGAGCGGATCCAGTACAAACAGCAGGGTATCGGCTGCTTTTGCCAGGTCTAACACAGCATGAAGATTCCCCATGGTATGCCATCACAAAGCGCCATCGCTGTTTAAGTCGGGAGCAGAGAAGCACAAAACCCCCTGCTCTCAGGGTGAACACCCTCTCCAGCCTGGAAGGGGTTGGAAAAGCCCTGCAGAGGGCTAGGACTGGGCAAGGTAAAACTCTGGCTGATTGGGGGAAGTGGCTACAGCTGGGGCCATGCCTCAAACTGAGCAACAGGGCCTTATAAGAAGGCCAGGGAAGCCAGAAGGAGGAGGCTCCCTCTGCCCGTAGAGGGAGAAGGGCCTGGCTGCAGGGAGCTAGACATAGGGTACCTGAGTGGAGCAGGGCTGAAAGGCAGAGGAGCTGGGGAGCTCCTGCCTAGAAAGCCCCACGCTGCAGCCTAGCATATGGCCAAGAGGTACTGGGGGTTGCAGAGGGCAGCCCAGGGGTAGGGAAAGGCAGAAGGTCCAAACCTAACCTTGCCAGTGATGAGTAGGCTGACACTGCAGTCTGCCTCAGAGTGTGGGGCCAGACAATGACTGGCAGTACCCATATACTGAGGTGAGGTGGGAATAGTGGGTGGGGGTTTGCCTGGGAGGGGCAGACCCAAAGAGAAAGGGGTTACTGCTTGCGGGTCAGCACCCAGCTAACAGGGCACTGGGGTCCTGGAAAGGACACGGAGGCCAGAGGACAGGCAGATCACCGGCTCGCAGAGTATGCTCCGGAGCTAGAAGAGCTAATTCCCAGAAGTCACCAGGAGGAGATGCCGCAGGGGTGAGTCAGCCTGTTTACATGCTCCCATTGTGATGCTGTGGCATAAAGGGCCAACGTGGTCCTTGGATATATAAAAGGGGAGTAGTGAGTAGAAGGGAGATGATTTACCTTTGTATACAGCATTGGTTAGACCAATACTGGAATACTGCATACAGTTCTAGTGTCCACATTTTAAAAAGGATGTTGAAAAATTGGAAAGAGTGCAAAAAAGAGCTCCAAAAATTATTTGAAGACTGGAGAAAATCACTTACAGAGCTTCCTCTGATTACCTTATCAAAAAGAAGATTGAGAGGTGGTTTGATCGCAGTGTGTAAGTACCTTCACGGGGAGAAAATACCAGGTACTAAAATGCTGTTTGGAAAATGTGGAAAAAGACATACGAAGAACCAAATTAGAAACTAGGCACAACTTTTAACAGTGAGGGTATTTAATCATTGGAACAAACTACCAAAGGAAGTGGTGGATTCTCCATTTCTTGATGTCTTCAAATCAAGGCTGTGTCTTTTTGGAAGATATGATTTAGCCAGACAACTCCCTGGGCTCAGTGCAGGAGTAAGTGGGTGAAATGCAATGGTCTGTATATAGCAGAGGTCAGACTAGATGATATAACGGTCACTTCTGGCCTTAGAATTTATGAATCTGTTATAATTAATGTACATTTATTCAAAGAATATGACAGTGTCAAATCAAAGGCTCTGCCAAGAAAATCCTCAAATTACAAAATACCAATTGCAAGATATAATCTAACACTAGTACTACTATTAATAAATCTCATTCTGATGTTTGGAAAGTCAAAGGCATAAAATCCCTCCCAATATCAAGGTGAGAATATGTTTTAAAAATAGAGATTACATTTTTTCCATGATGAAAATAACCTTTTGCTCCCTCAGGCAGTTAGCTGCATTAATTATTACTCTCCCACCTCCCTTCTGCCAAATCATGAAATGGCACGAGCTCAGAGCAGAGACGCTCACCTCAGTCTTCTAACTGAAGGCAAGATGCAGAGCTGTTACACAAACCTGAGAGGAAGGGAAGAGGAAAGAGTGGATGGTTGGGGTAAATGTCACCCAGGATGAAAGGCTTGAGGAGAGAGCAGGGCAGGGAGGGCCCAGTTACAGATCTTAACCCACAATATACTCTTTGGTTCAAACAGAAGAAACTAGAGAGCTACACTACGTCAAATTAAGCGAGCAGTGCCTAGAGACTATGATAATAGGCACATTACAAATGCCTACTTAGAAAAATTAAGTTGTCTTTAGGAAAAGGAACACCCTTTCAACTAATTTCTAACTTGATTTTTGTTTCTGAAAGTTAAAGGTGTAGTCCAGGGAGACCAAAAATGAAAACTTGTGCATCTGGTGTCCCCTGAAAGCTTCATGTCATTGGAGGAAGCCACTGGGAAAGCAGAGAAGAATCTCAGAAAACATGCCCTCAAAAAGGGCAAAGATGGAGGGACACAAACAGCCTCCAACTTACTCCACAACTGAAAGCTTCTCCATACCCTATCTCACTTCCTTTGCTTCTGATTTACATTTTATGCAGGTGACTTATGGCAACGTTTGTAAGCATTCATGAGATGAGAGCGCAATGTAAACAGAGTCCTCTGTCATGTCATTCTTCTGAAAATAGAAGCATTTTCAAAAATACCCGGAAATGCTAAGACTATCAATGATGTAAAAACCTGTCAGACATAAAATCATTCTCTACCAAAATAAAAAACACTCACTCCTGTCTTTTAATCTTGATATCTTACCTGCTACAACAGAGCTGGTTTTTCAATGGGACTTGTATTCCCAACTCATTTAGACACTCTTGAAAATTCCACCCAAAATCTTGGTCACCTAAATCCATCTTTAGGCACTTAAGTAGCCTATTTTTTCCCCACAGATCTTAGCTATTGGTGGTGTTCTCAATCAGTGGGAGGTGCTGGCACTTAGGACCTCTGAAAATCAGGCCATGGATTTTCCAGTGTACACGTAAAAGTGCTGACGATGGTCTTTCAACACACACACACACACACACAGTATGTGAAGTACATGCCAAATTTGCAAGCTATTTAACTTTTGCTCAAATCCTCTTTTGATATACCAGTATTGGATTATAAAGACTTCAATAAAATGGAAACACCGTGCATATAATATACACATTTAGAGCAAACTTAATTTTAAAAAAGGTTAAACACCTCTCCCTCATACTCTCTCTCAAAAGAAAATGTTTGTTTTAAAGGGAAAAAACATAATATCATAAAATAGAGAGAGCCTGGAGGATTTTGGTTTCTTTTTTCCCCACAGCTATAGATAACTACATCGGAGAAATTGATAATTTTGCAAATACTTAGAATATTTTTGAAACCACAGTAATACTGTTTTGTAACTATAAGTGATCAAATATTTTTGAATTCATGACTATTTGGGCTACAAATCCCCATTTCAGTAATACACAACAGAAATAAGGAGTTTATAACAAAAGGCTATAAATATAAAAGAAGTTTTTTAAAATGTAAAGTTGTCTTTTAATATGCTGATAAAAGGGCGATGCAATTGAACGACAGATGCACAAATCAAAACTGACAATGTCACAATATAAAAGTTTGAGATACCATTTCAAAAAAAAAAAAAAAAAATCAAATTTACTTTTTTAAACAATTCTACAATTTTTTGTTCCCTGCTGCTACTTATGCTATTCAGTGTATTTCCTTTATAAAATTCCCATAGCATTATATTGTCACTGCTAATTTAGTCTTTCCATGTTTGGCATAAGACAGAAAATTATAGTCATTTCAAGATGAAAGACCTCAGAAAACATATGTCTGCCAGAATAGGGATTTCATACCACTCTCAGAACTAAATGCCAGTTCATAACATTTACACAGAAGAAAGCCAAATGTATGCATAGTGCCCTTCACTTTTGAAATAGTGAAAGGAAATGGCAGTAATTGAATTGGAAAAAATATGACCAACTCTGGAAAAAGTCTCTGTTTCAACTTCTGAAGCCGTAAAACAAGTTATCATTAAAGGACGTCCTGAACATGGATCAGATGTTCTAAAGCAAAACACAGCATACATCAGGATTGACTGTGGGAGGAAAAAAAAAACCCTTTTACGCATGCCATTTTCAGTGAAAACACAAAGAATCAAACCTCATGCAACCTGCATTTAGTACCTGATTTTAAAATTATCTTTTGTTTTGAAGCATGCTGTAGCACAGCACAGAGGCTTGGAGAACCAAATCCACTCTTAAGAATCTGAGCAACTTTGTAGATTCCTTTGCTACAATCCAATATCAGTTTTTCACTTACAGTAATCATTTTGCTTTTCACAAAACAAATTCCTTAACTTTTTTTTTTTTTTTTAAAAATACCACTGTCTCCAAAATATCAAGACTCTCACGAGTTGTTATATACTATACTGCCTTCTTTGCCAGCCATTAGTCTGGGGAGTAGTACGTATCTCAGACAGTAGTAAGCCTTCTGATGACACATCATAAATGCTGAATTTTCCACTAGTTCTATTTTTACCTTGCCAGAGTGATAACCAATCAGATGAAACAGAAGTCAGGATTCCCTCCAATCTGAGAGCTCTTCTCTCTCTCACCAATACAGGCAGGCCTGAACAGCTCTAAGGCAACAGCAATGGGTGGGAGACGATAGCATACCTTACATTTAAGTGCTGCCAACATAGCTACAAAGTGCAAGATGAAACCAGCACACAGCTGCACCTTTTGGAGGAGTTCTCAGTAAAAAGAGATATTTTAGAGTTAGTACCTGGCAAAGCCAAATGGAAATTTAAAGGTGGAATACTGGATCCATAGGTCTCTGAGCCAAATCTTTCATTATTGCTGGAAGAAGCTTGAAAGTGTATAGAAAAAATTAAAGCCTGCCCTTTAAAATGTAATAAGATACACTATGAAAAAAAGGTTCATTTACAAGTCTTTTATAGAGGAGACCATACATAAACAATTTAATTTGGATCTGAACCAAAATGACTCCACACAATTTTTTGAGATTTTTAGATATGGGTATGTGCAATTGTGAACACTTAAACTGCACGTGCAAATATTAGAGTGGTGCATGCAAGTCTCGTATATGAAAGTGTATAGGTCCTATTATATTCATAGCTGGTTGTGTGAGCAAAGATGCCCATTTTATCCACTCAACTGTATCATTCTCATACACACATCAGCTTTGAAAATCACACTCTTCATATTTGAGCAAGAAAGTTTGCCTAGTTAGGAGATCCTGATGAACACTAAACTTAAATATTTAACAGTAAACGGAGTTATCAAGCAAATTGGGTAATGCTTTCAACATGATTGGCTAGGCAAATTATTAGGAAACAGTGGATGTCAGGAGCCACTCAACACATTATTTTCAAACAATATCCTCAAATTAAATTGATGCCGTCAGTATAATTTATGACATTAGAAGAACCTCCAGATAATTTAACAGCTATACTAAGTATTTCAAGTATTGAAAATTGATGGGAAATAAATAATCTTCCTTAGCTGCTTCACATATAATTAAATCCAAGAAATAAGCAGGTATAATACCTAGTAGGGGGAAAAATGAAAAAAAAAGTTTCATTTTACCATCCATATTCCCCAAGTAGCTTCTAAATTTAAATTTAGAATTCATAATGATTGAGTGCAAATGCTTGTGCAGGATATTTTTTAAAAGTTAAATGAAGGTACAAATTAGAGATGAGGCAATCTTTGCACACCTGACTGTCAAAGGCAGCAAAATAGACTGCTTGACAGTTTACAAAAACAAACCACCACAACCCAACCACAGACAAACAAAAACAAACAAACTACGCCACCACCACATTACTTTGATTGTATGGACTTGTTTATCTCCATACTTTTCAACAAATCTGGACTCCAAAATACAGAGAAGGTGGGATTCAAGAAGGCAAAAGCACTATGCTCTCTCTACTGATACAAAGGTACAGATCTACAAAGCCTGGTGGGGAAACACAGAGTAGCTCTTAGTCTTATCATGAAGGCTTCCCTTCTCTCTGACCATCAGTTGGCAGTTGCCATGAAAGAGAGAGCCTGTATCCTAGTTGCTACCTTAATACTGGCTTTCACTAATTTTGGGCAAATACCCTTGGAGGCTTTAAAACTCTTCATTAGTGTAAATGACTGTTTATCAATACAAAATATGGAAGTTACTTACCTGTAACTGGGGGTTCTTCAAGATGTGTGGTCCCTATCTGTATTATATATGTGGGTATGTGCACCATGTGCCTGAGTCTAGGAATTTTTACTACGCAGTGTCCATTGGTGTGCACATGCACAATAGATCTCATTGTGCTCTGAACCAACCGTATAAAGGGAATTGCAGACAGAAGCCTCTCCAGTTCCTATTCTTACCATGAATACGGTCATGATCCACAGTAGAGGGGACAGAAGTTGGGTACTGGAATACATATAGGGACCATACATTTAGAAGACCCTCCAGTTACATATAAGTACACACAAAGAAGAAATGAAGCATGTTCCCTTATGTTCATTCAATACGTGGGAGATTAGTAAGCAGTAATAAAACAGGAGGCAGGTGCAAGGATCCAGACAGTATAGCTATCCATATTACTGCTGTGTCCATAGCTGCATCTGTGGTTGAAGTCTGGACCAATGAGTAATGTCTCATAAGTGTGTGTGTATGGAGCTTCAGCTCACTGCCCTTGTCATAAACAGATAACTAAGGGTTAATAACCCTTTACAGGTGAAAGAGACAACAAGCAGTAAACCGGAACACCTGACCAGAGGACCAATCAGGAAACAAGATACTTTCAAATCTGGGTGGAGGGAAGCTTTTGTTTGTGTTCTTTGTTCTCTGTCCGTGTTCTCTCTGGGGTCTGAGAGGGACCAGACGTAAGCAGATTCTTCCAATCTTTTTAAAACAATCTCTTCTGTTCTAATTCTAGTAAGTATCAGAATAAAGGTGGCTTTAGTCTTTTTAATTGTTTTTCTTTATTAGAAAATGTGTATTTGGCTGAAAGTATTTTAAATTGTATTTCTGCTGGAGGAGGTTTTCTTTCTAGTGTCTATAAGCTGAAAGACCCTGTAATATTCCATCTTGAATTTACAGTGATTATCTTTACTCTCCTTTCTTTTATTAAACGTTTTTCTCTTTAAGACCTGATTAATTTTTTCCCCTTGTTAAGGCAAAGGAACTGAGTCTGTACTCACCAGGGAAGTGGTGGGCGAGGAGAAGGAGGAGTGGGGGAGGAAAGGTGAATTTCCTCTTTGTTTTAGATTCACGGAGCTTGAATCTGTCTATCTCTCCAGGATAACCCAGGGAGGAAAAGCCTGGGAGGGGGGGAGAAGGGGGAGAAAAAACCTGATTTCTCTGTGTTGTGATTCAAGGAGTTTGAAGCACGGTAATCTCCTGGTGTACCCAGGGCGGGAAAGATCTGGGAGGAAGAAAGGAGGGGGAAGGGAAATGGTTTATTCCCCTTTGTTGTGAGACTCAAGGAATTTGGGTCTTGGGGTCCCCAGGGAAGGTTTTAGGGAGACCAAAGTTTATCAGGCACTCCAAGTCCTGATTGGTGGCAGCTTATCAAATCTAAGCTGGTAATTAAGCTTAGAGGAATTCATGTTGGTACCCCATTTTTTTGAACTCTAAGGTTCAGATTGGGGAATTATACCATGACAGGCCTACATATATTTAGTGAAGGTATGTCTCACAGAGATGCCACAGAGGCTGCTTGAGCTCTGGTGGAATGGGCTCTCTTGGTAACAAAGGAGGATGCAGCTTGAAATACACTTAAAGAGTCTCTGCACCAGATAGAACTCGATTGCTCCATTATCGTGATCAAAAGTTTGGGTGTTTTTCTAATTGCTTTTGTTCTCTGTCGATAAAAGGCCAGTGCCCATCAGACATCTAGAAAATGAAGCCTTCTCTCCTCGTCAGAGGCAAGCAATTTTGGAAAAAATACCAGTAAGTGGATGGTTTAATTAATGTGAAATTCCAAAATTACTTTAGAGATGAATTTCAGGTGGGGGCAAAGAGAGACCTTCTTTTTATGACAGATGGTACATGATGGATCTGCCATGAGTGCTCCCAACTTGCTCATGATCCTAGCTGACGTGATGGCAACTAGCAAGGCAACTTTTATTGAGAGATGAGCTAATGGTTCAAAAGGACGTTTGGTGAGAACTGAAAGTACAAGGTTGATGTCCTACTGAGATGCTGGCTTCGCCATTGGTAAAAAACTTATAATAAGCCCCATCAGGAATCTAGTAATTGTCGGATGAGTAAGGATGGTATGGTCATTAATTGGGGGAACTGTTGCAAGATGGACCTGTGGGGAACTGATGAGAGGCTTGATGTCTTAGGGGTAAGTGGGTATTCTAGAACAATAGGGATCCTAGTGGAGTCTGGAGATAGATGGCATTCTTGTGACCAAGAGGAGAAGCACTTCCATGGGCCCAAACAGTATCTCCTGCTTTGGTTTGAGAATGGACTGAACACCCACTGAACATGATGGCTCTACATCTGATGCTTATCCAGCTACCAGGCCGTGAGTTGTAGCGGTCCTTAGTTGGCATTCCTCGCTGTACCATTGTGTTGTATCAGCAGATCCGGAAATGGTCAGATGGGTTCAAATCCTCAGGAGTTCTGAGATTCAGAACTGTGTCAGTCAGTTGGGCATGAGGATGTTCCAAGCCCTGTCATGACAGATTTTTTGCAAGACTTGTGGTATTAGTGAGATTGGAGGGAAGGCATACCTGAGGTGGTCCGTCCAGGGTAGCAAGCGAGGTATTGTCCTTTGAGCCATGGCTCAGAGTTTCCCTGGAGCAGTATTGGGGTAGTTTCTTGTTCCCTTGTGAGGCAAAGAGATCCCAGGATGGTGTTTCCCACTGGCTGAAGATTTGGTTCAGAACAGAATCATAAATTTCACATTAGTGGTCTGTGGACAAATGTCTGCTGAGACTGTCTGCTAGGGAGTTCTGCACCCCTGGCAGTTATACTGCTAAGAGGGTTATGTGGTTTCTGATACACCAATTCCAGAAGTTGACTGCCTCTACTCACAGGGGAAGGGTTCTCTTCATCTAATGATGATAATAGTATTTCCATTCCATTAGTGTCTCTAGAGGATGTTACACAGAAAATACTAAAAAGTTAGATTTTTTAAGATCAGTACGTCTAGAAAACTTTCATCCAAGAGTTTTAAAAGAACTGGCCGAGGAGCTTTCTGGACCGTTCATGTTGATTTTCAATAAGCATTGGAGCACTGGGGGATTTTGAGATGACATGAAGAAAGCTAATGTGACAATTTTTAAAATGGGTAAATGGTCCTTTCAGCGTGACGTTGATCCCAGGGAAGATAATGGAGCAGCTGATACAGGATTTGATTAATAAAGAACTAAATCGAGGGTAAGCAACATGGGTTTATGGAAACTAGATTCTGTCAAATGAACTTTCTTTTTTTTAAATGAGATTACATGTTTGGTTGATAAAGGTAATAGTGTTGATGTATTATAGACTTCTCTATAGCATTTGACTTGGTTATTGCATAACATTTAGATTAAAAACTAGAATGATATAAAATTAACATGGCAACCATAAAATGGGTTAAAAACTATCTAACTGATAGGTCTCAAAATGCATCTGTAAATGGGGAATCATCAACAAGTGGGTCTGTTTCAAGTGGGGTCCCACAAGGATCGTTCCTTGGCTGTATGCTATTTAATATTTTCATCATTGACTTGAAAGAAAACGTAAAATCATCAGTGATAATGTTTGTAGATGTCACAAAAATTGGGAGAATGGTAAAAAATGAAGACAGGTAATTGATTCAGAGTGATCTGGATCACTTTGTAAATTGGGTGGAAGAAAACAATATGCATTTTAATATGGATAAATGAAAATGTATACAACTAGGATCAAAGACCGTAGGCCATACTTTCATGTTGGGGGACTCTCTCCTGAGAAGTAGTGACTCACAGAGATTTGGGGGTTGTGGTGGATAATCAGCTGAACATGTGTTCCCACAGTGACGCTATGGCCAAAACAGCTAATGGAATCTCAGGATTGCGTATAAGTAGGAAGGTTATTTTACCTCTGTATTTTGCACTGGTGAGACTGCCGCTGGAATACTGTGTCCAGTTCTGGTGCTCACAATTCAAGGATGCTGATAAATTGGAGAGGGTTCAGAGAAGAGCCATGAGAATGACTAAAAGATGAGAAAACATGCCTTATAGTGATAAAATAAATAGACTCAGGAGCTCAATCTAACAAAGAGAAGGTTAAGGGGTGACTTGATAACAGACTGTAAGAATCTATGTGGGGAACAAATATTTAATAATGGACTCTTCAATCTAGCAGAGAAAGGTATAATATGATCCAATTGCTGGAAGTTGAAGCTAGGCTAATGCAGACTAGAAATAAGAGGTACATTTTTAACTGAGAGAATAATTAATTATTGGAACAATTTAAACAAGGATTGTGGTAGATTCTCCATTGCTGACACTTTTTAAATCAAGATTGGATGGTTTTCTAAAAACTTATGCTCTAGTAATTATTTCAGGGATGTTCTATGCCCTTTGTTATAAGTGAGGTCAGGCTACATGATCATTAGGGTCCCTTCTGGCCTTGGAACCTATGACCACAATTTAGCTTTGGGATTAGTAATGATAAAGAGTTTAATCGTATTAGCTGAAGGGGCAAACAAGCCAGGTTCTGTTAACCAAGGCATTACGTACATCAAGAAGGAAGTTGTGAGTAGAGAGAGAAAGATATTAAGTAACAACGCACAGTCATAAATTAGTCAAGTACTGTAATTGAGAGTAGAAAGTCAAGCTGTTGGGAGGGAAGAAGCAGGCTCTTTCTTAAGGCCCTCATTAACCAAGGAGGCTGGATTGGCTATATGAAGAATGAAAGTGCCACTCAGCATGGGAGAGCGATCTCTTCAGGGCTCTGGAGACTATTAGGACAGAGCTATCCAGCACCTCATTAAGAAAATATTTTAAAAGTCAACATAGTTCCTGGGAAAAAGAGAGGGCTCAAACATCTCTAATATTGACTTGTGTGATTATTGGTGGCTTAATAGGCCTGTTTACTAAATTTGGCTTTTTATTTTTATCTGATGTTGTCAACCTGGCAGATAGTGCAGATTCAGGTCACCAGGAAAGCCTTGGCAGTAAGGGAGAAATGCAGAATGTCGCTCTAAAGTTAGACACAGAAGCAATTTGGCCTACCTGGGCTAAAAGCCTTTTGGACTAACGATCCCTTTTTGTCTGAGCAGAGAGAGGTTTGTAAGTCAAGATTTATTGGGCTGTGAACGATACCAAAGGCACGAACAATTCTGACAGGAAAAGGAGTGCGAGAAAGAACCACTGCCATTCACCTGGTATGAAGCAAAGTACAACTGCGAAACTTGGGGAGCAGTGGAGTTGTGCCTAGAGCCACATCAGAAATGTCTTCACAATATGCTGCAAATGAAACCTTGTCCCCCTACTGCAACCAAAACAGTAGGCTGTGATATGATTTGGAGGATGAGAATGACAACTCCATTTAGATGTTCCTTTTCAATGCTACTGAAGAATATTTTAGCCACAATCAGAGAGAGGATTTTTACTGGCAGGAGAATTTACCACAGCAGCCTATGTCAGTCCTCTCTTCCCTGGCTGGCTTGGAGAGAGCTGAATGACCCAGCAGTACCTTTTTTTCTGACATCTCTCTCAACAATGCCAATGACCTCTCACGGATACAGAGCATCTGTTAAGTGCCTTTTTGTTTTTTGAGAAAAAAGTAAAAACAAAAAACACCCATACAAACAAATCTCTTTCGGTCCGATACCAGTGCATAGAATAATGGTAAGAATTCTTTCAAGGAAAAAATAATGCTCTTTCCTACGAGGGACTGTGAAGCCCTTATTAACTTGAACTTCAGTCAATCCATAATATTGCTCAGAATGCTAAGTGAACATCTGTAGAATCCCGTAAATGAGATAGGTACCGTCATAAAACAGATAGTAGGAGTTAATAGAACAGAAGTACTTTATATCTCTTTTGACTGTAAGGGGTTAACAAGTTCAGTAAGCCTGGCTGTCACCTGACCAGAGGACCAATCAGGGGACAGGATACTTTCAAATTCAAATCTTGAGGGAGGGAAGTTTCTGTGTGTGTGCTGTTAGAATTTGGTTGTTGTTTCTCTCTGGGTTCTGAGAGGACCAGACGTGCAACCAGGTTTCTCTCCAATCTCCCTGATACAGCTCTTATAAGATTCAAAATAGTGAGTACTAGGTAGATAAGGCGAGTTTAGGCTTATGTTTGTTTTCTTTATTTGCAAATGTGCATTTGGCTGAAGGAGTTTAATTGTGCATTTGGCTGGAAGGAGTTCAAATTTGTATTTTGCTGAAAGGATTTAATTTGTACTTGAATACTTAGGCTGGGAGGGGTATTCCCAGTGTCTATAGCTGAAAAACCCTGTACCTAATCCATCTTAAATTTACAAAGATAATTTTTACTGTTTTTCTCTCTCTTTAATTAAAAGTTTTCTTGTTTAAGAACCTGATTGATTTTTTTTATTCTGGTGAGACCCCAGGGGACTGGGTCTGGATTCACCCACCAGGGAATTGGTGGGGAGAAAGGAGGGAAGGAGGAGAGAAAGGCTAATTCTCTCTGTATCAGGATTACTTTCTCTCTCAGGGAGAGTCTGGGAGGGGGAAAGAGAAGGAGGGGGGAAGGTGCAGTTTCCTCTCTGTTTTGTGATTCAAGGAGTTGAATCACAGTGATCTTCCAGGGTAACCCAGAGAGGGGAAGCTTGGGAAAGGCAATGGTGAGGGAAAGGGTTTACTTTCTTTGTGGTAAGATCCAGAGGGTCTGGGTCTTGGGGGTTCCCGGGCAAGGTTTTGGGGGGACCAGAATGTAGCAGGCACTGGAATTCCTGGTTGGTGGCAGCGCTACAGGTTCTAAGCTGGTAATTAAGCTTAGAGGAATTCATGCTAGTACCCCATCTTTTGGATGTTAAGGTTCAGAGTGGGGAATTATACCATGACAGGTACTTATGACAAAAATGTTCAAGGGAAGGTGCAAAAATATTTTTGTATAGTTGTGGAGAGAAAACACCAGAAAATTTCATAGAATAAACCAACAGCAATACAGCTGATTTTCAAGTGGGCAAATAAAAGTACAATAAAAGTATAATCCAATTGGACCATTCATCTGATCAACACAATATATAAAGGACATAGTGAAAACTCAATCTACCCTCTTTTGTACCCTGCCTACTCATTATAAAGGGAAATAAGTTTACTACAAGTCATACAGTTGCTTCTAGAAATTAATGCTATAAGTGAGCTGAGTCAATTGCCTGGCTATTTTCAGGACATACCAGTATAGCTATACGAGCAAAGATCTGGTTAAGCAAGTGTCAAGCTTCATGTGATGGGGTGGAGGGCATGGGGTGAGATGGAGAGAAAAGCAAAAAAAATCCCTGCCCCAGTCAGCATGTACAACACGGAAGAAGACGTGGGGCAATTTTCTGGGGGGGGGGAGAGGGGGAGGTGGTAGCAAGAGGTTGCTGCAGAAGTCAGGGGAGCATGCTTGGAGGAAAATTAGCTTGCTATAAAAACTAATGTAGTAGTCACTCCTAGATGATAGACAGGTTGCAGAACTAGACAGATCAATGTTCTGATCTGGTATGGCAAGTCATACATTACTATATATTGATCTTCTGCCCCACCAAAGGAGGGGGACTATTTATCTGTCTTCTCTTCACAAACAAATTTTTGTCACTGACACAACAGAGCATGCTAGAGCTCCAGCATTAATAATGGAAAAATCCCTCCACAACAAACTTTAGAAAAAAAACATCTGACTGGAAAAGCTTGGTGTGATGTGCAAACAAAATAAATCTTAGTGACACTAAGCCATTGGATTAAAGCCAACAGGTGATATTTTGGGATACTATTTTTCTTCATTAAGATGTAATACTTAACTGCTGCAAGTTAGATCCTGCACCTATTAATTTATGTTTCATAAAGCCTTGTTTCTATCTTCTGTTGAAAAGGAAGTTATTGTCTATGGTGGGGAGGAGTCATGTACATAATGTTCTATCAGATTAGGCCTCAGTAACTTTATGAATTATGAGCTGTCATCCACTTTTTTCATCTGCTATATAATATACTTCTTAGAAATAGGAGCTATAAATAATCCAACAGATGTTTTTTGTTGGCTTCAATTGGAGCATAGATAATTTTAAAAAAGCATCAGCCTGAAGTTAAGAGCATGTTGTAAAGATTGTATTCTGCTTCCCCCTATGGGTCAGTTTTTGCAATATCCCTTAAAGGTCTACTTGCATGTACATAAGCAGTGTTTTAGCGATGTAGATCTCTCACCAACAGAAGTTGGTCCAATAAAAGATATTGCCTCATCCACCTCGTCTCTGTAATTGCATTTAGTTATTGAAATCACTGCATTATATTACTAACCAGCACTTTCTACAGAAATATAGGCACATGATATAATTAAAGAAAAAAGAAAAAAAAAAAAAAAAAAAAAAAAAAAAAAAAAAAAAAAGAGATAAGAAGACAAACACTGGAGGAAAAAAATGTAAAACCCTACCATGGAAGGCTAACAAGAAAGTTACCAGATCTATGCAACATATATTCCATCACAAAGCTACATGCCTTGTNAAAAAAAAAAAAAAAAAAAAAAAAAAAAAAAAAAAAAAAAAAAAAGAGATAAGAAGTCGCACTCTGGAGGAAAAAAAACCAAAACCCTACCATGGAAGGCTAACAAGAAAGTTACCAGATCTATGCAACATATATTCCATCACAAAGCTACATGCCTTGTTTGTATGAATTTTAATCTGTTGTAAAAAGCATCAAAATGAGCAGAGGAGGAAGAAAGAAAAGAAATAGTTGGCAAGCAAAAAGGTGTGACAAGTAGAAACACTAAAATAAGAAGTAATTCCTGCTTTTACCTCATTCTGATTTTCAAGCTACCTGTCTGCTCCAAGGATGAGAATGCACCCAGCAGGCAGAGCTGGGAAGAATAGGCGCACCCTCTAACAGAACATTTTCAACCCTGCAATGGGAGCAAAATTGGGCTCTGGATTTGTACTACTGCCTGTCTGGATCAAAAGTGGGTCTCATTCTTTCATTCCCAATTGTTAGTAGTATGTATGTATGTATAGTTCAGTAGTTCCCATGCTTTTCTAACCGATACACCAGTATGAGCCAATACATATTTCCATCTAGGTTTGTATACCATACTCCTCACCCTAAGTATCTGAGTGACTACAGGAACACAGTATATACAAAGGCTTACCCAAGTCAATCATTTATTTAAATGACTAAATCAGGAAAACTGCTCTCTGAGCTGAAGCGATCATCAGGCTGAAAATTTATGACATATTTTGTGGAGGAATGTTTCCGACCACCCTGCTTATTTGGTTTTGTTATTTTTTACGCAGAAGCTGCACTCTTCATTTCCTTTTGTCATGCGCATATTCTGAGGCACACACTCCTCTTCTCTTTCTTGTTCAGGATGGCAGCTCCAGAATTACAGTAGTGCCATGCTCCTAAGTGTGAATCTTCTCCAACTTCCTTCACAGCAAACACTGTGGTTAAGAACAGAGTGCCACAGAGTGGCTATAACTTAATGTTCCAGCTTGTGGCAATGGTTTTATAGCTAAAAAAAAAAAAAAGTGGGAGGGGAGAGGAGGGGGGCAAGAGAGAAGGTGCTCCACTGAATATTAGAGTGTATCCTGGATAGGCTGTGAGCACTACCTGTGTGTTGTATTGAGGACAACATCTGGTGACCTACTTACCAGATCCTTGCATAACTTTATATTGCAGAAATCCCTAGTCAGTCAAAGCACCATTGTAGAAGGCACAGTCCAAACACAGTCCCTGCTCCAATGACCTTTCAGTTAAGCATGTGACTTGTCAGAATGTTAACGTTCCTTAAAATTTAAAACCATGCAGTTATTTCTAACATTACTTCTGCATTCCGTAGTCCCATTTAAAAAATACACTGTCCGACTTCAATAAAAACACACATTATTTAAAACATACCAGGTGTAGGGAGAGAATATCACTTTAGCCGTTTACACAGGATTTCACTTACTGTGAACATGTTGAGGGGAGTGTTAGGAGGAGCAGGGCTCCCTCCGGCTGACATGTGCTACACTACAAGGGATACAATAAATACAAATTATTCACACACACAAAAATACCCTACCATAAAAGAATATTAAGGTTGCCAAGCCAAAGCACTCAGAAACTAAAAATGCTAGAATTAAGGTTGCCTGTGAAATCTTAATTTGCCCCCTTGTGCATATACATTATGGTAAATCTTTAAATTACATGGATTATTTTCCCCCCACGGGATCCCTGACTCCTTCAGTGCACAGAAAGGACAGTGCTCTAGGAATTACTTGGGGTTAAGCAGCAGAAGAGGCTGTTTTCTTGGGTTCCATTCGGGGTCTGGAACAGGAGTATCCTCTAGTGGGCACAGACCCTTCTGCCCCTGTTCCCCTTCAAGCTTGTCCCTATGCCATTCCAGACTGTCTTCCACCCAGCTTTTCACCCTGGAGATGTTGGGAGAACTTTGTCATACAACTTGGGTTTTGGATCCATATTCTTAGCCATATCCTGACGAGCAGGGAAGCACTGGATCACTTGTTTGCAGAGACTGCAGTTACCTTTCTGAGAGGAGGAAGCAATAGAGGAGCCTTTGTCCAAGAAAGCATTTCTTGGAGTTGACAAACTTGCTAATTACTGACCAGTATCATACCTTCCCTGCTTGGGTAAGATTGTGAAGAAGAAGATAGGTCAAATTTCACATAACTAGAGACCTTCAGTCTCCTTGACTCTTCTCAGTCTGGGTATAGACCTGGCTATGGCACAGACACCACATTGGCTGACAATCTCCTCCTAACAGTGGATGAAGACGGGTGTCCAGGCTGGTATTATTAGATCTATCAGCAACTTTCAATACCACTGACCACAAGACATTGCTGACTCACCTGCAGACCCTCACAGGAGCGAACGGGGCTGCTCTGCAGGCTGTCCTCCGCAAGATAAGGTGGTTATCTTTACCCTCGGAAAATGACAATGCCTCAGCAAAGAGGATGACCACCATCTCCAGTTGTTTCCAGTGAGGCTGAAGTCAGGTTGCCGTTAGGGACAATGGTGGCCCCTAAGTCACAAATTGTGAACAAGGGGTTCTAAATTTGTGCGCGCGTGCATTTTGTTCCTGACATGATCACACAGACAAGTTTGGGGTACCATCACTCTCAAAATGTGCAGAAAAACCCAAAAGCAGACACAAAATGATTTTAAGCTAATTTCGGGGAGGGTGACTCATGATTTTTCAACGTTTGGAGTTTGGTATTGCTGATAATCTAATAAATATTTTGCATCTTTAACTTCTTAGACTATGCTAACACTACAACTTAGGGGTGTGAATCCCAGCTCACGCAGACATACTTGTGCTACCTCTCATTTGAGTCTGTGCGCTAAAATAGTAGTGCAGCCAAAGTAGCACAGGCAGTGGCACAAGGGCTACCTGACCCCAGTACGAACCCACCCAGGCCATCCCTGGCGCTGCCTGTGCTATTATGGCTAGACTGCCTATTTTTAGCATGCTTGCTCAGAGGAGAGCTACCATGAGTGTGTCTACACAAGCTGGGAATCAGACCTAGCTCATAGTGTAGCCATAATTTTTGATTAACAATTTAAAGGCCCCAGTTCAGCAAAGCATCTATCATACGTAAAGAGTTTAATCACATGCTTAACTTAAACACATCTGAATTCCTAGTCACCTAAGTGGGACTTAAGTTCATGCTGAAGTGCTTTGCTGAATCAGACACAAGGTCATAGTAAGTAAGTATCTCTTACGGCATGATGTGCTCCTGAAGGGCAAACAGGCTCACATGGCACGGAGAGAAAGAGTTCAAATCTCAGAGAACTTAACAAAATTAAACTAGAGAAAATATAAATAATTTTATATAGTAGAGAAATAACAGCCACAGCTTCTTTCCTACTGTTTCTTTATTTGCTACCATGTGCTATTTTTCATAGTAGAAGTATAGATCTCATAAAAATTCCTCCATAATTATTTTTGCTGGGGGAAAAACATTTAAAATGGAATACTACTTTAACAACACAAACCTCAGTTTGTCTCACACTCACCCCAGGATTTGCACAACACTCCTACTAAGGCATGCGCTATTTTGGCTTGTTTCTGTATCGTATCAAACTGAATATGCACCAACTAATACTGCAGGTGAGCTAATCATTAGTTAGTAGGTCCTCATCAGAGTCACTGAGTTTAAGGCCAGGAAGGACCACCAGCTTGTGCTAGTGCTCGGCTCCAGAGACGTCTTTTAAAGGATTCTGTTTATTCAATAATTTGAGTGAAAATATGCAACTTTGAGGTAATAAGATCTTTCTGCACAAAACAATGAAATTCTGTTTTATCAAGTGACTGTGCACGAATGTGGAAGTGAAGGAAAAATCAAGTCACTCTCACAGTATCCAGCCAGGCGATTTAGACAAGTAAAACAAAATCTTCGCCTTTGCAATAGAAAAATACTGTGTGCAATTGCGTTTGAGAAGTTAAATTGTTTAGATTTGGAAGATTTACATAAAAATCCTGGCAGAAGCTGATGACGGACAAAAACCAAAACAACTACTTCATCTTGGGAATGATGGAAAGCATTTATAAGTATCCTTCCAGAGAAATGAGAAAGTTAAAAATGAGTATACAGCAGTCACCCATCTAAAAAATCCCAGCATTAGGATGGCTTTTTTCATTCTGCAAGTCAACATGTTTCAACTCAGGTCTCTTCTCTTCCTTACTCTGAAAGAGAATGGGAATTGCATATCTTATTCTAGGAATATGAAAGAACAGAGCAATGCTAGAAGTATGACAGCAAATTAGTTAAATGTGAAATACATTTTTATTAATTCATGCTGTGGTGAACTCACCATAAACTAAATATGGGCTAATTATACCTTAGAGCCATTAAACTACAGCCTGACCTCACATGAATATACTACTGGTAAGGAAAAATAAAAGTCAGTATCAGGAAACTTCCAAAAATCAGATTGCCTCTTAATTCACAAACTCGTCCAGTAGAAAAGCAATGGCAAATCTAATCATGATTATTATAATATTTTATTTAAGGTACAGAAGATGATGATTCTTAGTCTGGATATAAGAAGATCCTTGAACCCTGCCATCCAGCCACCTAGATTCTTTTATGCACCAGTATCAGGGTATATCTACACTGGAATCAAGAACCTGTGGCTGGCCTGTACCAGCTGACTCAGGCTTGTGGGGCTTGGGCTAAGGGGCTGTTTAACTGACATTTAGACTCAAGCTGCAAGTTGTTAGGGTCCCAGACCTCAGAGCTAGAATGCCTACACTACAATTAAACAGCCTCTTTGGCCTGTGCCAGCTGATTCTGGCTCAGGCTGCCATGGGTTTTTAATTGCAATGTAGACATGTGTTTGATTTCTCATTTTAATGTGCTTCACATTCCTCACATACCATACAGGTTGCTGTCCAAAGGTCCTTCTGAAGAATATGAAGTACTGCCACGTATTGCATAGGAATTCAAAGTAATCTACTCTAGCGCCTTCATAATCCATTGTAAATTTGTTCAAACTTTACTGTCTGAATGATGCTAGGAGCTTGACTTATTTTATTCAGGTTTATTTGCTAAGTTAGCAATTGGACTAATTCAAGGAGTAAGTCTCTGAATTGTACTGTCCATTTAATCTAAACTGGGACAACAACTTGTCTTTCTCTATACACTGTGGAGCAGTGCTCAGTTTAGACAAAAACACCACAAAGTTTATTTTCGGTAAGAAAGAAAAGATGGACAACTAGAAAGAATAGCTAGGTTGGGAGCTACTGAGAAGCTGGAAGTTGCACTAATGTCTGCTAAAGTATGAATGTCTGTGCCCGTGGGTGAAATCCTGGCCCCATTAAAGTCAACTGGAAAATTCAGTAGGTCAGGATTTTACCTTGTATGTTTTGGTGCAGTTAAGTTGAAGTGATAATGGGAATAACATGAAGATGCTCTCTCTTTAAGGAAATCCAAATTTTAAACAATTGAGCTTCTGGGACAAGGCTTGACTTCCACACCATGCAACCCTGAGGGGCTCAATGAACTTGCCTGGGATATAAATTAAAATAGAATCTGTCCCTCTATAAGTAATGTAAGATTTTTAACTGTCAAATTATAGATCAAACAACATCTTAAACAAAAGCAGCAAGTTCAATTTGGGGCACAGAATATTTCATTTTCCTTTCAACCACTTATCACATGAAGTAACCATAGATCACATAAAAAGGACCCTGGTGGTGCTGAACTGGAACACTTGAGGGTGGTTGGTGCTTAAAACAAAACAAACCAACCAACCACCACCACATGTATTTGATTAGGAAATGAAGAGGTGTTCCTTGCTAAGTTGATTTCAAGTGTTTGACTCATCCTCATTGCTACAGGGAGGAGGTAGGGGGCACTACTTCTCACAGCTACTCCAGCATTGCCAGGACAGGTGTTACTGGGATAGAGGAGCACTCTGAGCATCTGCTGTCCTTTCCCTGCTGCAGCTGATCAGCAGCTCGCCTGCTAGCCACCCCATATTGCAAGGGAGGGCAGAGGGAGTAGCTGTGGTGGCTCCGGTGCTTCCTTACTAGACTGTGAGAACCTCAGAGGAGCAGGATAGGAGCTTGAGTCAACTGGCTCCTTCTGAGCCTATAGGAGCACTAAGCGTACAACTCAGTATGCCAAAAAAATACAAATTGCCATACGTTTGTTTAAAGTGTTGCAAGCATAAGGCAGATTCCTTCCCCATCTCCACAGATCATGCTGGAAAATCTGACAGCTGCCTCCCCCCTTATGTTATTCACTATCTTGACCAGCCCACTTGCCTCTTCAAACGTAATTAAAAATACTCTATAATTAATAAATAGAAGAAAGGCAAAACATTCTAGCTGCTTCTTCGAATATATGATTAATGACTAGTAAAATATCCACAGTTGCACAAGCTAGGATAAAAATGTACACAAAACGTCTTCCAGCTATGACTCAACAAGGCACAGCCATAAAACGGGTGGAGGTTTGCTGAGTTGAGAGGCTTCTGGCTGGAGAGAGCTTCTTCCATGCTGACGAGTGAGGACTTGGCTCTGGCTGCCCTTATGTTAAGAGGCCAAACACTTTCTACTTGTTTTTTGCTACCCTGTGAAAAACGGAATTTCGTTTTTGCTTTTGTGCCCAGGAGGAAATCCCGTGGTTTTCTTTTTGCCAAAAGACAGAACCAAAGTTGACTCTCTTTGACCCTGCTAAAAGGGGACCTCTCCCCTCTTTTATTTTCCCTACTTACAAGGAGGAATAAAGGGAGCTGCTTATTTGGACCCTGCTGAGGCAGGAACAGAACTTCCGTCCTGCTTGCCAAAATTAATTCATTGCAGAAAACTGTTCCCTGCCCAAAGAGGAGGAAGAACCTGTCTTTTAAAGTAGACTTCATTTTTCTTTAATGAGCTAATGATCTCTTATTCCCGAGGATATTGCAGATGTCCCCATGCAGCTCCAGAACACTCTGTGATCTTTGTATCCATAATCCATTTTAGTTTTACCTTATTGAACGTGAACATGCAGCTGGAACTAACGTGTATCCTTTCATTTTTAGAAGTTTCTATAAAGTTGTATGAAGTTGCGCTACTTTAAAAACTGTCGATACTGCAGCTGCTTATATAAACTACCTTATCCACATATCATCACCACCAGAATTGTAGTTCTTTCAGGATTTAGGCACTTTTTGTAACATAGTACAAAAATGGGGTTTTTGTTGTCGTATTTCATAAACTATTGACTGTCTCAATGAGGAGACACTAAAAAGGAACTCACTTAAGACTACAGCCTTGTTGTAAACAGAAACACTGGACTTCTTAACCCAAGAATTAGATTCCTCTGAGAAACAGTCATCCAGTTCTTCTGCTTCTTTTTCTCACACTTTAGTCAGCTTTGCACTTCATCTCCACAAACGCTTAAATCAGAGGACACTTGGGAGACAAAGCCTAAGGCATGTATGCAGGACTGTCTCTTAAGGTTGCAGGTTTATAGAACATCACACTCTAGGTTTGTACTTGGTCCAATGCACAGAGGTGGGTAAATGATGGCTATGTTGATGGCATCCAGTTAAGAGAAAACAGTGAAAGGGAATATAGTAATTCTTACCTATGCTGCCTGAAGCTGCTGTGCAAAGTTATCCAGCAATAGACCAGAATGAGAAAATGTGGTAAAACGTAGAGATGTAAAAATTCAATCTGTTTGGCTTCTGTCTCCAAGTCAGATTTAAAGGGGACCGATCCTGTTCTAAACTGGTGTGACTGAATAGGGTACCAATTTACCTGTATAACTTTAAGACATATTGGGAGTTGCTATCATCCCCTCTTACAAACCAGTAAAATAGAATCAGAACAAAAAACTTAGAGACTGTTCCAAAGTCCATTTAAGTCAATGACAGCCTTTCCACTGTCTGCAGTGGGTCTGGATCAGGCCCAAAGTGAGTTTCCTAATCTTATTTGAGAGAGGACAACACAGGCTTCTTTGCAGCCTCAAACGAGAAGTCAAATCACACTAACAGTTAGTAGAATAGAGAGTTATCGATGTTCCAGTATATTAACTTGATCTTGAAATAAGAAAGTTTCATCGTTTACTGCTGAACTGCTATGATCCTGAACACAGTAGAACAGACTGGAACCACATTTAATTACACTTTTTCCTGTTCACTTTATAGCTTCCCCATGCTTTAAACACACTACACACTCTCCCTCCTTCCTTGGCATTTGGTCCATTTATTTTTCTTTTGGCATTCTGTAATTTTGCCAGCAGACAAGCTTTGCTTTTAATAAGTAGATCTGCCAATTTAAACACCAGTCTCCTTCGGCAATCAAATAATGAAATACACATGTATGTACTTGCACGTAATCTGTCAGATGCTTTTACAGCCTAACACAATGATTCCTGTAATTTGGGTTTCTCATAAGGATGTACATTCATATACCCTTGGTTTTCAAAAGTGGAAATATTGTGGTTCTTCATAAGTCCTGTGACCATGCTGCCCCTCCCCACAGACATTTTCATTTGCATGCACTCTTTCTTTACGTGCCAAAGATCCAGCAAGACATGAGACGTCAAAGGAATGACAACTAGGAGGATTGTGCAAACAATCTCAGAAAGAGAACATGCACACACTACTTCCCTGCACCTTGTGCTTGCAGGGATCAGGTGTCACCAGCCCCACTCACTCACTCTGCCGCCAGGAGTCAGAGAGCCATCCCCAGGCAGGAACTGTTCAGCAGCAGCATACCTCCCCTGCAGCCAGAGACTTGTCCTCCCACATTCAGTCCTGCCAGGGAGGCAGGGGCAGGTGGAGGTCTTTGCTCTGCTGGGCCAGCCCAACTGAAGCCTGTCCACACTTGAATGGGTGTCACCAGTCCTTTGGCTCTGAGGGAGCTTTCTGCAGCTTCGCTGTCACAGCCCTGCTCCCACACTCCTGCTACACTGGGGCTGCAGAACAGGGCTTGGTGCACAGGCACACTGCCAGCATAAAGTGCAGGGACAGTTGTATTCCTAGTGGGGCAGAGCAGAGAGCCCTACCACTCCCATGTAGTGAGTGAGAGAGGGTCTGTGACAGCAGGGTTGCAAAGAGCTCACTGCACCTACACCACAGGCAGTGGGGTGGCCTCCCCCCCCCGTGGCCAAAGGCTCGTTCTCCTCCTCCTTGCAGTCCTGGCCAGGGGTCTTTGCTCTTCCCTGCGAGAACCATAGCTTTCCTCCCTTCACCCCACACCTTGCGTCCACAGGGGTCCGGTGTCTGACCTGGAAGCAGTTCTTGGAGCCCTCTGCAGTTCCACTGTGACAGACCTGCTCTCTCACTCCTGTGACAGCAGGGCTGCAGAAGGCTCCCTGCACCACCACAGGAGTGGTGACACCCAGTTTCTGCAGGCACATCAACTGTCACCAACTAATATTTTTTCCCCATTGATTTTAGTGTCAGCTGAAATTGAAGTTTACCAACAGCTATCAACTAATACCGAATCCTACCAAGCCCAGTCGCAATGCATACACTCAACAGGGCGAAATTAAGATTGCACATGCAACCTTAGTTCTGGCATTTCTTGACTTTTCAGCCTTAATGTTCTTTTAAACATAGTTGTCTGTGTGTAATACATTCTATGTACAGTATGCACCCACATCAAAATTGTAAAACTCCATGTTTACTCTAGTACAGTAATGTTATAGCTACAGAGAATTAAATTTAAACTGTGGCCATTTCCTCACTTATGAGAAACCATAGTTACTGCCATACTAGTTACTCAATTGTAACCTAAGAAACCAAGTGTGCTTGCCAGATTATCTAGTTTTATGGATCTCTCTTATTTACATTAGTTAGTGAAGATATTGGAATACAAAGAGAGCAATTTGGCTAAACAGAATCTACTTATAAAGTGCCATGTTTTAAGCACCAGCTGCAATTAAGTTGTGAACCATAACTGGTGGCAACAGTACCATGACTCCAGTCAATCTTTATTTGTACAGGAGATAAGCATGGTGAAAAAGTTAAACCAACTTCATTAAATGTATACCAGCAAGAGGGGACAGAGGTGACTAAGCATATGTGGACACCGCAAATAAAAACCTATGCCAGGTGATTTGGGATCACAGGGCGTGGGCTAAGGGCTGTTTCACTGCAGTGTAGACATTCCAGCATGGACTGGAGTCCAGGCTCCAGAACCCACAAGGTGGGAGGAACCAGAGCTCAGGCTGAGATCCGAGTCCAAACATCTACACCACAATTAAATAGCTTCTTAGCCTGAGCCCAAATCAGTTGGCACAGGCCAGGCACAGGTATCTAATTGCAATGTACACATACCGTGAGAGAGAGAGAGAGAGAGAGACACACACACACACCACAAGTTATGGGCTTGATACAGGAATTAGTGGGTGAAATTCCGTGCCCTCTGCTATGATCATAATGGTCTCTTCTGGTTTTAAAGTCTCAGAAAGGACAAAGAATAATTGTTTTCCTTTAAATTATGGATGTAGTGCATTAGTCACTAATTTGGTGTACTGCTATATGGTGGCGCTATACCACAGAGCTGGCATGATTATGTCTTTGGTGGTCCAAATCCCATAGTACTTCTCAGGCAAAATGTCCACTGACCAAATTAAAGGACTGCAGGATGTGTCCCAGTGCTGCTAATCCTTGACTATAAATTGGGTCCTAGTCCCAATGAAATGAAAGGGGGTTTTGCCGCTGACCTAGGCGGGAGTAGGATCAGGGCCTGCTCTATTTTATATTATTATTCTTTTAAACAAACAAAGAACCCCAACCCCAATTCATGCAACATTTACAAGCACTCCACTACTAAAAAGAACTTCTCATTGCATCTGACGGGCTTTTGAATACAATATTTTATTTCTTCATTTAGAAAAGAACTGCTCACATCTTTTTAACAAGCACATGTATGTTCCATCTGAACATTTTGACATACTTGGTTTACAACTGTGTTTGACTGACTGGATATTTAGAACAGTAAGATAACAATCTTCTTTGCTTTCCATTATTTGGTTGGTGTGCCCTTACCGTGTCATAATAAAACCCTAGATATTTGTCTTGGAGGAAACATCTGGAGAAAAACCATACCAGCCTATAACTGTCTTCCCCTTTTCACTAGGCTATAAAAACTAGTCAAAGTTTCTTATCTTCAGTCATCATCAAGACACCAATTTGTTTTTCACTGTGAGATTTAACATAAGTTTGAAAAACACATCTGGTATTTGCAGATCTGATTGTTAAACTACCATAGTCCAGGACAATAATTAATATTCTATACAACAGATGGGTGCAAAATGTTCCTTTAGCTCTGCAGAGCAACAGAATTCTACAGTCAGCCAATAACCAGCTCAAAAGAAGCCGGGGATCTTAAAACGTTCTGTCGTAAATGCTATTAACCCAGTGATTTACTATACCAAAAAGAAAGTATCCTGCTAAGAATAAGATTAGGAAAATGTAGCAGTTTAAATTTGGGACTGCAAATTACACAGATTAAACAATGACGGGGTTAGTAGATGTAAGCCCTAAATTTGAACCCAAGAGGAAGTAAGAAACACATAAAAGCAGTAGGGAATGCAGGCTAATCCTTCAACTAATGGTAATAAATTACAAATACAGTGGAGTAAAAAATTCAACACAACTCCCAGTGCCCTCGAGGACCCCTTACTAAATGAACAGAGGTCCTTTATTTGCAGATATTTGATACAAAGCAAGCTTTTGCTATTTACCATTGTGTAACTCAATATGTATTCCTCAACACTTTCTCTTGCTAACAGGCCAGAAAGTGAAGACCACAAAAAGAATTTAAGTTTCAAAACAGGCTTATACTGGAAAAAACCCTCGCTAAGGCTTGCTTTTCATAAGAAAATTGCTTATGTAGGCTAATGAGTAACTATGTTATTCTGGCTTTAGAACAATTGACTAGATTTGGATTGGCAGGAACATAGTTTAAATTCAATTCAAACCATTGTACAGAATCCACTCCAAACTACTCAAAATAACTTGCCTCAAATATGTCAAGAGATGACATTTTCTGAAGCTTCTCTCCAGGGAAAAAGTACACTGCAAACAAGTAAAATAAACATGAAGTGAAAAAGTAATGGCCAGATCTTGCCTGTACTGCTGTGAGAGGCACAACGGGGCTGGAAAGCAACCACATCTGGCTAGTTAAGAATTCCCCCAGTGGTGGAGCTCTCAATTGCTGCAAAGTCAACATGGCTGACCCTTGCATCACCCCCTATATCTGGCTTGCATACGGGGCTGGTTGGGGCACGGAGAGGACATGGCTGCAGCATAGTGCACTCTGCCCCTCCCCAGACAATTTACAGTCCTGGGAGACCTCCAACCCACATCAGCTGGCACTGAAGCCTGTAGGGCGAGCACCAACCAGCTCAGAAAATCAAGAAAAGATAATGCACTCCCCAACAGCCTTTCCCAAGCTGGAGGCAATCTGGGCGCAACTCTTTAAATAATGTAGACATTTTTACTCCTCCATCTAACACCATCAGGTAGCAAAAGAAACCAAAACCTAGCAATGGAGCATTGGGATGCACTATTGACAGTGGGATGCTGTAGGCAATATGAAGGTGGAAAAGTCTGCAAAAATCTTTCACCTTCGATTCTTATTTCAGAGTTTTTAAAGTTTTGGGAGTATTGTCATGTGATGCAACCTTAGCTGTCACTATATGTAGTTTTTCTTTGTTAATTTACTAGTACTTTTATACAAGTTTGGTGAACCTCCAGGGGACAGCTCCCTAGTTTGAGGGGTAGAGCTCTGTGTTTACTGGCCTAACCAAAAACCCAGTGACAGAAGATATCAGAAAGTCCGTGACATGCTGCAGTAAATTCTGTGTGTCTAACATTTTATCCCTGTTTAAAAGTTACTGGAAGTAAGTGCACCAAGAGCAACCCTCCCTAGTTAGTACCAATGACATAACCTGTTAGCTGAGGGGAACCTCTGAAGGAGTTCATATCATCACTAGAACTAGTTAAAAAAAAATCCATTTCCCCCTGAAAATTTTGAGTTTTTACCAAAATATATAAAAAAAACTTAAGTATTTCGCCTGAAAGTGGTTCAAAGGTGTCTCGGTGTGGGTGGTGTAGTTTGGGGGCATTTTGCTTCCATTCTCCTCTATGGGCCATGCTCTTCAGCTGAACTATAAATCCTGTGATTTACCACCTTCTCCTGTCATGGTAAGCTGTGTCTCATAGGAGTCCCTAGTTGTGCTGCATCATGGCAGATGTAGTCTGTCCAGAAAAGCTGGCCAATAGAGGAAAAAGGACTTGTAATTCCGATGCCTTATGCACCATATGAGGCACAGCATGCCATTTTCAACTGAAATATTTTGGTTGTCAGCCACAAGTTTTATGACAAAGTATTAGAATTTTCCTTGGAGAGCAAAAACTTTCCATGATAATTTTTTTAGGTCAAAAACCCAATTTGATGTCATAACACATTTTTGACAGAAATTTGTCAGCCATCCCAAGTCATCACTCCATGGCCAATCATACTTCTGAATCCCAGATGCAACCAGAAGCAGCTACATCCCAGAGGGCAAACCTGCATCCCAGCAGCAGCTCCTAACCACTGCAGGAAGGCTCCTGTCCCTATGAAGCATACCTCTCAAAACGTCACGTGTGACAGCCACCATCAGCGACTGAAAACCAGGGAATCCCAAAGCTAAAAGGATACGTTTTTACCACGTCTGCTGAAGAGCCCTGCTCTCACATTAAGGAGCTGCCACAAACTCTCATCCTCTGTGGATTGAATGGGCCCAAAAAAAGGAGACATAACACACGACGGTCAATTACACAAGCAGACTGCCTGACAAATTACTGAAATGTGAAACATTTTGGTGAGTTGCACCATAGTTGACAGATTAGTTTTTAATGTACCAAATATGTTTTAGACAGGTTCTCCCACTGTGTGAATCACATGCAGTCAAATCACTCCCCCCCACACGGTAGGTCAGCAATATCTTTAGCTCTCTAGTTTAGACCCTTGATACTAGAGCTACAGTATTCATTATCAGCCCCCAGACCTGGACTTCACACACACTTTCCAGGGGGTTACACAACTATTTACTAGTCAGCAGTAGAATATTGGCGATCAAGAATCCTGGATTCCACCCTTGTTTCTGGGAGAGGATTGTGCTTAGAGATAGGATGTCCAAAATTGGTACAATCACACCGACAGCTAATATGGTGCAGCAAATAAGACTGAGGTTTAACACATTAGATGCCTGCCTGGCTTCTATTCCTACTCCATGAAGTGACTTAGCATAAGCTCTTTGCTAACATTTCAAAAATGGAGGCAGAGATTCAGCAGCTTTTTGCCAGCAATTTCCAGGGTTGGAATTCATGGTTTTAGTCAACAGTAAAGGAAATAAAGTGCATGGAAATATAGACGGTAGCTAGAAGAGATGACATTTGAACCCCAGTTCTCATCATTCCTAGTGCAGGAACTTTCTCCTAGGCTACAAAGGTAGGAATTTTGTTTTTTTCCCTCCTGCTAAAGTGAGTCAGTGACGGAACCCACATCAAATAAATGGGAGCACTAAGACAAACTCAGTGTATCCTTATTAACCCCCCACCCTCCCAAAAAATAGATATAATAAATGCAGCCTTTGTCCATATGGTGTAACTGATATTGGCATAAATCGAAAACAGAAGGAGCAACAATGGAGACAAATGATAGATCCCAGAGTGTTTTAGATTTCTTGTAAAAGGGATAAAGAACAATCCAATAAAAGACTGCCCAAGGGGGTGACTTTTAAACTCATTCTCCCTCAATCAGTTCATTTTTCATCAAGATTCCATTCATTCAAATGTCATTCAAAGTTTACATTTCTAAGTCTTGTTTTTTGCCATTTCAGATTTTTAAAAAAACAAAATAAAAGTTTAAATCTCCAGTGAAGGTTGCATTTCATTTCATCTATTCAAGAGTTTAAATGCTTATATCAAGCCTGGGCTCCTACTTATATTAAACACTTATTACCATCATAATTAATAACTTCTGATACCATCCAAATGTAAATGATTTTGTAGTAACATTCAAACTATGAAACTGCAGACTAACATATAGGTGCTATTACTCCAGACTGCACTATGGAATCCAATCATCAGTTATGACAAAGGGAAGTTGAGTTGGTACAAGCAGTTGTACCTCCTTGTAATTCATCATAAGACTTCAGCTGATGATAAGTTATAGACATAGCACCTTTCCTTGACTATGCCAATTAAGGTGAAAAAAGTATTTTAACTTTGAAAACAAACAGCAAGATATAGGAAGGCAAATGTAAGAAAACCATGTGAAGGGGGAATGGATAGCTCAGTAGTTTGAGCATTAGCCACCTAAACCCAGGGTTGTGAGTTTAATCCTTCAGGGGGCCACTTAGGGATCTGGGGCAAAATCAGTACTTGGTCCTGCTAGTAAAGGCTGGACTTGATGACCTTTCAGTTCTATAAGATAAGTATAGCTCTGTATAAAGTTATAAAATACTCTCTTAACTGCAGTAAGGAGTCCTGTGCCACCTTATAGACTAACAGAAGTTTTGGAGCATGAGCTTTCGTGGGTGAATACCCACTTCGTCAGACCCATGAAAGCTCAAGCTCCAAAACTTCTGTTAGTCTATAAGGTGCCACAGGACTCTTTGTTGCTTTCACAGATCCAGACTAACACGGCTACCCCTCTGATACTCTTTTAACTGTAAAGTATGACAGTTTTAATAGTTTTTTAAATTAAAATGTGCAAACAGAAATCAGTCTTAATAACCAAACAGTAGGATATTAATTTCAATTACATTATTAAATAAAACTTAAGATTACATTTTTTTCTTCCCTTCAGTGTCAAAATAATGTAATTAAGTTCTCAAGCTTAGGGTGATTTCAAACTAATGACCAAAGTACATAAGGTCTCTCACTATTCTTAAGTACTTATCATGCAATTGTCCTTCTCATTCCTAGCTATTAAAATAATGTAATTCATCAGATTTCAGCCTTTAGGCTGATTTCATGGTAGTTTATCATGGAAACCAGCTTGGAAGAAAGATATACATGTGAAAGATTTGATGGCCAGCTGTATTGCAAACATCTGTGTTCTTTCACACAAGAAAATGTGGATGTGCAATTGGTACCATACAACTGTTTAAAAGGGTATGGTCATTTGCTGGTGGTACAGAATTATTCTTTCTTGGCAAGTACTCAACAGCTGTAAGACACCATGTGTTGCTGAATCTCAAAGTTTTAATTTTCTCATGTACAACCTAAATGAAAAGCATTTACTAGTCTAGTGTCTGTTTCAGACAGCCATGAGTTATAGATGGTAGAACAGCTTACAATGATCCTGATTAAGATGAGGTGGCCACTTGGTGTTTGCCAAAGTTTAAATCTGCTGTGCGTGAGAGACATATGGAGCTATTAAAAGTAGTGAATGGATAGTACAAAAGGCTGAAAGTCATTTCAAGATTAGTCAAAATGATTATGGTTGTGCTTTAAAAGTACAAAACAATGAGCTAAACAATAGTACAGATTTGACTAAAATAGCATCATTAAAATAACTGCAGAACCAAACTAACACGTGAGTATTCCTTATAGCATAAAATATGTAGTTTCTTTGTCAATCTGGGTTTTGCAATACTAGCATGTTTACTTCCCTCTACCAGCCAGTGGCGTCAGGCAACAATCATGCGCCTCCCCATATCTTAGTGTTTAACATACAATTTAAGCTAAATTTTACAAATATACCATTATACTTTGTGCAATGCAAAGACAACTTGAAAACTAACCAATTCAGCATAAAATCTCTGATCACTGAACAATTACCAGCTGCACTAGCATGCACAAACATAAAAATGTATAGATTACTGGATTTAAGGAGTCATTTTTCTTGTTTGGAATAAAACAAGAACATTGTTAGGATTTGTCTTGTCCTTACAAGTCTATTAAGGACACAATTTCCATATTCTTTTTAAAAATATCTAAGTGGTTTGTGAAAAATGAACCATGATTACTCTTTGAGCTAATTAAAAAGGGCACTTGAAGACAATGTCCTTTGACAGCTGTTCAGCATTTCACATTAACTGCAAGAACGGGTCACAGACAGACTAGCTTCCCTCGTGCTAGATATTTGTCTTTATGGTTTTTATTACATTACAGAGCTCATGGCATGTGAAATGGAGGGCAATTATTCAACAGTATCCACAAAGAAAGTCATTAAGAAGAAAAAAATCTGCCCTGACTATAGTGACTTACACCCAATGCAAATGATTGCACACAGAGTATAAGCCAAGGCAGAATTTGGTACAAGAGGTCATTTATATCACGTAGTAGGCCAAATGCCTTGATCCTATGGAAAAAAAGGCTCACAAAAATGCCTATGACGATGGAAAAACCTGACATTTTCCCCAGTATTTGTTGTTTTAAAACATTTTGCATAGTAAGGCAACACATTTTTGAGGCACAAACAAACAAGATACACAAGAGCACTTCAGACTTGGAGGTGAGGAAAACACACACACACACACCCCATACCCTGTGAAAAGCCTTTTTTGAGACCAGAAGCCAATACGAAAAGTGGCTTTTCAGAAGCTGAACTTTGGTGCTCATCTGTTTTAATCTTTACCGTTAACAACCAACTGCTTGGCCTTATTGCTATGCTGCAAAGACCTGACAACTACACTAGCCTTTGATGATCATGACCAAATACAAAGCACCTAAGAGAAGCCTCCCACAATTTTCAGAGTAGAACTGTTCTGCAAAATATACAGCTATTTTGTACACTCAGTTTGCATTATTTTGTACACTGTTTTTAGCAACTCCATCTAAAATCAACAGCTCAACAAGTGTCTCTCACAACATGTACCATCTGCAGATAGAGCTTTCCTCTTAATCAATCATTTTAGAAGGTAACGGAGGGGATGTTTTCACCTTTTTTTTTTTTTTTTTTAAATCGGAGGAAGCTGCAAAGAAAAGCAAGAAGATATAAAAGATTCATTGCTATGAAGTTTCACAGGCCCATATAATTTATAGTTCAGAAACTAGGAACTTGGCAAGGCAACTTTCTTCAAATATTAAATGTGGTTTTAGAAAACATTAAACTACAACTAACCAAACCTAATGTGGGTTAATAGTCAAAAGCCATGGTCAATAAAGTGACAACTTCCTACTCAGGGCAAGCCATTTCCTCTTGTTTTAACTACTGTAGAGTCACTATAGCTGTGAAAGTAAGCCGTGTTCTGTTCTGCCTCCGCTAGGTGGCAGTAGACTGGAGACTCTCCATTCCTGTTCATCATGTAACAGGTAGTAAACTTGATACATTGGCTGATTTGGCAGTTAGAAAATGTTTAGATTTGTAAACTAATCAAGTCACCAATGCACTATCACATTATCATTTTACTGTCATGTTTCTGGTTACAGCAGCACAGTAAGTCAAACATTTAATCCTGGGGGAATTCTGAACCAAAAAATTAAAAAAAAAGTCTAGACATATTTTAAAGTTCTGAAAACTTTGTCAAAACAACACTATATAATCACGCCACTTTCAATTATTTTGTACTTTATTTCAAACTACTTATCAGCAACTGTGCCTGTAACAATATAGACAAAAAAATTCCTTCAGCAGGAGAGCGCTAGGGACATCTCTATGAAAACCCAGCATCTGCTTCTCTGCCCCGCCCCCCCAGCCCATCAGGGGAGCCAGACACCCACACCCCCTCCCCCAGAACCCAGCTGTGTGGGCCTTCTCTAGCCCAGACACTTGCACATACGCCCTATCCCTCAGAGCCCAGCTGTGCCTCCCCAGCCCAGACTCTCACACCCCCTCCCCACAGAGCCCAGCATCCAGAAGGAGAAACAGCCTGATACTGGGTCCTAATCTTGTACAGCATTTCCAGCATGACGCCTCCTTCCTTCAGGGCAGGCTGGGTACTGTAGCTGCTGGGAACTCTCCAATTCCTTCCCAGTGTCTTTCATTTGTGAGCTGGGCTCTGCCAGGCCCAGTGCCCCACAGTGGTGGCCAAGAGCTCTGCAGCCCATTTTTGTGGGAAGAAAAGGAAATTCTGCAAATAACATTAATTTCTGCGCAAATTGTGCATTGCACAGTGGTGCAGAATTACTCCATGAGTGAACATATAAAAAATGAAGCTCACAACTCTAAGGTTGTTATGACCAGTATTAAGGCACCAGGAGCAATCCTGACAACTTCCTAGAAGCCTTCATTTAATTGGCAAATCCATTAACTGGATGAGATAGAGACTCTTCCCTTCTCCTGACAATTTCCTTCTTTTTCCACCGCATGGTAGGGTTGCTGTGTGTCCAGTTTTCAACCAAACACCTGGTCGAAAAGGGTCCCTCCCTACCCAGGTGAAAATGAGCGAGCGAGTGAGGGTGGGGGAGAACAAGCAACAGAGGAAGTGGGAATGGAGTGAGCGGGGCAGGGCCTCGGAGAAGGGGCGGGGGTGTTTGGTTTTGCTCAGTCAGAAAGTTGGCAACCCATGATGGTTTGGGAGGGAACATGATCTATTTCCTCCACACCTTGCAGAGGAGGAGGGACGCTCATCCTCAAAGAGTGTGTTTGTGTAGAGAAAAAGGAAGGAAGGAAATAATGAGCCCTTGGCATCTCCTCTCCTCACACCACTAGGGTTTATCTGCTCACTCTTTCCTTGACTGCCAGCAGAAAGTGCTGAGGTCTTCTTCCCCTCAGCTTTCCAGTGCAGCAATGCAAGTGGAGCACCAAATCCACATTATTTCTGAATAGAGGAATCTTAGAACTATGCAGTCTCACAGCTCCTACAGCATCAAGATCTGTACAGCTGAGCTTGCATGTCATCAGATAGCCATCACTTCTCTAGGAAGTGGTGCTCCAAGCGTACTTCTCAAATGCCCCTTACTTTGAAGGACATTACTCATTTTAGTCCCCAAGTTACCTATATTCCACACAAAATGTCTCCCTCATTGATATTATTGAACGTTATTTACATTGGAAAGAAATAATTGCATTGAGGTTAATTACAATAAAGGAATGAATCATACAGCATTTTAAATTTTCTCCCTCCATTTTGGTCTTTTCCACACACTGCATCCCACAATTGGTCATTGACAGGTTAAGCAGGATGGGGAAAGGGAGTCCCAATACTTTATGCCATGTGCCATTGTAGTGGGGTGTGCACCCCACTCAGACCCTGAAGGGGTTAATGTGGGCCTGAGAGGCCAATTATAGTATCTGGCTGCACCTGGAGGGAACACCAGGCTTAACTGAACATGAAGTCCAGGTGGGCAGGAGCAGGCCAGTTAGAATAAAGCCAGGAAGTCGAGAGCAGAAGGCGGCTGCAAAGAGGGAGTGTGCTGCCACTCTCTGGGACCAGAGGGTGGGGGGGGGGAGGAGAATAAGCCCTGGGATCCTAACCCTGGAAGAAGGGTCAATCCCAGAGGAATTGTGGGGAAAGAATGCCTGAGAGGGGTCAGTAGGAAGAGCCTAGGTAAACAGCAGCAAGGAGTACAATTGGGCAGATCTTGGCTGCTCATTATTGGGTTCCAGCCCAGGGACCCTCCGTAGAGAGCTTCTAGGAAATGGCAAAGTATTGTTGGAGATGTCAGCTGGGCAGCTAGTCTGGAGGCACTTTGTTATCCTGGGAGGACTATATAATGTCCTGGCCGGATGACTGAGTCACAAAGAGGGAGCACCTTGAATCGAGAAGAGAGAGAAGGGTCACAGTGTGAGTAGCCAATGGAAGAGGGCACTACGCCATGCAGGAGTTGGTCTCCAGAGAAAGGCACAAGGAGGTTCCCCCTACAATGAGTGTACCCCATTCACAGCCAGCGTGTTTGACTTGCTGATTTGTAACTATATAGCAGGACAGAGAATGAAGGGTTTAAAAATCTATGCTGAAGTTCTGTGATGACGCTGAACGGCCTCTACTCCTGATTATTAATGCTTTGCATACCCTTTGAGCGAGTTCATTGTTAACAGATGTGACAGTTTAAATTGAACAGGAAGTAACCAAGCTTTTTAGAACAGTAAAACAAGTGAAACAAATGGCTAAGGTGAAATTCTGGTCTGAGTTTGCAGAACGAGGTTGGCAATTTTTAAAAAATGAGGACAACTTAGCATATAAAATTCAATCTGAAAACATTTCTGTAAATTAATGAAACTTCAGAGCCTTAGATCCACTTTCAGCAAACTGATTCAGATATGCATAAATTATATTCTATGAATACATTTGGTCAGATGAGAGCTGAGTCAAAAAAACAGGGAACTTAACAGGGCTACAAGTAGCCTGTTAATTTTGGAATCAGAGAAAGATTTGTAGGGCAGAGGAACGGAATCGCTCACCTAAACTGTAAACATGAACTTATTATGTCCATTAAAGTCATAGAGATGGATTCCCCAGCCTGCTAAGGCTATTTTGCAATGTGTAAACTTCAAGAGGCTACAGAAGGCTGAGAGAGAATTCCCACTCTGCTCGGAAACATTCCCCTGGTGGGAAGTGGCTCTGCTATCTACATACATCCCTATGCCTCCCTTTTTCCTCTATACACCAGGTGCATGTAAGGGCAGGAACTCTGTACCAGTGGCATAAGGGAAGGCTGGCTCTGTGCAGCATAGCCCTGAGCGGCATTGAATCAGCTCCCCCTCCCACCCTTCCCCCAACCAAGATCCCACCCAGATGCAGTAGAAAAATCAACCCCATGCAAACCAAACGTTCTGAATTCAGAGAAATTGGAAGGAGGACGGAAGATACGCAAAATGAAAAGTCCTAAAATTTCATGTAACTAACCAGAATTCCAGCCCTCCCCATTCTCCCATAAATAACTTAAATGGGACAGTCAGTTCAAATGGTGCTCAAAATTATAGTTTAAGTTTAGTAAAAACTGCTTTTACAGAATTTAAGATTGACAAATATTCTAATAGCTTATAATTTTGAATAAAAGATTTCTATGCAGTTTATAAACAAAGGCTTTGATACTGCAAATGTTAAATGTAATGGTGCGAGTAAAATTAAAATTACTTCTAATAGAACTAACGTGCAGTTATTCATCTGGGCCAAAAACAGTGACTATGGTCTAGTGCAGGTGTCAGCAGCCTTTCACAAATGGTGTGTCGAGTCTTCATTTATTCACTCTAATTTACAGTAATACATGTTAACGTTTTCAGAAGGTCTCTATCTATAAAAGTCTATAATATATAACTAAACTACTGTTATGCCAGGTAATAAAGGTTCTTAAAATGTTTAAGAAGTTTCATTTAAAATTCAATTAAAATACAGAGCCCCCTGGACCAGTGACCAGGATCCAGGCAGTGTGAGTGCCACGCATGCCACAGGTTGCCTCCCCAAGTCCAGTGCATGGAAACCTGAAAGTGAAGTTGACTAGAAATTGACTAGAATGAAAAAAATACAAAAAAAACAGAAAAGTGTAAATAGTCAAACAGATTATTAAAAATTCTGTCAACTTTAGACACTGGCAGATTAAAAATAATTTTAAGGAACTGGTATGGTACAAAGAACTGTCTTTCTGATAAGCTCACTAAAACTACTATCATTGTGTCAATATACACACACAGTTGGCTCAAATTACAGAACAAATAAAAAGCACAGACTATAGACAGACTGCTGCAGTACAGAAAGATGCCATTATTTCCAATTCCCTCACCAGTCTGTCACTTTGATTTACAGCAGTTTCAAACTGTTAAGCAATGAAAATATAAACTTGACCAAATACAGTCAAGCAAGTTTCTCAGCAAGTATTAATATATTCAAAATGCATTCTAGGAGTGTGCAGAGCAATACTTATCATCCTGGGAAGAATCTCATTGGCTTTCTGCCACGGTAGTTTGGCTTGTAGACAATATTAACTATTCCATTCCCTGCAGCAAGTTTGAAACCAGAACTAGCCATCTGAAAATCAAATGCATTTGTAACTACTCTACTCTTATTTTCGTCTGTTACTGTAACTGGACTGTATCTCCCCTTTCACCTACAGGTCTCATTCCAGTGACACCCTTTGCCTTCCCTCCCCCTTTTTTGGTCCAAATGACTTTTCTTTTGTGTTTATATTGAACATTAGTTTCTATCCCCTCCTTTTAGTTTGATTTCCGCCTTCCCCTCAACCCACCCTCTTTTGTCTCCAGTATTTGGTGCACATACCCAGACCTGACTTTAAGATGTTTGTGTGCTGTGTTTTATTTAACAAAAAAAAAATCCCTTTTCAATCTTTATTTTTTTCAAATTTGTCTCAAGTGAACATACAAACGTAACTCTTCACACTGCCACTTAACGTTCAAAGCTCTGTGTCTCCCTCACAACTGCGCAGAGAACGCCATTCCATGACTGTTACGTGCTAACTGTATAGTCAACAGTTACAAGATACACAGAAACCCCTGAATTCAGAAAAGTCTTGGGGAAGTAAAGAATTTTTCACCAGGAAGTTACAGGTCTAGGATTGCAAAAATGATTTTTAAAAGTTTCTGCAAAACCTCACTCTGTCTGTTGGCAATCTCCTTTCAAATTATGAAATTCTCTGTTAAAATTTGGCACTTTTGCAGTTCTGAGTCACCAGAGCTCCAAGGTAATCAAAGAATTCTAATCTTGCATTTAATTAATACTCTGGCTTGAGGCAAGAGCTAGGGGAGATTCTGCCACTGGAGCTCTGGGCACTGTCCCACTCAAAAGAGAGATACTTATTTTCGTCTGGGATTTTTACCAGCACAGTGCACTCATACAACCAAACAACAATGGGCTCTAAGGCAACGGCAGAATTTCACTGAACAGCCGGAGTCATAGCTTGCAGAAGTGTCCATAATGAGCACATTCCGTAAGGGGCTTCAAAGCATCAATGTTAGCTGTGTGACTTCTCTGAAAAGTTTGACAGTCACTATACAGCTTTGAGGATAACTTTCTAAATTGCCCTAAAGTAAGTGTGGACGAGACGTGTGGAGCTCAGGCAAGTTACTGCGCACCTCCTACATTTCTGACTCAGCAATCACTGCCCGTTAATGGTGACTGCCTCAGCACATAATGCAATAAATGTATTCTACTCCTAGCCTGATGTATTTTCAAACGAACACTGCCTGCTACCTGTGTTCAGAGTGCTGACTCCTTGTTTTTACTGCCCACCCAAGTAAGTTATTCTGCAGGTAACACGTTTAGAGCAGAAATAACCAATCTTGACTAGACTTGTAGTCGCATCAAAATCAGCATGTTCCAGTTGCCAAAAACACAATGAAAAGTTGGGACTTTGAAAAGTCGCTACTTGAGTCAGGAACTTAAAGCTCATTTGCAAAAGTAAGTTAGGCTCTTCGGAGCTTAAATCCCATTGAAAGCCAATGGGATTTAGAAGGCTGGAGCAGATTAAATATTTAGATGCCTAGAGATACAGATAGGATGCCTAATGGGATTTTCAAAAGTGCTTAGACACCCAACTCCCACTGAAATGAATGGGAGTTAGGGCACAAATCCTTAAAGATACACTGGCATTTATCTGCCTCTTAGATACCGACATTCACCATTTAGGCACCACTTATATTTTCATAGGCACCAGCATCTAAGTTCTCAAGGCACCTAAGTCAACCTCTGTAAAGCCACCTGAGCGCTGATCCTGTTCCACAGCCAAAGAGGGGCTTGAAGCTGTGGCTTAAGTCTAAGCCCCGGAGACCTCAAAATAGGATTCTTAAAGTAGGCAGGGGAACACTTATCTCACCAGTGGGGCCCAATCCTGTAGGCGTGCTCAGAGCCTAATACCCGTTACCTGTCAACCCCTGCATCAGGAAGGTCAGGGGCAGACTACCAATAGGCGCAGGGGCAGCAAAACATGCAGAAAAGGCAACGAGGGCACACGGCAAGCATAAGGCAGGTTTCAAGCACAAGCAGTAGATACAGCTCTGGATGCTAGGGCATGGGCTACCTAAAAGCTGACCCGGCTTAGGTGCCTAACTCCAGAAGATTCACAGCTGACGATCTTGAATGGAGAGGTGGCGATCTCTGGCCCAGCCGCCATGTGCCCCGGGTCAGCCACTTAGATGCCTAAGCCCTTCTTCTCACCACTTCACTTCTGAATGGCTTAGGAAAGTTCAGGCAGTCAGCTTCTGAAAATCCCTTTCTAGGTGCCTAAACTCTCTTCATGTATTGTACGGGAAGCTGGGTGCCTAGTCTGGGGCAGGTCACCTAGGGATTAGGCATTACAACAATGAGCAGAGCAAAGCATAAGTAGTTTCAAAGACTTGGGCCTGGGTGCTTTTTGAAAATCCCACTAAGTGACTAAATACTTTGAGTGATTTAGGCACTTTGGGCCAGAATTTAAAAATGGGATATAGACGCTTTTAAAAATTTTACCCAGTGTTTAAGTCCCTATGATCAAAACACTAAGAGTTACAAGTAATTCATAAATATTTGAAGATGAGTTACTGTGAAGAATAAGTCGTGAGAGTTCTTTATTAAGCTTCCACCACATTTTAGAAGTGTGTCTTAGAAATTTCCATTTAGTTATATAAAGTTTTCTTAATTCCCTTTCTGGACATTGTAGATTATCAAAGCAGCTACGTATAAATAGAGCCTCATAACCAGCTTCCATCCCACTTCATCCAATTAACTGATGTTACGATTCTGAGTACCACCATCTCTATGGTAGCACAATGTGATGTCATTGTATATGATGATTGTGCCACCATACAAATCAGGGTGATCTAAACAAAAATGCTACTACATGTAGTTAATTACTGGTAAAAACAAACAAAACAGAATAAAAGGAAACTATTGCAGAAATGCTTTAAAACAAAAAAAATCACTTAAGTAATTGTTCTGTATCTGAAATAAGGACTAATGCAAAAAGTGTCTTTTAATTTAAATATCAAAATACTGTCTGCTAGGCTTGCCTGGTTTCTTTTGGTTTAAGGCAAATATCTAAGACTATGTCTTCAGTGACCTTACAGTGGCACAGCTGCAGCAGTATAGCTGTGCCACTGTAAGGTCTCCTGTGTAGCCACTTGATGCCGGCAGGAGAGAGCTCTCCTGCCTGCATAAGTAAGCTACCCCCACTGAGCAGTGGTTGCTATGAAGGCAAGAGACACTCTCCCACCAACATAGCACTGCTGACACCAACGCTTTTGTGGGTGAGATTTTTGTTCATCAGAGGTGTGGTTTTTTTCATATCCCTGACCAACAAAAAGGTTTTGCCGACAAAAGTGTTAGGCTATGTTGACACTGAAAGTCTGAATCTTAGTAGGCAGATTAGACAAATCACCTTGACACAGATGTTTACTTACAATTTTCAATTAAAACTCCTTCCAATGTCAGCTACGGACCATAGGCCAAATCCTACCTTCATTCTGATCACCATGTTGCAGAAGTTAGGGAAGAATGTGCTTAAATGTAGGAAGTTCTATCTCCTTTATACAGAACTAAACTCCACACTTTCTGGAAAGGGGACACAGTAAAATAACTGGAGTGTCTTCTATGATCAAGCTATTACTTATTTTATAAATATCTGATCTTACTATAAGAAAAAATGCTAGATATAACCCTGGGTGAAAATATTTCTATATTTTTAAGCCATTAACAATAATTTTACAGTGGGAATGTAATATTTGCAGAGAACTCCTGCTAGTGAATTGGATGCACCAAAAATAGAAAAACTGCCTTCAGCTTTTAAAAACTTAACAGTAATATCTGCTCATTCTCCATATGAAATCTTTATAGGATTTCTATAAATTGCTGACTACAGTACATTTGCCAGGTTGTCCTATACACATACTTATATTTAAATGAAAACTGTGGAACAGAGAGAAATCTGATGAGAAAAAAAAAAGTCACAAGAAAAACAATTATTGAGCTAACAGCACTAACCTTGCTGCTCACTGTCTGCTTCAACTTTTGCAGAACTTGGTGCTACAGGAAGGGGTCGAGGAGGACGAGGCTTCGGAGTCGGGGGAGATATTTTTTTTCTTCCAATATATTCTACGTAAGTTCCTGGAAAATCTCCCCTCTCCCCTGTGGTTTCATTACAGCCGTTCAACCAACCAATTTCCTCAGGTTTCGCTTCTTCCCCTTCACTAAATCCAAGTGCTACTAAGGTACCTTTATTCACAGTTAATATATCCCCTAAGTGCAAGTCAATGTCTTCTTCTCTCTCTTTTTTGTAGTCATATAAAGCTCTGTACTGGTATCCTTCTGCACTCATCTTGGCAAATATGTACAAACAAACAGATTAAAAATGTACTAAATGGGATAGTTAAAATGTCAATAGGAATTCCTAAAGAATATAATCCTCCAAAGATTCAAAAAGCACCAGGATCTGGTATTATGTTGCTGATGCGTTCCACTTCAAGTCTAGATCAATATTCTTCCAATTAATTCCTTTTCTGAGTTTCCTGGAACTCCTGAGACCAAGAATTCAAGCTGAATTTTACAGCCTGTTACACCTTCTTCTGATGTACTTGCCATAGAACATGAGGGAGGGATAGCTCAGTGGTTTGAGCATTGGCCTGCTAAACCCAGAGTTGTGAGCTCAGTCCTTAAGCGGGCCATTTAGGGATCTAGGGAAAAATCAGTACTTTGTCCTACTAGTGAAGGCAGGGGACTGGACTTGATGACCTTTCAAGGTTCCTTCCAGTTCTATGAGATAGGTATATCTCCATATACTTAACATCTGTTAGTGAGCTCTGCACACATGCTGTACCTAGAAATAGAAGAAAAAAAAACAACAAAGATTCATGACATTGTTCCAGACTTCATTAAGCATGCAAGACTTCAACGACGTTGCATTTAAGTTGTATGCAAGACATACTTCTCAAAACATGGGACAGGTCCTACATTCCCATGGAAAGGCCGAAAAGAGGGTCAAAGTCACATCAAGACTATGGCCATTTACACATGCTAATTTTCCAAAGTCTTATCTGGTCAGAAGAGACCAATTTAATCCTTCAGTCAAACAGGAGGCATGTCCCTCTGAACCTCCATGTCTCAAGACACACAGCATACACTATGGATATTGGGGGACATGTGGAGGGCTAGCTGCTCCACACTTCTTCCCTCTGCACACTGTAATCTGGCAGCAAGATCCATCTGTGACATGCTAGCAGAAAGGCATTAGGAGATATGCCAGGACAGAATGGGAACCCACTAGAATTAGTGATGACATGGTCAGAATTCATGTCCAGGGTATTCCCCTGAGGTTTTAGCAGAAAATGAGGACGTGCAGAATTGTTTTCCTGTAACCCCAGGGACCTCCATACATGCTTGCATAGAAGAGCTTACTTGCTGTTTGAGGAACAGCCAGGGGAGAAAGAGGGGTGACGAATGATGCTAGTTTGACTAAGATTCCCTCCCTCCAACAAATTCTTTGGGACCTTTTAGCACAGTTTCCTTTAATTTTCATGCTCTGTGCAATAGAAGTCAGAAGTAATCCTTCCCTCCCTCAATTTTTCTTAAGTTATGCTACTTTGTGGTTTTGGTTAGGTGAGGGTCTTCCCCCTCAATTTTTAGTTTTTCCAGTGGTAAAGTATGTTACTCAGCAACTGAAAATGACACACACAGACCACCTAAGAAGGAGCAGTTGAGCAGTGTTGCAAGGGTGGGTACTTAAATTACTTAATACAAGAAACTATTGGTCTGAAAGTTCAATCAAGTCTAACTAGAGAGCAATGAGTAAAACACACTGTTGAAAAATAACCTTTTAATACACATTAACAAGACAGACAGAACAACAGAATCCTTTAAAACTTCATTATTTCAACTGTTATTCCTTTGCATCTACTTGTGTCCAATCATAACTTGAACGGCTGTGTTGGGATACCAAAGAGCGCGAACTATTCAGTATTGCACTGAAAAACTTTTAAAATGCAGCACAATAAAAGTCTTAAGAATTATGTAATATGAGTGGGCAATAATGTTACTGTGTATTGAAGTGCTGTGCAAGTGTAAGAAATGGTTATAAACTAGTTTAATGTAGTAGGAAAAAAAATCAAGACTGAATAGTCCTATAACGGAAAGAAGAATGTAAGAACAAAGGGCCAGATTCACTAGTCTGTTAGAAAAATTTTGCCCTGCTCAGGTAGAATGAAGTTGCCCTAAGCCCAATTTAACTGGGCACTGCTGGATTCATCCCGCATAGTAGAATTCTCAAGAGACACAGCACTGCCATAGTGGTTGCTGCATCACCCTCCATCCCAGCTACCAAGGGAGGGGGAACATAAAATCCTTGCTCCTGGTAATTTCTGGCTGCTATAATGGCACCTGGAGACTAGCACACCATTGCAGTTGGACCAGGAAGGAGTTATTGAAGCCACACTTGCACATAATTAGTGGCCCAAACAATGACAGAGAAGTTGCAGTTAGTATGCCGGAATAGAGGTGGTGTCTGCCAGGAATAACGGTGTCCACAAGGCTAGACCACAACATCAGTCAATTTTGGGTGGGGGGACAGCAGCCATTTTGTCCCGCTACCAAAGTTCCTCACATAAAGCCCAGTCAGTCTTTATACACTGATGTGCAAACCTGGTTAAAGAGTTTAAAAAAACAGCAATAAATGAGTCTTTGATATTAGTTCGGCTGTACAGCAACACTCTCTTTAGAAAAATCAACAGTGTCACCAGTTCTTTATTTTGTCCACTTAAGATGTTAACATAAATAAATATTCCAAATGGAGTTACATTGTCTCTATCTTCAGATATCTGAGTTAAAAATAGATAGCTAAGAGACGGCCTTAATTATTATTCAGCTAGGGAGTTTAAAAGGAGAAAAAAAGACATACCATTGGCAAGAAACAATGCTATATTTAGGGAGGAAATATGAATGAATAGCCAGATGGCAGATGAGGTGGAGTAGGGTGCAATGGGGTAGAAGAAGGATTGTAAACATACCAAATGCTAATTTGTTTTATTTGCAGCCTAAGGGCTTGATCCTGAGGAGATAGGAGTACTTTGTAACCCTTATCAATCCCGAATTCTAAGCAGAATTCCACTCACGCTATGATGTGCCTTGTCTTGTGCTAACACTTACTTAAAATTCAACTCTAGATTGCTAGAGGTTCCTACACATCATCCCCCACTCAGATTTTTAACTATTTTTCCCCATATCCAAAAAAAAAAATGTTCTGGCACCCACACCTTTGGTACCAAAGCATTTCCTCCCACAGCAGCATTCCTCTGTTGACTAACTAGAGAGGAAAATGTATCTGCCTTCCACCCCCGTGAATAAATGCTGCTTTCAATCTTTGCCAGGCTGGAGGGAGACTTGCTTTAATTTGCTCATGTTCACATATATCCACAAAATACTTCTATATCATCAGGATAACAAAAATCCATCCCCTCTCTACCCTCAATAGACTACACACAAGATACAATTGTTCCTATCATACATGCATTCATCTGACATTTCTTTCCAAAGATTCCCTAATCCACTGTGGGGAAAAAGAAAATTCCTAGAAAAAAGTGTGTCCAGCAAAAAAAACTTTCCTTCTTTAATTATCACATGAGCTTTGTCAGCAGACCAAATCAAAAAATGTAGAGATGCAGTGCAATGCACTGAAAGAAATGAAATAGAAGTTTATCAATGGATATTTGCTTGACTAACTTCTCCCCACTAGGTGTCTACAAGGTGCAATTCAAATTTCAGTTATCTCTACAATGAAATGTGATGCTACTATTCTCTAAATAAAAATAAGCAAGATAAGCAGTTTGTTTGGATGTTATTTTGCTAAAGAAAAGAAAGTTAATATAATAAACCAATGAAGTATCATAAAATATATTGTGTATGATTTATCACACCATTTATAATGCTTTATCCTTAGATGAAGCAGTTTAAGCATCTGTGGCTTCCTGCACTGAATTCATTCAAATATTTCTACACAGACAAACTACGTTGATCAATCCCAGATTCCAGCAAGGAATGTCATTCTGAAATTTAAGCAGACATTCCATCAAATATTATATATACAATGACTGCAAGGCCATGCTGGAGATAAATGACAGCGTCTTGGATTTTTTAATTTTAATTTTTTTTTATTTTATTTTATTTTTTGGTATTTTTACCTAAGCATCTTTCCATCCTATTAAGAGGAAGGATAAGTAATCCCCTCTGGAATCCTCCTCTGACAGGCAGTTAAGAGGTCACCCATAGACTGAAATCACTTCTGCAAGGAAATCAGCTTTCCATTAGTGTAGAATTAGGGGACAAACTAATAATTGTCAGCACAATGTATTTCAAGTACAGCCACAGCTTGGAGGCAGGGATTTGGCAACCAAGTGTACTTTTTCCTCCCACTTATGGGCCAGAATCCTTGAACCATTAGATTGTTTCTACAAAACCAGACAAGAAAGTCGCAATACACTTAACAAAAGCTATTCTTTCTTCAAATACCATCATTAAGATTCAGAAAGCAATGCAATTTCTCAAAGCAGTATAAAATATTCCCATAACAAGCTGCTAAACGTCTCCAGTGAAAAAAGTTTGTTGTAGAAATCTGTATATAAACTTGCTAAATTGAGGACATTAATTATATTACTAAGTAACCCAAAGGGTTTTTTTTAAATATAAGGGGAAAGTTTTGAGAGATCGCAGGGGAAGAAAGGCAAAGCATAGTTCTTACCATAAATTTCCTAACATAATGCAAGGAAATATTAATTTATTTTTAAAGTTTCTAAACACAGTCCGTTTAAAAAAAAAAACAGGAATAAATGCATTATGTACATATACCCCCGAGTTCTAATGAAAATAAAGAAATGGGGCAGTATTTCATGTGAAGTTGTACGGATTGCTCATACTGGCCACGAAGAAGAGACTGAACGTTGACCTTTAAATCTAAAGTTGCAATGTTATGAAAGCTTTTCAACAATATAAAAATTTAACATCTTGCTATGCTCATACACCACAGGCTGTAACAGTATCACTGAAGTAGGAAGTGCCGTCCACTTTTTGGTTTGTTAAATCAGCCAATTCCTTTATTAAAAAAGGAATCACTAGTACGGTGCGGGGACATCATGCCTGCTTTGGTTCCAAATTAATAAACTCGGAAGTTTAAAAGTTGGGAGCATCCTGCGATCCCCTCTCCCCTCCCCAAGCGCCGGTACAGGTCGCGGCACGGTAGAACAGGGGAGCAGGCTGCACAAGCCGCTGCACACAAAGAGCCAGGCGGGCTGCACAGGGCAAACCCCGGTCGCTCTCTCGCCAGCTCAGCCACGGGCAGGGCTAACTAAGGGCTAAGCCAGGTGTTAACAGCCCAACGCCTCCCGCCGCGGGGTCACAGGAAGCCTGCAGCACAGTCCCACCGCGCTGCACGGGGCAGCGCTTCCTGCCCTGCCTGACACCACCCCTGGGTCGCGGGGCTCAGAGCCTGCCCTGCTTCGCGAGGCCCCGGCCGTGCAGGAAGGAGCCCAGCGTCCGGCTCGCTAGAGCAGCTCTTCCTCGAGGCTGCAGCTGGCAGGCAGGGCCGGGCACGTACAGCCCTTACCGTCCGCAGCGGCTCCACGCCGTCCCTGGCTCCCTGCGGCCGGGAGCCCGCTCCAGCCCCTGCACCCGGCACCGCCGTCGCGCCCAGCTCAGCTCCTGCAACTCCACTCGCCGCCCCAGCGCCCCTCCGCTCCGTCCCGCTAGCCGTGTAGTTGCCCACGCTCACGCCCGGACCGCTCGTCGGGCGGCCCGCCCCGGCCCGCTGTATGCGGGGAGCCTCTGCGTGCCGCCACCGCGCCGCTGGGGATGCGTGTCGCCGCCCTTCCACCTGGGGGCTTCTCCCTGCCGGCCGGGCGCCCCCCGGAGCCGCTCGCCCCGCCTTCCCAGAGACCCCCAGCAGGCCCGAGAGGGAGCAGAAGGAAATCAAGGCCCGCAGCTGCTACTCGGTTACCTTACCCCGCAGGGACCCCGGGGCCCGTTGGCTTTTCTTGGCACTAGGGACAAAGCAGGTTGGGATGCGGGGGGCTGGCAGAGCAGCCTAGTTGTGACTGTTGTGCCTGTTGCCCCGCAGTGTGCGCGGCGCTGTACACACAGCCGCAGCCCCCAAGGCAGGCCAGTGGCAGTGTGAATCCGACTCAGTGCAGCAAAGGACACCAAGGCACAAAGGAGGATGAAGGGTAACGGGAGATGAGAGTTGGGACAATGAGAGATCACCGTCCTATCAGCATCCTGATCCTCTTTGGATGTGTTTTTTAGAATAATGTAATATATGAGGGTCGGGTTGAGTGTCCAGAAGACAGGCCTGGCTGTACCCGTGTGTGTATTATGGGTACACACTGCAATGCAGTACTGTCTTCATTGGTGGCTGCACCAACAGTATGGTGTTGTGTCAAAACATCATCCTGTCACAACGTGATGACAGTTCCCAAGTTCTCAAACTTGACTGTGGGACAGCCGTATTTAAAAAAAACAGGGCTAGCCTGCAAAATCTGGGACAGATGATAATGAACCCTTGTGTACTGGTGGTACATGCTCTAAGCTGTCGTGAACCCAGGTGTCACTACTATGAACAGCCTTGGCATGGGGTGAGGGGAGGATAAAGGAAGAAGCATAGTAAAATGAGAGGCAGTGGGAGCCAAGATACTAGGCAGTTATAATTAATTATAATTTTATAGTGCCAAAGTATGCTAGGCTTCACACAGTACAGATTAATCCCTGCTCTGAATGAATTTACACTCTAAATTGTATGTGACAACAGCGGGTATAACAAAAGCACATGGGTTGCGGCAACAGGATCATGCAGTTAAGGCATGCACACATCATGCTAGAATAGGTATTTGTCTATAAATAACAAATATGTATATAAATGTTATTATGATTCACTTATGGGTGTCAGTGTGAAAGTGGGTCTTGAAAAATTTCAGTGAGAGTGGCTTGGTAGGTCAGTTCTGGGAGGACATGTAATGCATAGAGGCCAGCAGCATGGAAAATCATACAGAGACAGCCATGCAAGAAGCAAACAGGTAATCAAGCCATGTCATGGGAGGAGGGAGGAGGGTATGAGTGGACACAGTCACAAGATAAGGGACAAGGCTGGATGTGTAGGCATGGGTGGAGTTATGCAGAATCTTGAAAGCAAGGACAAGAAATGTAACCTTGATGTGGTGGAACAGGGAGAGCCAGTGGAGGGATTCAGAAGGGTGAGATATTGTCAGATTGACTAGCCAAGAAAATGATTTTAGCAGCTGTGCTTTGTATGGATTGGAGAAAGGTGGTGAGTGTGGAGGAGGTCAGAGAAAAAGTGGTTGCAGTAATCAAGACAGGACATAAGGGCATGGATAAGAGTTTTGCCTATCTGGACAGAGGGAAAAGGTCAGATCTTTGAAATGTGGTAGAAGAAACAGCAAGACTTAGACTTAGACTCAGAAGTAATGTAGATGTCCAAAAAGGTATATGGTGTGGAGCCTGATGATTAAAACAAAAGCACATTTTTATAAGAAACTGCCCTGTTTTTAGTGGTTCATTCCCGAAAAAAATAAATCTGTTCATCGACTGATTTTAACCATTTTTGGTAGAGAGCAAAACAGATTCACTTCAGTACAATCTAATTAGTTTTCACTCTTTCTAAAAGGTATTGGACATGGAGGAAACTAAGTATTTTTTGAATTCTGGCTTACTGTTGACCCTATATTTTTCTTTTTAATCAAGGAATTTTTAATCACAAAACTGTGGAAAATCCTGAACTCTATTATTAAATGTTACATTTCTCTTTGGTATGTCAAATTAGTTACTACTGTTGTGTAGGCCCAGTATTAAACAAATGAGTTTTAGGCTGGTATTTAGTATTTTGTAGCAGGAGCATTTTTTCACTGATCTGACACCACACGTTTTTAATTAGAACATAAAATCAAACTATTTTTTTTAAAATATGTTCTCCTGAGGCAAGTTTTCCCATGATTTCTTTCTAGGGTTCTGTGGACTATTTAAATTGTTTTCCTCCTCTCTGAATCCCCAGCCTCATTGTAACCTCTGCCTTTGCATCCAAGGATAACTGAATGAACTCCCTTTGAACACCATTAGCACCACTTCTTTATCAGTTCTTTAGGTTGACTTATCTCAGCACTGATGCTTTCTGCTTCTGTGTACGTCAACAAGCACATCAGGGCTCCAATCATGATGGGGACTTGCCTGCATATTACTGTAATTTATATATTAAATACAATAAATTGAGGGATGTTGAGGGAACTGCCAGGCCTATCCATCATACACTTGTTGAGGGCTTAAAAAATGCAGGATTAAAGGCAAAGGTAGAGTAAAGAAAGAAAAGGTACACCTCTTCTGTCCAGTCTGCTATCTCTGGCATTTTCTGTAGCCGAGGGCAAAAACCACATGAATTTTGAAGGGGGTTAGAAGGCTGGTCAGAAAGCCAGTTCCAGGTATTGGTCAGTTAATTAAGAATTTAAAGAGACCTCAAAAGCCTCTGCAGTTTGAGGCCTTGAAATGTGAGCACAGAGGTGGGCAAAGTTCTATTGTGGGTTCTTCTCCTCTGAACAGCTTCTTGGAAAGAAATACATGACCCAGTCCTACAAGCCCTCTACATGTAAAGCTTGCATGAATTTCAGTGGGAGTTACATTTGTGGTTGATAAGGCCCAAAGTTTCTCCTGAAAAATTTCATTAACGAACTGAAAGGCAAAGCCACAATGTAACATAATAAGCAAGGAAAATTGTCAAACCAGGTGACTGGGGAAAAGAAGTAAAGACAGAAGTGGGGGAAGGGTGAGATAAAAGAGAATTCAATTCACCAAAACTGGATTAGCAAGGTGCAAGCCACATTCACGGGAGGTGTTTGCTGTGAAGGACATCTTTAATCTTCATTCATCAGGGGCTCCACAGAAGGACTGCTGGCAAAGGCTGCCTAAGGGGGTGCAATAAATCAGCAGAATTTCCATCTACCCTAAGCATACCATTCTCTGGAGCTGTTGCTGATCCCTTTGAGGTTTGTGCTTGCTGTCTGTTAGCAACTAGCTGAGTTGAGCTATTACACCTTTGGATAGACTTTCCGCTTACAAAGGCCCTGCCTATGCAGTATTTGAGAGTGAAATTAGCCCAGGGAGCATATTTCCTTGTAGCAAAGAGGTTCCGCCTGATCCCAAGTTGGAAATTCAATAAACCAAAAACCAAAAAAAGAGAAAGGAAACCAGAGTTGTATTTGTTTAAAAGATCTGAGATGAGGGGAGTAGCATCTACCGAACAGGATCCATGGGGAAGCCAGAGTTCCCACAACATCAAGTCTCGCACTTCAATTTCCCCTGACAAATCCCTTTTGTACATTCACTGTCAGATTACTTTTGGGAGGCAGGGAAGTTTCAAAATTCTTCTGTTGCTTTTAAAATTTTTTCAATTTTAAGTCGGATTCATCTCCGAGTAATTCCATTGATTTCACTGGATTTACAGTGGGGATGAATTTGGCCCCGGAGGCAGATTGTAAGGGGTGTCTGTGTGTAAGGAAGTTCTGTTGGAAAGTGCTGTGGGAGGAGTGAAGTGTCTGCATCACTTGGCATCAACTGACTGAGTCCTGTGGACACTTGAGATGATATCATATTATTCTGGAATAGACAGATTTCAACAAGCAGATTTAAATGCAGTTGAGAAGTGCTGGTTGAAAGCAAGTCCGTGTATGAACTGTAAAAGAGACTGTTTATTCCTTGTTCTCTGTGTGTGTGTGTGTGTACGTGCGTGGTTGCTTCTCGGACTTCTGGCTGAGGGGTGAAAACATTATCTAAAGTCTGTGGCTATAGCAGCAGAGTTCACATTGTCTTTGCTAAGTTACTTATGTAAAACCCCAAAGGATTACGCAGAAGTATGTGGAGTCAGGATAAACACAGAAAACCAAGCCAAGTTCATTGCAAACATGAAAGAAGGGAGAAAAAATCACAATGAAGAGAAAGAATTAAAGGCTGTGAACTGTAATGTATTCCTATCATAGCTTGGACAAAGAGCATATAGTATTTCAAAGAATCAAGCTTAATAGACAGCCTTTGGAAGGCAAAACAGTAACATGAAAAGCAAGCTGCTTCTTTGCTTAAAAGTGTTTTCAACATCAATACATTGCCACTCACGACCTACAGAAATGGATGGGGATGCTAAAAATTACACAGGAACGTATAAAAGAAAAAGCCCAAGCTTGCTATCATATTGAGATGCATGGAAGCAAACCCAGCCAAATACATACTAAATAGATTGTAAAGAAGCTGAACTGGCACATGAGTAACAGTCATGCGGCAAGTAAAAGAGGTGAAGAATGGACTGGTTTTATGACTCATACTGATATTACAGAGAGCAAAGGCTAGCTGCTAGTTGTATATCTTACAATTCCATGTAAGATAACAAAGTCATATGTACTTATAGTCCCTACATATTGCAAATGGAGAGCTTTGGCAGTACTACTAGCTTTGTTTGATTAAAAGCAAGAATGTTTAGAGAGGTAAGTATGAGACTTTTGTTCTGCAGTTGACAAAATATGGCTGTGATAACGACATCTCCGAAGCTCCCAAGATTTTTCCTCAATCCACCACAATCACCCCCAGCCTGACCAGGCACATGGGAAAAGCACATGCATATCATCCGAAGGAGCCAAAAATCCTGACCAGTCATACTGCTGGACCTTCCTCTTTGGTTAAACTTTTCCACAATAATTAGAATAATTCAGAATGACTCTTAGAGCAATTACCCAAGTTCAATATACCCCAAAAAAACCTTTACCCCATGAGCAGTTTTTTACAATCAGTAAAAGGAGAAAAGCCAAAGAATTTTTTACATTCACTAGGGACCTTGATATGCTAATCTATTGACTAGAAGGTGCTCCAATATTATGGGGATGAGCAAACTTACAAAACACTAGAATGGGCTGGGAAACTATTTTGTTCCTGCAAAAAATGTCAATTGAAATGAATTATTTTGTTTTTGTCAACAAAATTCTTTGACATTTTTTAGATTTTGTGTCAAAACTCAAACACTGTGGGGTTTTTTTTCATTTCTCAGCCACTGAACACTGAATTTTTTATTTTTTTCTACAAAACCCCAGAAATTTTCAACAAAAATGTTTTTCGCAAAAAATTCATTTTGTCAGTGTCAAGAAAGCTATTTTCTGTTAAAAACAAAATGTCAGTGGAATGCTTTTGACCAGCACTACAACACACTGAGAGAAATATTTAATGGTTCTCTTAGCTGCGACATCGTAGAAAGTGGTAAAATAATGTATTACAAACAACATATCCACAACTGTGACATCTGTGTTTATTTTTCAGCCAAATAAAATGATATAAACATAGATTCTGCCTCTTATTAAATATGAGTAATTCTTTTTCTGTTGCTGAAGTTCCATTACAACACCTCCCCCTGCTCTGTACAGATTATTTCATGTTCATGAAAGGTATAGGTTAGATAGCTCTGCATACTGAGGTGTTCTGTGTAGACAACACATACATCAAGAGTTAGAGTCTTACGAGTTTTTACAACTACCATATCACTGATGCACCCAATGTAAGTCAACACTGCCTTAGAGGGACCCCCTAGGAATTAGAAAATGTAATTAAATTTCTATAGCCATCAAATTTATATCTTTTCTTTTGAGACTGTTAATAGAGGTGACAGTTGTGAGATGAGTTTTAATACGGACATCTGACCTTGGGAGGATTCAGATTCCATGATGATGGGCACTATGCAAAAAAAGATAGATTTGCATAACTGGGTGGTATGTCCCCTTTAAGGAGTAGTAGGGGAGAAGGACAGCCAACCCCAGTTCCATGATGTGTCCTCTTTAAGGAAACAGGTGTTTAAGGGAGCAGCAGTCAAGATGGGGGATGGTCTTAATCAGGTAGCCATCTCCTAAATATGATAAAACCCAGCTGCTAATTGACTGTTAGAAGGGGAGAGAAGGCAGACAGCCTGGAGAAGAGAATTGCAGGAGCCTATTGAGTCAGGAAAATGGTTCCCTGGGATGGGAATCAGAATCAGAACAGAGACTGGTGACCTGGAGAAATCATCTTGAATCACAGTACAGCCCCAAGAAGAAGAGCTGTGAGGCTCCTGAACCAATGGGAAGGACCAACAGAGACCAGGGCAGGAGAAGATCTGTGGAAAAGACTTTCTAGAGAGGCCAGAAGCTACAGTGAGACTGGCAAAGCCCCCTAACTCAGAATGAACTGTATCAAAACTGGGAACTTGAAGCCCTGGAATAAGGGTGATATGGAAGCGCCAAGAGGGAAGGGTTGGGCCTGAAAGGGCCAAAGGAGACTGACTTTTGTAAAGACATCATAACCCCAAAGGGGTTACTTGAAGTACTCAGGACTATGAATAAGTTACTCGGAGAACCAGGAGGGAGAAGAGGATGGGTGCCTGCAGGACCACACTGGTCCATGAGAGATTTAAATGAATTACAGCTCATTTTGTGTAAACTCTCATATGGAAAAGGCTCTCCAGTTTATTCCATGGACTCCAGTTCCCCGTAAAACAATTATTCATAGCAGTCAGTGATCAGTTTAAATAGTGATATACCTAGCAGATAGGTAGCACTTTCATGTCTTCAGAGCATGCAAGGCACAAAGCCCTGCCATGCAATATTTTCAACTTGATGGTGAAAGTTTTGGAGTAGGTTGATCTTCCAATTTAACAGAATTATTTTTGGGGGGGGGAGATATTTCAATATAAATGTGATTGATCCAAATTCTGCATGACAGTAATATGTACATAAAATGTTCATACATAAAATGCCTCCTTGAGAGATATCAGTAGCTTGAAACTAACAAGAAATTAGGGCCCCATCCTGTGAAATCAGTGAGAGTTTAAGGTTCAGGAGGAATGCAGAATCTAATCAGTTTCATTCTGCTGCTTGGGCTTGGGAAATATCCTGTGCTGAAGCTCCAGACAAGAATGATTCTTTGCTGCTCACCTGGACTAGAGTTGTTAGTTTAAAGTTGTCAAATGATGAATTTGTGCCAACCTGACACTGTGTTGAAATCAAGCTACATAACTTGGCAAGTGACAAAACTTCATAATGTCATGTTGGAATATCATCTCAACGCAAGGTAACTGATATTGTTCTATCAGGCCCCAAATGATAGCATTGACAAAATCAGGGTTGTTTCATAAAACTGAGATAGTAATGGATGTAAGGAAGTGGAAGAGTGTTTCTCACCTTCACATATGATACTAAACTACAAAAGCAGTGCCTCTGTTGTTCCTCTACATAACATTTTTCTGACAGGAGTAGCAGAGGCCACGTCTACACTACGGGATAAAATCGAATTTGCTAAAATCGGTTTTATAAAACTAATATTATAATTTCGATTTCATGCGGCCACACTAGGCACAGTAATTCGGCGTTGTGCGTCCATGTTGTGGGTAGACTTCCCGTAGCTATCCCTGCCATAGTTCCCCGTCTCCCTGCCACGCCTTGGTAATTCAGGGTTGAATCTAATTGGTCGCGGGGGTTAGGTAAATGTCATCAAGTCCCATTCCTTCCTCGACCGGGAAAATCATCAAAGCTGACAATCCTTTGCAAGCAACCGTTTTTCCCTGGATTGCCCTGCTGGCAGACAGGACCATAAGCGAGCGCTCAAACCATGGAGCCTCCGTTCAGCGTTTCTTTTTTTTCCCAAGCACCGTATGTGTACTTGGAGCCGCGGAGAGAGAGGCGATACCGCCAGCGCTACAATATATTACCAGTCAGCATTCCACTTATGCAATCTTTTGGCAGAGAGAGCTAGAGAATGGTTACCAGTTCTCATGTGGTCGTTTCTGTATCCCGTCTAACTGCTGGAGAAAACTGGCAAGAGATGATGGTTTTTTCTCTCCCCTCTGTACATCGCTGCTATCTATGAGTGCCCCTGGGCTGAAATCGGCGGGGGCGCAACGCAAAAGCAAAATTGGATTGACTCACTTGGGATTGATCAATCCCTCCCTTATGGTTTCTTAAAAATAGAGTCAGTCCTGCCTAGAATAAGGGCAAAGTGTATTAGAAGAACCAGTGTATCAGAGCACAGGCTGCCCATGTCAGTATTCCAAGGGGTGCCCCGCAACAAAACAACCCCACCCGTTGCTTCCCTTCTCCCCAACCTTCCTGGGCTTACCATTGGCAGTAGTCACCGGGCCCCATTTGTGTCATGAAGTTAGTAAGAATCGCAGGAAAAGAAACAGAGACTTGTTAGTGAGATAAAAATGAGGGGGAGGCAGCCTCCCGGCTATGACAGTGCCAGGCAGTACAGAATTTTTCTTACACAGGAAAGGGAGGGGGCTTGTGAAAGCTCAGCCCCCAGTTGCATGATGAAAAAGACAGTACAGCCGTTCTGTACCATCTACTGGATCATTCCATTTTTTTACCAGGCGCCCCCGGCCAGCTCACCTGAGGCCAGCAGGAGCACTCACAGGCTGATGGCCGACGACAGATATCAGTCATATTGTACATTCCTACAGCCTGGCGGATGGGGAGAGGGAGCCGGATACTGCTCTTCACTGCTGCAGCATCACGTTCACCAGCAGCATTCAGTACACATAGGGTGACATTGAAAGAAGTCAAAGAAATGATTTCTTTCTCTTTTCTTTCACGTGCTGGGGGGAAGAAGACTGAGGAGCTATTCCCCGAACCACGCCAGACCACATGTGTTTGAACCTACAGAACATTGGCGCTCAGGCCAAGAATGCAATACTTTTTCAGAGACTGCTGTGGACTTGTGGATAGCTGGAGTCCTCAGTAAAACCCTCCACTCCCATGAGCGTACATTGAGTCTCTGCTTCCCGTTATGCTTGTCATGCACGCTGTGTAATCCTGGAGCTGTTTTTTTCAAACGACTTTGGCATTTCGTGTTCTGTAACAGAGCTCTGATACAACAGATTTGTCTCCCATACAGCGATCAATCTAGTACCCGTACGGTCCATGCTGGAGCTCTTTTTGGATTTGAGACTGCATCGCCACCCCGTGTTGATCAGAGCTCCCGCTGGGCAAACAGGAAATGTAATTCAAAGTTCGTGGGGCTTTTCCTGTTTACCTGCCGCTCACATCCGAGTTCAGATGCTGTCCAGAGCGGTCAGTGGTGCACTGTGGGATACTGCCGGAGGCCAATAACGTCGATTTCCGTCCACACTAACCGTAATCCGAATATGTTAATATCGAATTTAGCGCTACTCCTCTCGTCGGGGTGGAGTACAGAAATCGATTTAAAGAGCCCTTTATATCGATATAAAGGGCGTTGTAGTGTGGACGGGTACAGCGTTAAATCGATTTAACGCTCTTTACATCGATTTAAACGCGTAGTGTAGACCAGGCCATAGTGAAACTTACAATGTTTGTGTTAGTTCCACCCCACTGTTGCAGCCAGAGCCATTAGACAAGTGCCCTAACCAGGAGAATCTTCACTTTTGTTTTGTTTTTTGACACAAATGAAAATAGCAAAACATGTCCCCTGACATAAGCATTTTCATGTCTAAAGTTGCACACCTACATCTGAGACATCATTAGAGGATACTTTTGAAAATTGGGACCGTAATATAAACATATATACCACTGTTCTCACTGCAATTTTCCTTTGGGTAGTATGTTTCTGCTGTTTATAGCTGCTATAAAAATTCTATATTATGAAATAATATGCATTACAATAAAATGTTTTTAAGAAAAAAATTAATAAATGTCAGTGTAAAAGAAACATAATAAAATGAGTGGTTGCTGTTTGATATACAACCCTTTGGGGGGAAAATTCATTTCAGTTGGCATTGGCAACTTTAAAAAAAATGTTAGCCAGATAATAAATTGTTACAGAAATATTTTTTGTAGTACTAATGTGTTTAATCACCAAAAAAAGTGATCAAATACATTTTAGTTAGTATTTTTAAATATAAACAGAATTGTTGTCTACAAGTTATTTTCTTACAAAAGTGAAAAAGAGAAGGTGTCAGCTGTGCAACCTAAAGGAATACTGCAGAGAAGTGTTGTTTTGATATGTTGTTCTTTAAAATAGCTACCCAGAACTGTTTTTTCAAAACAAGTATGCCCAGGACTTTGCTAAATTGGAAATAAAATCAATTTGTTACTAATAGAATGAGAGCAATACTATCCACATGCTTCAGTTGTCATTTCCCTGTTATCAGTGAGCCTCAGAATAACAGAATAATTTAATGTTTTTACTTGCAGCTGAAGTGGTGCAACTCCCTCCCAATTCTCTTTTTAACTGTTAAACCACAAAAAAAAAAACAACTCCTATGGTAAAATGAAGTTGAGAGTTCTGAGAAAAGCATGTATGTTCAAAGATAAGGCTGCTGATACGCAGCCCCTTACTGTTAGAATTGTTCCTTGTTATTGCACATCTCATGTGAGATGATGATCTTGGGCTTTTGTACAACTTCCGCAATTCCAGAACTTTATTTTAAATGTTGTTTGAAATATAGGCCTGTAATGGCTAGGGAAAGAATGCCTGGAATATAGTTAGTTAATCTATTCAAGTAATATTTGTTACAAATTTTGTCATTTTTTGTATAACAAAGGAGGGAGGGGGGTTGGCTAATAGATACCTACAGTATCAGCCCCTCAAAGCCATGTGGAAAATACAAAAGTGAGTTAATGCAGCCTGGAACTGCATTAGCTTTTCAGCAGCCAGTGTCAGTAGCAGACAGTCTGAAACAAAAGCACCAAAAGTTGTGAATTGTCCCATCCAACTTAATTCTGCAATCTGCAGCTCAGGAAAAGCCTTCACCACTATCATCCCAGCAGAGAACTGTATGGAGGTGCAGGTACTAGTGTGGCTTACTTTCATCTCATCATATTTCTTCTAGGGAAGCCAACCCCTTCAAGAGAAGGTTTCCCCGAACGGCCTGATACTGAGGCATCACTCGCTAAGGAAAAGGAATTCTGGAAATTGTAGTTCCTCAGGAAGAGTCATGTGTCTCAGGGATCCCATGACTGCCTGTGAAGGAGCCATATAAGAAGTAGCCTGTGCTGAACACAGAGAGGTGAGGGTTGGGAAGGGACCTTACTGGTGCTGTCCTACACTGGCATTGTGGAAAGCCTGAGATGAGAGATCCCCTGGGATGAGAGGGGGTTATGATTCTCTAGAAAGAGCAGCAGCTGATGGAGCCTGGTCATCTTCTTTTGCATGGCATAAAAACATCAGTGTTAGATGTCCAAGTCTAGACTAGTGACTCAATTGATTGCCTCAGGTGATGCAGATTGGATGGAAGAGATACCACCAGGATATGATTGTGTGAGACATTGGTAGATGAGGTGTTCTAACGTTGGAAGTCACAAGTAGGATTGTGTCTCAGTCCCCATTTATGAAGGAGGCATCTGCCTTGTGATGTGGAGCGGTGGTTCAAAGTGGACCATATTTTCTATGGGAGTGAAAAGCCAGTGGGTTCTTTGGTTGAGTCCTTAATCAGGTGTTTGTTTGGGATGGTGGCATCCTTCCATCTTGCTCACCATTGATCTTCAAGACAGAACCCTGAGTCTTCAAGCTCTTGAACTGAAAGCTAAAGGTTTTCTGGATTTGTGTCAGAATCTCAATGTTATTTAGGTCTTCACATATTGGAAGACCCTTGTTCCCTCGAATATGATGGGATTCCCAAAGGATTTTCACGTTGTGATGAATGTGGGATGGGTGGATGTGTGCTAATACAAGAGCCACGGTTGTGGCTTTAATTTTACTGTGAGTTGTGCCTAGGGCTCTAGACTTCTTAATCCAGTTGTGTTTATAACTAGTTCTCTGGCTGCCATTGGTTCCCCAAAAGAGAAAAAACTTAGGAATGGCATTTCAGTCACTGGGATGTTGAGCTGTGACTTGAAAAACATGCTTTTAGGGAACAGACTATTTTAAAAAAGGGTGTATACTTTGTGAAGATTCTGCACTACAGACTAAAACTCCTATATGATTGTCATCTGGAGAGGACCATCTATGCGGCACCTTTTAATGAAAGATGATGTCTCACTTTAATCCTTAAAAGAAGTCCTGTACTGCAGTCCATTGAAAAGTGACTGTTTTCAATGATTTATTGTGGTAACAGGATCAGAAGGGCACCATTTATTCTCAGATTGGATGGATGCCCACTCTATGTAGGTAGGCAGGGGTCAGGTGGGATTTTAGTGAGGCATTGGCTTACTGCTGGTTCCCAGCACAGAGGTAAATTTTACCTTGTATCTTTAGGGTGTCATTGTAAGCTTTGAAAACAAACAGCTGGTTTTTATTTTGGGGTGTATAAACAAATACTTTATTTTGCACCCAGATCTCCTTTATGAGACTTTAGTATGTACCTCACCTCACCCTCTCAACGAAGACAGCAGAATTGGGAGCTTAGGCAAAACCTAGTGGGTAGATCACTAGAGTAGTACTCAGGAGACCTTAGCTCTAGTCCTGACACTGCTACTGGTGGGTCTTGGGCAAATCACTTCCTCTCACTGTGCCTGTTTCCCCAGCTGTAAAACGGATAATGTTTACCTCCCTTTGTAAAGCACTTTGAGATCTACTGATGGAAAATGATATATAACAGCTAAGTGCTAGGTGGGTTTCTCTCTTCCTCACCACCCCAACCATGAGAACCTGTTTTGAAGGGCAAAAGAGGGGGCAGGGTAGAATTCTTAGTCAGCTAAGGCCTTCATTTCCCCAGATGGAAACCTATTTAAGTTACATCACTTTTTTTATATTGCCCTTTTAAAATCTATTTCCTGTCTGATTCTTTCAGCCACTCAAAGAAGAAGCCACCCCCATGTTAATACCACATGAGGGATGCATGTGTATGGCATTCAGCAGGCCAAGGTGATTCCAAGGAAGGGGCAGGTTCACTTCTGTTGTCTAGTTGCTTCTGAGAGAGAAGCATCCCCTCAGTTGCTGAGAAGAATTGGTTGTCTTCAAAAATGTAGTTGCAGATGTGGCCCACTGCTCTCACCCTTCACAGGCTTATGCCTAGAGGATCTGTGTTGTGCATGGACCCGTATGCCATAGTCTTGTTTCCTCTCAACATAGGCATGGTAACACAGGGCCACGATGGAGATCTGTTCGCTATGAAGCATAGACAGTGTGTGGGCCTGATACTTCTCTGTGTATGCTGGTATGTAACTCCATTGATTTCAACAGATATTCTTGGTTACCCTATCTTAAATAAGAGGAAAATCAGGTTCCTTTTGTGTGCCTTCACATTACTCACTCTCCAGCTTCCTGGAAATAGGGCTTTGCTGTTGCATCTGCGACCTTATGCTCCCATGTAAGTGTCAATGGGATTTGCAACAACAAATTTGATGTATCCTCACTGATGCAGGCAGTTGCAGTTTGTGACTGTAGAGTGAGTCTCAACAGCTTGAGCTAAAAAGTCAGGCTTTAGGTAGGGACTTTAACAGATGCATCCTCTGCATGTGACACAGAGGGAGACAGGTACCCATTAGTCAGTACGGGTTACATGTGCACCCTGGCTGTCCTCCAGTTTGTGACTGTAGAGGAGGTGCAAATGGCAGCTTGTGTAGTCTAGCTAGCTCACTAAAAATAGCAGTGAGGATGTGGTGGCATGGGCTTTGGTTTTGGCCAGTGGTTTTCAACCTTTTTTCATTTGTGGACCACTAAAATATTTCGAATGGAGGTGCATTCCCTTTGGAAATCTTAGACATAGTTTACAGGTCTATGGACCACTGGTTGAAAACCACTGGGTTTGAGCTTTACAAGCAAGTATGCACCCAGGGGGCTCGATGGGCCACTGTGTCCTCACTTCTAGCTAGAGTACCTCTACAAGAGCTGCCATTCGCATGCCCAGCTGCACTGTAGACGTACTCTAAGAGAGGACAGGCAATATTTGTATGATGGTATCCAAGATGGTGGTCCTACTAAGTGGGGACCTCCAAAGCTAAAAGTGAGTCTCAACAGCTTGAGCTAAAAAGTCAGGCTTTAGGTAGGGACTGTAACAGATGCATCCTCTGCATGTGACACAGAGGGAGACAGGTAACCCATTAGTCAGTACGGGTTACATGTGCACCCTGGCTGTCCTCCAGAAGTTTTACTGTGAGAAAGCACCTTCAGGGTTAGTGGCCTCACTGAACCTACTCCAGCAAAGGCTGCAGGCCGCCAAGTAGACCAAAATATTGCACAAATATGGTTGTACCTATGCTCACTCTTTGAATGCTGTCCCCATCCTCGACCTGCTGACAATCAGGCCTATGATAAAATCAGTGCAGGGTTACTTCATTGAAGCTCTGCCCCCTCCCATATATGTCCATGGGGGATGGACCTTGGCTGTTGGATTCACAATAGTTGCAACTCCAACAGCCCTATCTTCACCCCACCCTCTGTTTCACCCATTGTTCTGGGTGGTAGGAACCATTGTAGGGTGGATTCCATGTATGTGCTTCCTGCGTTCTTGCCCACCTCACCACCCCACATACTGGAAGTCCATGAGTTCTGCTGCCCATCAGGGTTTTATACCTACAAAGATTCTGATGCAATGCTGTGAAGGCTCTGTTACTCCGTCAGTTGTTTTCATGTAGAAGGAAAATACACGGGGCAGGGGGCAGGTATACAGTTTTTTTTTCTGTTTAATGTCTTACTGCAGAGTTGCCTAGTAATATTTCGAACTAGTTTTGTTCATAACATTATATATGATATTCTACTAAACTTTCCTTATGACATCAGGACCCACACTATCTGAGTCCTCAGTGGATGTAAATTGGCATATATCTATTTATACTAGCTGAAGATTTGGGTTCAGTGCAGGTACAAAGGTCTGCACTGGCCAATCTCTTTTGTAGAACTGGGCCTTAACTTTGTCCTCTCCTGTATAAGTATTAATTATTCATCTAATAGATAAGATTTGATTGAACTTTGCCATCAGGGTACCAAGCAGGATTGTTAAATACTTGCAGAATTATATAATTATACTCCCTCATGTCAGCTGTCAAGTCTCCAAATATAGGAAAAAAGAAAATATACTTTTAGCTGGTAAGCCATGTACAGCGCCGAAATAGTATTAAATATCTCTGTCTCTCTCTTTATCACAATTCCTTATTTGACCTCTCTGTGTGAAGAGTTGCACACTCTAAATCTCCATACCAAGTGTTAATGTTATGCTTGCTGGAATCTACTTTTGGTTTCAATATGACCAAAATGTACACTACACTTTCGTTTGTTTTTAAGTCATGCTCAAACTAGCAACTAACTAAAATAGTTGCTTTTGTAAGGAATATAAGAATAGTAAATAATTTATGTTCTTCTGGTTCTGAAGTGCAACAATGTGAAAACGAATGAGTAATTTGTTGGTATGGAATGAAATTTTAATCTTTTATGAGAACATCTTGGCTGTGTGTATGTTTATCTCTGAAGAAAGGAGCTGTAATTCTGCACTGGACAATGGATGAATGTTATCTAATGCAATGTGAGAAGGTGAAAATAATTAAGCAAGAAGCCAGTTATAAACTTCTCTCCTAGATCAAGGATTTTGATCATTAGCTTTCCAAGAGAATAGTTTCCTGTAAGGGACAGAGGTATCATGTCAGATGGTTGGCTCTTCATTTCATAATCTGTCATTGTTATAAGATTCAAAATGGCATTGATATGAAGAAAGGAAAAATGGAAATTTGGCTTATCCCTTTTTAACTACTTAGTGAATTTAGTCTCTAAAAGGACTAAGGAAGAGCTTTCATAAACAACAAACAGTCCCACTCTCTCACCAGTATTAAGACCTTGTATAAGAATTTGAAAGCACACAGCTCCCAAGGTAGGGTTTAAAATGGGGCCAAACATGCTTTCCCATTCTAGGGAACAAACTTTCTAAACAGTAACCTCAACTTGCACCTGCATTTGACTTTATGCTCCCATTTAAAGGTCAGCAGGATGATTAGGGATGCAAATCTGGTAGCTGATGGTATGAGTACTCTAATTTACGTTTACAGTTCATTATGAAAGAGCTAATATGCCAGTTCCAAGGAGATGGATAAATAAATAAATCTATCTTCCCTTTTTGTCATGTGCCATTCGTACATGTAATACTGGAAGTGTAATGCTTCAGATGACTTTGTCTTTATTAGTCAGCATCCCAGAGCACATCCTATCATATGCCTTGATCAGTTTTACAGACAAACAAGAACAAACCATCTTGATATGGGATCTACGGACAAACTTGTCACTAGATCTCATCCCAAGGCTGTAAACTAAGACTCTGTGTTGAACCTGCTGAGTCTGCACATACATGTTACCCACAAAGCCTTGAGATAGTATCTCTGATAAACTGCTGATCAGCACAGATGTTTAATGGTTAGCGAGGGCCCCCCCCCAACACACCAAAGCACTAGTTCTTTTTTCTTGGCAGGTGGACGGTCCCTTTGGCTCTGCCCATGCAGATTGTTTTAATGTCTGAGTTACATATTCATTAATGCATTACATTTTAATTTATCAGGTGCAGCACTGACATAAGACTTGAATTAATGCTTCATAATAAAAACAAGATCAACACTACCATAAAAATATAAAACAAACTTCCCCCAAAATGTGAAATGTAGTTTCTTAGTCAGACATCTCAAGCCTCTGTTCCAATGTTAGCTCTTCTGATATGTGAGAGGTCTAGTCAGCTTCCCATTTAATTCTGGAGTTTCGCAATCCAGATTATCTCCTGCTCATATGTCACTTTTTTGGCCAAACGAGGTGAAATGATTAAAGCTATTATCTGACTAAGCAGGTGGCCAATATCGATTACTGTTATGAAATATTCCATACTCATTTAAATCTTAAATAAAAAAGGACTTGAAACCTGCTAATTTCCTGTAGTTGTCTAGTCTATGTAACATGTATTTCTATTGCTCATCCTCGTTCGCTGAGCCTTCCCAGTTGTCAGTTACTAGATCCTCAGCACCTTCCTCTTGTCTTAGGGTATGTCTCTGTAAACCACACACCTCCTGGGTGTGGTGTTGTGGCCCATCTAGTGGCATTGAGACTACTTAGAGAAATAAAATGAGTCTGCACTACAGCCTTAGCTAAGAGCCAGTTGGCTTTTCGCTCATGCGGTAGAGGTTCATGCACTAAGCTCCAGAGGTCCCCAGTGTGATCCTGTCCACCGACGATCGGGGTCTGTCAGTGTTGCCTCTCCACTGCAATCAGAGGTGTGACAGCAGCATGGGAAGTCATACCTGCGCTAGCTTTGATCTAGCTAGCTTGAATAACAGCAGTGAAGCCATGGCAGCACAGGGTGGGTGCTGAAGTACATATGCGTGGTTCCAAGCAGACTTGTACAGCCCGTGCTGCTGATATTGTTATTTGATCTAGATACATCAAAGTTAGTTTGTGTATGTCAAGACATGCTGCAGTCACACCTCCGATTGCAGTGGAGACATACCTTTGTACTATAAACTCTTTAGAAGAGGGGTCAGCAACTTCGGCACATGGCCCATCAAGATAGTCCACTGACGGGCCACGAGATATTTTGTTTACATTGACCATCCGCAGTCACGGCCCTTTGCAGCTTCCAGTCGCCACGGTTCACTATTCCCAGCCCATGGGAGCTGTGGGAACGGCAAACTGTGACCGCTGGGAGCTGGGGGCGGGGACATGCCTGTGGATGGTCAATGTAAACAAAATTTCTCACGGATCACCAGCAGATTACCCTTATGGGCCATATGCCGAAGATTGCTGACCCCTGCTTTAGAACATGGGTTGTATGTTACTATGTTTTTTTTAAGTACTCAGGACAATAGGGCTTCAGTCCAGATTGGGGCCTCTCGGTGCTATTGTGATACAAATAATCAATTACTGTTACCTTGTTTAGTCATTGGACTTACTCCAATAGATGAGAAGGGCTTCTTCTTTGTCCGCTCTGCATTCCTGCTACAGTGACAGAACCAAGCCTAGATTATTAATCCCTGGCTTTCTTATGTGATTCTAACATTGGATCTCCCTGCCTACACTAACTATGAAAAGTTGTTTCTTGGCTCTGGTCTTCATAGTTTTATCCTTTCTCTCGGAAGGTGAGAGGTGTCTGAGATTCTTCTTGGATTGCTTGGCCCTCTCACAGCAAGGTTATTCTCAGATCCAGGTATGGCGCTCTTCCTATTTGTAACTAGCCCCCTTTCATCTTAGTCCATGAGCTCTTGTCATTCTTACATGACTGCTATATGAAACAACCCTGAGATCTGGAGATAAGAACCATTTTAGAGACAGAAAATCAGAGGCCTAAGGATCTGGAAGGTAAAGGGTGACTCCCATTCCCATGTAACCCTTCAAAGGTGACCCATGTTTACCCTCTTCCAGCAATATAACATCCTTCTTTCTATATTTCCTTGCATTGGCATAACTGTTCACAGCCAGGAGATCCAAGTGTGATGGATTGGCCCCCCCTTTCTGGGATGCCACCTGATGTGCCGGGGTTTAACGAAGGTTCCCCCCCCCCAGCTCAATCAGCCTGGGTTCCCTCTGACTGGATTAGGCTCTCCAGCCTCTTGCAGCGCACGCACGCATGCACGCACACACACACAGACTGAAGTCAGCTCTGTGTGAGAGGACTCCCCCAGCACTCATGTGCCCACTCCCTTTAAGTGGTACAAACCCAAAAGTTTTATGGAATTCGCCCCCTCTCTCAATGTGGAGGGAGATATGCACTACTTCTTGCCCCCCCAGTTAGAAATTACATACGTTGAGTTATATTATAAACAAACAATAAGTTTATTAACTACAAAAGGTGAATTTTAAGTGAATATAAGAGATAACAGACAGAACAAAGCAGATTACTGACCAAATAAAGCAAAATATGCAAGCTAAGTTCAATATACTTGAGAAACAGGTCACAAAATGTAAATTCTTACCCTAAATGTTATTTTAGGCAAGTTGCAAGTTCTGTGATTCAGAGTTCCAGTTATATTTCTTTTCAAACTGGGCCCCTGTCTCAGTCTGGACTTCCCCCTTGCCTTCCCTTCAGGTGGCTTAAGCAGTCTTTCCTCTTGAGCAGACAGACCATGGAGAGGAGGAGCCATGTTTGCCTTTCTCTCCACCCTTAAATCGGGTTTACATAAGGCGAGGCTCTTTTGTTTCCCAAATTTGACACCCCCGCTTCCCTTCCAGTGGAAAATTACAAAACGTCCTAGGTAATGTTTGGTATCAGGTGACAAGACCACCTGACCTAGTAGTGTCACAGTTATGTCCTGGGATGCGTCCCAGGAGGGAACAAGATTAGTATTTTCCTGGTTTTGTTGTTCCTTCCTGATGGCTCATCAAATTTGATGACCTGTCATGTGGTGGGTGTCTTCCCAATACACACCCAGTTGTAATTATTGCATAGCCCATATTTCTAAGTTTAGATACAGAAATGGTACGTGCATACAAATTGGAAAATCACATTCAGTAAATCATAACTTTTCCAATGATACCTTACAAGACCCATCTTGCATAAAGTATATCTCAGTTATGTCATATCCATTTTATAAGCATATTTCCGTAAAGAGTATGGAGTGCAACCTCACACCAAGAACCTGGTTTCTTTTGGTGCTTAGTTAGTGCTGCTCCTTAACTGGCCAGCAGGGATTTTACAGCACTTCCCTTCCTGCAAGAAAGCTGAGAGCACCACCCTTGTAGCCTTCTGAGCCATTACCAAAGGCTACTCTTCAATCTCGGTTTCCCTCTTGGAAGAAGAAACATTACCAGCACCTCTAGGCCACCAGGCTGGGTCATCATAAAGGTCTTATTGTACTTAACTTCTGTTTTTTCCCCTCTCTTCTCTTGGGAGAAGGTTTATGGCCTTTACTAGAACATCCTTCTTTGGCTTTGACAAATGCAATCTTGCCACATACATATTCATTCTCAATGCTGCTGCAAAGATCGTTTTCCTAGCCTGTCATTTTGACCACATTGCCCGTCTCTTTGCATCCCTCTGCTGGCTTCCCCTTTCCTTTAATATCAAACACAAGCTGCTTGTCTTCATTTTCAGGCCCCCTGAATGGTCTAGCCTCACTCTACCTATCAGCTTTCATTCGCTGTCAAAATGTCGACTGTTGCCTTCAAGAAGCCATGATGCCAGCCTCTATTGCCCACTTGTTAAATTTGCAAACAGGCACCTTTATGCTTTCTCCCTTGCTGCCCACACACTTGGGAGGCACTCCCCATAAAGATCCACAAAACTGCCTCATTATCTTCCTTAAAACTGTCCTTTTCCATGATGCCTAAAAAAAAACCTGACAATGCTTAGGCTGCTGGTGTGCTGAGAGCACTACTTAGTGCTGTTCACAAGTATATCATTGTTTCTTGGTACTCCCGCATCTGTCTGTCAGTGTCCATCTGTTGTCTCTTGTCATATGCCTATATTGTAAGCTCCTGTTGGTCTGTACAGTGCCTAGCACAGTAGGGTCCTGGTCCATGACTAGAGCTGCTAGGTGCTACAATAAGACAAATAATAACAGATTTTGGAGTTAGGTGCTCTATTGGTATTGAAATTCAATGGGGTTTGGGTGTCCAACATACCTGTATTTAATCTATACGTCAATGCAAGTGCTGTAAAACCAGAAAACTGTTGGATAATTGACTGGTTGTTTAAGTCCTTTTTGCATTTTTCGTAGTAATTCTGCTTCAATGAGTTTAAAATAATAAAAATCTGAGATGGAAAGGGCTTATTAAGTTTTCTTGTTCATGCATACACATCTCCAATGCAGATTTGTTCCACACAAGCTGTTCTCAAATGCTTTGACCAATTTCTATATAAGTGACTGACACTTTTGATCTTTCATCATTCCCCTGGGGATATTATTTCACATTCTGATAGTCTTTGCTATTAGAAAATGTTTCCTGATATTCAGCTTTAATTTTCCCTTCTCTGACTTTAGTCAGAACTAGTCACATCCCTTTTTATCACAGTAAACAATTTCTCTCACTCCTTGGGATTAAAAGAAAACATTCTTGTGATTAGCTTAGCTGGTACATAATATTGTGCCAAACTAATGCATGCAGGTAGCTGTCAATTCGACAGCTGTGATCTGAAGCAAACCTGAAATCAAACATTTAAAAATTGCTGGAAAACCAAAAGAAGTGATTACATCAATTGTGGCAGAATAACCACCTATTTCTGAATATTCATTCAGCAACATGAAGTCTGCCTACTGACTTCAGAGGTCACTGAAGAGTTTTTGTAGGATCTGATCTTTGTAATTTCTTTTGCCTCATAATATCTTCCCAGCTGTACTTCCAGAACAAGAAAGAAAAAAAATGAGGGGGAAGATGAGACACAAGTGGAGGGGAGAAAAGATCAAAGGGTATTGAAGGGCTCCTCCCTGAGGCATGGAAAGGGGCTTTAAATTTTATTTTTTCCTGTTGTACTGGGGTGGCCATTCCATTGGAAATCTCCAAAGTGTTCAATTTCTCTTGTCACCTTGTTTCTCTTGGTACCTGAGAAGCAGCTGTGTACTTGTACTGTATCAATTTTCTTGGGCTTGTAGCGTATATGTTAATATCGTCACTTCCCTTGCTCATTTCACATTTCTTGAGTGTGTGCTATTGTTGGCTACGTATTCAAATACCATCTGGGTTTGGAGTCTTCCAGTTTATGATGTCATCTCTGCAAACACTGAATTTCAGAAGTCTGTTTATACTCTTTGTAAACTGAAATGCTCAGTCTAAAATATTTTCAGATGCTAAATTATAATCAAAACATCATATGGTTGAATTATGCAGGATTCTACAGTTATGAGCAAATCCTATTTAGGCTAAGAATATTAACATTTGATTTAATATACATCTGAAGTTTACTTTCTTCCTGGGCCCAGACTAGCCAACCACATTCGGGGACCAAAGAATAATAATAATGAAGATACACACACTATTTTTTCTGGAAAAAGAGAAACAAAATTCCACTATTGGCCATTGCCATTTCCCTGATAGGCTTGAATTGGGGGAATTGTTAGTTGCTTGTTAATTCAATTGCCATCTACATTTTTGTAAATCCCTTGAGAGGTAATTGATGGAAGACTTTATAAATCCCCAAAGAAATGAGTGCCATTGTTCATGATTACACTATAGTAGAGATCAGCCACCTATTGAAGTGTGTCAATGGAAGCAACAGGTGACATGGTGAAACGGCTCTGCCCTGTTAGGGACCGATCCAACTCCTACTGAAATGAATGGAAAGACCTCAATTGACTTAACTGGGAACTGGATTGGGCTCTAGCTTTCAATAAAATCAAAGACATCTCTCAGTGCATCAGCCCATTTGGCACACTTTGAAAAAAACGATTGTAAATTTTGAAAATGAGTCCTCTCACAAAGTAGACCAATTGGTCAGCTGCAAACTTGGCACAGCTGTGAAGAATGTGTCCTGGGCAGTCCGCAGGAACATGATGTTCTTTTTCACTTCTGAGAGCTGTGGTGACTGAACTAAGAGCTTAACCCAAGACAGAGATGGCTCAGCGCTGAAATAAAGGAGCTAAATACAAAACAAAGAAATAAACAAATACTATTCAAAAGTGAAGCTCAGCTTGGAAGAAAAAAAAGTAAGAAAAACACCACAATCTGAAAAGTTAAACATTTTTAGAACAAATGTTCTGGTTTATTGTGTGTCTTGGAACAAAACCCAGCAAAATTCAGAGAATTCTCTGGCAGAAGCTTATGGAACTTGACCTTTATATCAATTCAGAGCAGAATTGATGCATAATTCCTGAAAAAAATACTGTGAAGTATTTAATTTTTATGCTGTAATCATGTCAAGGGTGTAAAACTAATCAGAAAAAGGGAGAACCTAGTAATCCCTGCATATTCAAAGTGCTACACGGAATTTTTGTTACATGACTCCCAACCCAGCTAGAATTCTGTGCTGTGAATTTACTTCTACCCAAACGTATAAAGTTTTGCATCCACAAAACTGTAGGTCCAGTTTTAGCATCTGCATCAATAACATTCATTTGCAAAAACGAGAGTAACCTATTCAAATGGGTGTTGCATGCAAACATAGAAAACAACACATGCACACACTGAGGCAGGTCCACATCTGGGGTCAACTGTCATGACTCCATTTATTTCAATGATATGATATGCTATGATATTTAGGTGAGGACACCAGCTGAGGATCTCACATGGCTCACATGTTTCACTGAGTTTTGAAAACTTGGTACTCAGTGATTTTGCACAGTAACTTATCTAGACAAGTCTAGGGGTATGCCTACACTAGAGCTGAGAGGTGTAAATTCCAGTTCCAGAAGACAATGCATTAGCTCTGATCACGTTAGAGTACTAAAAATGGAAGTGCAGCCACTGTGACATGAGCGGCAGGACAGGATAGCTGCCCCTCATGCATATTTAAGGTCTTGAATGGGATCACACTTAGGGTGGCTCGCCCCTTCTGCTGTTCCCCGCACCGTGGCTACTCTTTTATTTTTAGTGCAGTAGCTCAATCAGAATTAGTGCAAGAACGTCTCCTCGAGATGCTAATTACAACTTCCAGCTCTAATGTAGACATAGTCTAGCTCTGCTCCCTCATTATTGCAAGTATGGTGACAAGAATATTGCCTCTGCTTTTTTCTTCTCTTCAGGGTGTGTGTTTCAAACATCCATAAAGTAAGAGAAACTGTATAATCAGCAAAGTAGCGTCAAAGGGATTCACTGTACATTTACAATATTTTGAAAAATATCTCAAAACTTGGCTTTCATTTCTATGGTTTCTTACAAAAGAAACTCCTCTCAGTTATAAAAATCAGGAGTAGCACCAGTAAAATCAATGGCACTACACCAAAGTACAAGTAACAGGGAGGGAGAAGGAGGCTATGTCTCTTCAACACATCTTAGCAAAAAATTCAGAACCAATGCCCTTGAGTTCTCTTAACTCAATACTCTACAACAGGGGTGGGCAAAATACGGCCCATGGGCCAGATCCAGCCTGCCAGCTGTTTTAATTTGGCCCTTGAGCTCTCACTGGGGAGTAGGGTCTGGGGCTTGCCCCGCTCCGACACTCCAGCTGGGGAGCGAGGTCAGGGGCCACTCCACACAGCTCCTGGAAGCAATGGCATGGCCCTTCTCCGGTTCCTACGCGTAGGGGCAGCTAGGGGGCTCTGCTCTGCACACAGTTCCAGCCCCAAGTGCCACCCCCGCAGCTCCCATTGGCCAGGAACCGTAGCCAATGGGAGCTGCAGGGGTGATGGCTGCGGACGGGGCAGTATGCAGAGCCGCATGGCTGCACCTCCACGTAGGAGCTGGAGAAGGGACATGCCGCTGTTTCTAGGAGCCACTTGAGGTATGCACCGCCTGGAGCCTGTACCCCTGAGCTTCTCCTCATGCCCTAACCTTCTGCCCCAACCCCGATCTCGCTTCTGCCCTCCAAAACCCTCAATCCTGGCCCAGAGCACCCTCCCGCACTCCAAACCTCTCATCCCCAGCCCCAACCCACAGCCTGCACCCCCAGCTGGAGCCCTCACCCCCCGCACCCCAAACACCTGCCCCAGCCCTGATTCCCCCTCCTGCCCTCCAAACCCCAACTCCTGCCCTCCAGACCCAGCCCAGAGCACCTTCCTACACCCCAAGATCCTCATTTCCAGCCCCACCCAGAGCCCACACCCCCAGCTGGAGCCCGCACCCCACCTCCGCCCCAGCGCAGTGCCCCCTCTCGCATCCTGAACTCCTCATTTCTGTCCCTACCCCGGAGCCTGCACCACCAACCAGAGCCCTCACCCCCTCCCGCACACCAACCAAATTTTGTGAGTATTCATGGCCCGCCATACAATTTCTATTCCCAGATGCAGCCCTCGAGCCAAAAAGTTTGCCCACCCCTGCTCTAGAATTTTATGTCAAGAATTATATGGACACTTTAGACTTGCATCTATTGGACATAACGGCTGGACTGCAGTGAGAAAGTAACATATCACAAAATATATGGTTATACACCAAATGCCTTGGGTGCTTTCCACCACCCAAAAAGTGCAGCAATCTAAAGTAAATGCATTTCTTGAAGCACATTGTTACCTTTATAAAATGGCTTCCAGAACATGTTTTTAAAACAGATATTAAAAAGTCATTGTCTCAAAGAATTTTTAAAACATTTTCAATTAAGATTTTTATTAATGCTTAAAATATTACAGACTTCAGGAGCCCAGAGCTTCAGCTGCTTTTCATAAACCAGCACTTACATCTTTCTGTTGAAATCTATAAGCGAAAGTTCTCATTCTCAGCTGCTGGCTCCCTGCTGGCCTCCCTGACTCTGGTTCCAAGAGACTAAGCTTGGGTGAGTAAAAATAAGTTAAAAGATATTTCTAGAGAGCATTTAAAAGGTCTTGTTTTCACTGATCCAAGGTCCTTTTTCAGTTGTGGAAATCAACCGATAGTAGCTGAAATTGATTCACAGAGGCTAGTGGCAGACTTCCACTTCTATTGCTATGGAAATGGAGTGTAGATTGGAGGAGGGGCAGATGATTTTCAATACATACTTTATAAAAACTGTCACCTATCTGATCTTTCTTTCTCCTCAAACCTGATTGAAGAGGCTGCTGGTAGCTGCAGCCCACCAAGTCGCTTGTAGACTTCAGCTCTTAGTAGAGGTCTGGGAGCTACAAGCAAACAAACAAGAAAATACACTTACAGCATGATTTTTCATTGTCCTGCCCCTTGCATAGTTATTTACAATAGTGCAAAGGGCTGTAAAATGCTACCAGAGTGTAATGGAAGAGTTCTACTCCTGCCACTTTTTGTACTATTGTAAATAACTGTGCAAGGAGTGGAACAATGATGAAGTGGACCATTAGTGTCTCATAAAGAGTCATGGACTTAAGTATCAGGGGGTAGCCGTGTTAGTCTATATCTAAAGAAGTGAGTTTTTTACCCATGAAAGCATATGCCCAAATAAATCTGTTAGTCTTTAAGGTGCCTCCAGACTCCTTGTTGTTTTCGTAGTCATGGACTTTGTCAGTCATGGCTGGAAACTTACATTGGCATGACTACATCTCTCAGGGTGCAAAAAATCCACACCTCTAGGAGACATAGCTATGCCAATCTAACCCCCAGTGTAGACAGTGCTAGGTCTTGGACAGAATTTATCCATCAACCTAGCTACTGCCTCTCGGGGAGGTGGATTAACTACAGCAACTGAAGAACCCCTCCTATCGCTGTAGTGAGTGTCTACACCGAAGTGCTGCAGCACTGCAGCTGTCCCACTGTAGAATTTGCAGTGTAGACATAACCTCAGTCTAACCCTCAAAATACATCTTAAAAGAAAGTACAGTCCAGTGCAGAATTCCCAGCAAATGGGCTTGCATGTGGGAGTTTGCAGCAGGAGTTAGTGGGACTAATTCTGTGCTCGGTTAGATGGTTCCAACTACCTTTGACTTAAAGGGCAGTTGTACCCATAACTGAGAACAGAATTTGGCCCAATGTATGCAGCTAAAGTTCAGAAGGCATTCTAAATTCTCACTCGAAATTCTTATTTTCAGTTAATTGAACTTCTCTTCTGTGATAAAACTTAATCCTTGTGTTCAGCCACTCTGTGCTCAGCACAGAGCCTGAGGAGAAAGGGCAAAGGTGACATTATGCCCTCTGCCTCTCAGAAAAGCACTTGAGAGACCACAGAGGTTTGGTCAACTTCATTGCTTCAGTTGCCCACGGAATACAGTTCTTCAGCTGTCACTTTGTGAATGATTATGTAAGACTAAACGTGTTGGGGTTTCCCACAGAGTCTATGGAAATGTTGGCAATTCTGCAACTGTAAGGAAAAAATGGACCATTGAATTAATCAAGTCCTGTGGCATATGTGTAGATTCCTCTGTATCAAGCTGTATTGCAGAAGTTTTTAGAAGTTTATTTGTCATAGCTGCAACACCCTTAGGTGAGCCATACAATGTAAAAGCGAAGCCTATTTGTTTTTATTGAAGTGAGCTGTCACTATTCAACCACTTGTCTCTGGAAAAGGGTTTGCAGACATAAAGTATATGTAATTCACGTTGGGATGGTGGCTTATTTAAAAACACTCGATGGCAACTTTAATGTTGTACTTTTTATTTAAGATAACTTCTCATCCAAACAGATGGGGAATCTTGTTTGATTTTCTGATTAAACATAGTGACTACTTAATGTCAACTCTTTCAGCCCATTTATCACTGGGCATAGATTTCTCAACAGGCAAAGCCAAGCTTGATGTAAAATATGTGAGATTCAATATATGTCATGGTCATCTCGAAAACAGTTTAATTGGGACTCCACACAAAAACTTGGTTATACCCTAGATAGCTGCACATCTTTATCAAGTAGGCTACAAATTTGTTAATGGAACATGCTTCAAATGTCATTGTTAAAAGTTTTATATTAACACTACCTCAACTTTAATGAGGGTGGGGATGGAGTAAAGTTACAGTCTGATTTATTACAAGGAGCATCAGTTCCTGGAATAGTGCAACTGGGATGAATAACATATGATGAAGAAATTCCCTTTTGTCTGACTAATTTTATTTAGTGTTTCTATTTCCATGTAAAACGCTGTTTTAATAAATAGCCTTTTATCTGTCCAAGAGCATCGTATTGAATGCCGTCTGAATGTGATGTGAAATTGTATGCACAGAACATATCGCTTACAGTTTCAACTAAATGAATTATTTATATTCAGACTTGCTTCAAAGTTCTTGGCCCTTTCTAACTGCTCAGTTCGCTGTGAATTATCTCTTCAGTTGCCAGCTGTATGACACTGTTTGTGTTAACAAAGGTGAAATAAAGTTCATGGAAAGTATTAATTTTCAAATAAACAGCTTAATAGGTCCCCGCCAGTCAATTCATGTTACACATAGGAACTTGTCATGACACACTGTTATTTTCCTAAGTAGAAGTAGACTTTACCATAAGAACTATCCAACTATTATAGCAGGGCCTATAGCAACATTGTAGTTAGAGCACATGCATTAATATAATTATAATAAATAGGGGTTTTCAGAAGTTTTGTAGATTATCTATTTAAAACTGCTTTGAGTTTTAACATAGTATAGCAGATAAGTTGTCAGATGAGATCATTAAAAAATATAAATAATTAAAAACAATTGTAAATCAAAAGATGCAAATGGCCTAAAGCAACTTTACTTTGGCTTCTGTAGGAGCAGGACTAGGTCTCTTAGCCTCTTTATAATTTACACTGTAACACACTGGTTTTCAAACTTCTTAGGCTGCAAACCCCTTTCCAAGTAATGTAATCCACTGATTACCCTCATCTGAGATAGGGTCATAATATATCTGTGAAAATGGGTGGGGGGAAGGGTTTGTAAGGGATATTCTCCACCATTACAAGATTTTTCTCACATACCCCCTGATGTGAGCTTATGTAACATTTTTACCAGTTTTAGATTTATTTATTTTTGCTAACTTCAGATAGTAACATCAAAGAATTAAGTTTGACATCTTTTTTACACGTGTGACTTGATACTTTTTTTGTTTTTATGAAGAACATAGGGATGGACTGTGCTACAGTGGGATAAGGAGAAAAATGCAAGGAATTTCTCTCATTTATCTCCTGGATAGGGACCAGGGCTTGCTGCAGTAAACTGTGGGCACACTTTGTCTAGATGTTATACACCAGCCATGCCAAGGTACCATTTGGTAAGAATGGATGTATAATGACTAGAAACAGCTGCTTGTCTTTTCTATATGGATAGCAAATATTCTTCTCATCTCTTTTGTCCGAGAGATTTTCAGGAACAAATGGACTCCATCTAGTAGTAATGACTTCTTCCCCTTTGAACTTTTAAGTACTCTGACCCTGATTCTCCTGTCTTGCATCTTGTGTAGTCATTTATAGCTTTATGAAGTGGGTGTACAGAAAAGTGGAAGACAGTAGAGAATTAGGCCAGCTACAAAAATTTTTGAGGGAAAAAACCCACAGGATCCAATGCTCTCCTGTCATGAAAAAATTACTGAACATCACAAGCTGAACCTCATGGAACAGAAGCCACATATTCACTTCCAAGGGGCAGATTTGCAGCCTTGGGTAGTGGGGGTTGGGGGGTGCAGCTTGGGAATAGCCTTCCTTCTGTCCTTCTCTCTGGAGCCCCACTCTTCCATCCCTTAGGATGCTTGTATTGTTGGCTACTCCACACTGGCTGTTCATTACTACTTTTTGGGGTGGTGTAGAAGCAATGGAGGTGCGGTTCATTAAGTAGTGGAGTTTAGTTATAACTGCCACCTAGATTCCCATTCAGAAATCTGCTGGGTCATATGGAGAATCTGACATGGAAGGTTATTGCTCCCAAGACTCTGTTCCTGCACACTTCATATCCATCCTGTGCCTAAGAAGTTTCCCAGGGAATGAGAAATATGCTGTGAACCTGTTCCTTCCCCATTCTGCACTTCCCACCTTAGTTATGTCAATTGTTTCTCTTCTCTGCCAGTGTCACCGAGAAGGAGAATCAGGCCAATAATTGGCTTATATCTCCTCGCTGAGTGAATTCAAGGCTCATTGCTTGTCCTGTAATCATGCACTATGAGGTAAGTCAGAGTCCTGGTGTGGACCCAGCATTTCCAAGATAAGACTTTTAAGTTTGTGTTGATTCCACATATGTTCATTCTTTTTTGCAAAGCATTTACACAAAGCTGACGTGTTTGTGCTTCCCAGCCTTGGTCATCCAAATGTGGACAGCTATTCAGAGGGGGGTAGGAGATCAATACATATCATTGTTAGGATGACTGGGCATCATGATAAATTATCTCAACTCCTATCTAATCCTATTTACCACATTCCTTAACAGGTTTGCTGTATGGAAATCAGGTTAAAAAATGTTCATGGAAGTGCATAAGCAGCCTTCTTCTTAGAAGGCAAAGATAGTATGTATTGGTGTGTCTCCAATAAAGCAGTTTCTAAGAACCTTGAGGTCTCAGTGACCTTTGAACACACATAGTCTTTCTGCATACAGCTGAGCGTGAGATTATTTATGGAATATTTCTGAAATAGTAAGTAGGAGTCCTAGGCAAAAGGTTGCCCCTCAAGATTTCTCAAACTTTTGAATTACAGATGCATCCAAATGGGCTTAAGGTGACAAGATTTCATATTAGACATCTTCCTATAAGATATGAAGGAATGACATTAAACCGAGACAAGTCTGGCATAACCTGTACATATGGATCAATAGCCTTTTCTTTCTAGACAGCAATTACAAAGCACTCCAGTCAGTGCCTCTTTAATGTGAAGAAAAGAGTGTTGGAGCCTGAAACTTCAATGAACTTTGGCAGAAAGAGGAGCCTGAAGAACTTTTGGTGGCAATACAAAGTTCCTTTTGAGGAGGAGAGAGATGAAATGGTCAGTGACTAAAAGCTAACAAGAAGCAGGGTGAAGAATATGGAAAAAATAATTATATGGAAAGTAAAGGGAGTTAAGGAAATCAGTAAAACCAGGAAGAAAGTTGCAGGCATGAGAAATGGACTGAAACCTACCTGAAAAGATACTGTATCTATATGTTTTTTCTGTCATTTTCTCTGTGCATTCAGGATGTCTGAACAGTGTTGCAGCCTGATTGGTTTGCTGGTTAAATATAAAAAAATCCACCTTTATTTATTTTCCCTACTGATTACAATTCTGTTCTTAAAACTATTCTTTTGCTGATGGTGAGTAAATGGGAATGAGGAATTAACACTACAGGTATTAAGGTATTTATGTAATGTGGGGTGAAAATTCAGGATATAAGATATTATTTAGGATATAACTAACAGAAGAGAAGAACCATGTCTTCCTTTTGTTCTATTTCCAGTGTTTCTACCATGACTCATAGATTATAAATTCAGAAGGGATCACTGTGATCATCTACTGTGATCGCCTGTACAGTAAAGGTCATCGGGCTCCCCTGAATTTATTCCGGTTTGAACTAGAACATGTGTTTTAGAAAAACATCCAATTCTGATTTAAAAATTTCCAGTGATGGAGAATTTACCATAACCCTTGGTAAATTGTTGCAATAGTGAATTACCCTCACTGTTTAATATTTGCCCCTTATTTCTACTCTCAATTTGTCTAGCTTCAACTTCCAGCCATTAGATCTTGTTATATCTTTGTCTGTTTGACTGAAGAGCCTATTATCAAATATTTGCTCCCCCTTGGAGGTGCTTATAGACTGTGATCAAGTCACCCCTTAACCTTCTTTTAGTTAAACACAACAGACTGAGCTCCTTAAGTCTTTCACTATAAGGCATATTTGAATCATTCTTGTCTATTCTCTGAATCCTCTCAATTTATCAACATATTGCTTGAATTGTGAGCACCACAACTGAACACAGTATTCTAGCAGTGGTCACATCAGTGCCAAATACAGAGGTAATATAACCTTTCTACTCCAACTTCAGATTCACCTGTTTATATATCCAAGGATCATATTAACCCTTTTAGCTACAGCATCACATTGGGAATTCAGCTGATTATCCACCATGACAAAGAACCTCCTTTTCAAGGTCACTGCTTCCAGAATAAGAGTCCCCCGCCATCCTGTAAGTATGGCCTGAATTCTTTGTTCCTAGATGTATGATTTGACATATTAATATGCATACTGGTTACAATTACATTTTGAAATCTCAGCCATTTTAAAATTCATTTAATGTGTGCTATGTAGAATTTGTATCATTTTAGTTTTGTAATCAAAATGTCCTGTGGTCCTAAACTAAGTGTCAAATGCCTTACTGAAGTCTAAGTATATTACTTCAATACTAGTACCTTTCTCAATCAAACTTGAATTTCATCTAAAAAAGATATCAAGTTAGTTTGATGGTGGGACCGAGGCTAGTCCTCACTGAAAATGCCAACTCAAGGCAGGCTGCACAAGGAGAGCAGATTCTCCCAAAACTGGTGGTTAACACTGAAGTTAGACTCATCAACCAATCACAAACTGTGCTTCTGATCCCCCACACTGTCTAGAAACTAAAAAAAGAAATCACACAGCCCCTGTATTGCATTCCAGTTCTCTGGCTCCTAATTAGCACATAAGCCCAGTAAAGTGAAAAGTTACTTAAAAACTCTGCTCACTTATACAAAATGTTCTTCTGACCCCAAAAGGCCAGCCACACCAGGTAAATATTAGTTTGGATCTTACCCAAAATACCATGCTGCCAGCCATCCTTTAGCATCTGAAACTAAAAGTTTATTATAAAGAACAAGAAGAGACTTGTTAAAAAGTATGGCAATCAGATATATACAGAGGCCTGGTCTACACTACGCGTTTATACCGATTTTAGCAGCGTTAAACTGATTTAACACTGCTCCCGTCCACACAACGAGGCCCTTTATATCGATATAAAGGGTTCTTTAAACTGGTTTCTGTACTCCTCCCCGACGAGAGGAGTAGCGCTGAAATCGGTATTACCATATCAGATTAGGTTAGTGTGGCTGCAAATCGACGATATTGGCTCCAGGCGGTTATCCCACAGTGCACCATTGTGACCGGCTCTGGACAGCAATCTGAAACTCGATGCACTGGTCCAGGTAGCAGGAAAAGCCCCACGAACTTTTAATTTCATTTTCTTGTTTGCCCAGCGTGGAGCTCTGATCAGCACGGGTTGGCGATGCATCCCAATTCAAAAAGAGCCCAGCATGGACCGTACAGGAGATAGAACTGGATCTAATCGCTGTGTGTGGGGAGGCAAATCTGTTCTATCAGAGCTCCGTTCCAGAAGATCGAAATGCCAAAGCATTTGAAAAAAATCTCCAAGACAGAGGCCACAGCAGGGACTCCAGCAATAGTGCTGCATGACAAGCTAATGGAAAGCCAAAGAATCCAATGGACGTTCATGGAGGAAGGGAGGGGGGTACTGAGGACTCCAGCCTATCCCACAGCCCCCGCAGTCTCCGAAAGCATTTGCTCCATTCCTTGTGAAGCTCCAAATAGCCTGTTATGTTCAAACCATTGTCCAGGGTGGTTCAGGGTATAGCTTGTCAATTTACCACCCCTTCGCCCATGATAAGAAAGGGAAAAAAAATCATTTCCTTGCTTTTTATATGTCACCCTATGTTTACTGGCATGCTTGCTGGTAGACAACGATGCTGGGGCAATGAAACAGGCACCCTCTTTGCTTTGCTCCTCCTCGTGGCAGATGTGAATATGAGCTGCTATCCATCATCATCATGCAGCCGTGAGTGCTCCTGGCTGGCCTCAGGTGAGGTTGGCCGGGGTGCTGGGTAAAAAATTAAAGGTGAATTATGACTCCTGTCATTCCCAATAGATGGTACAGAACGCTAGGTAACTGTCATCCACATAACAACTGGGGGCTGGCTCCAATCAGCCCCCTCCTTTCATGTTAAAGAAAAGATTCTGTACTGTCTGGACTATATAGCAGTGGATTCTGGGCTCCTCTCCCGCCTCCCCAGCGTTCAATGTCCTGCCTGGACTATCAAGCTAGCTGGAGGCCTGCCTCCCCTCATTTTATCACTAAAAACTCGTGTTCTTATTTCTGCATTCTTTAATTCTTCATCAACACAGATGGGGAGCACTGCAACGGTAGCCCAGTGAGGGTTGGGGGAGCAGGAAGCAACGAGTGGGGTTGTTTGCAGGGGCACCCCCATTTAGAATGGCATGTACTCATCATTTTCTGCGGGATCTGACACGGAGCAGCTGTGCTTCTGGTACATCTGTTCTCTAGTATTGCCCCATATTCTAGGCAGGACTGATTCTATTTTTAGATAAACCATAAAGCGAGGGAATGACGCTGGGAGTCATTCCCATTTTTGTCTTTGTGCCCCTGGCCAACCTTAGCCGGGGCACCCATGACAGCAGCAGATGGTACAGAACAACTGATAACCATCATCTCATCGCCAATTTACAATGGCATGGCAGACGGTACAGAACAACTGATAACCGTCTCTGCTATCTTGCAAAAGCAAGTGAATGCTGCTGTGTAGCGCTGCAGTACCGCTTCTGTCAGCGGCATCCAGTACACATACAGTGACAGTGACAAAAGGCAAAACGGGCTCCATGGTTGCCATGCTATGGCGTCTGCTAGGGCAATCCAGGGAAAAAGGGCGCGAAATAATTGTCTGCCGTTGCTTTCACGGAGGAAGGATTGTATAACGACATTTACCCAGAATCATCCGCGACACTGTTTTTGCACCATTATGCATTGGGATCTCAACCCAGAATTCCAATGGGCAGGGGAGACTGCGGGAACTATGGGATAGCTACGGGATAGCTACCCACAGAGCAACGCTCCAGAAATCGACGCTAGCCTCGGTACATGGACGCACACCGCCGAATTAATGTGCTTAATGTGGCCGCGTGCACACTTTATACAATCTGTTTTACAAAACCGGTTTATGTAAAATCGGAATAATCCCATAGTGTAGACATACCCAGAGACTTCAAAGTCCATATATCAGGTTTTTAGCAGTATTGGTGAGTTTGCTGGCTTGAAAGTCCCTCTGGAACACATCCTCACTGAATGGATGGGTCATTCAGTCCTTTGTTCGGAGCTTCAATTTGTAGAAAAATTACTCCAGAGGTAAGAAGCAGCAGGAATGGAGACAAAATGGAGAAAATGCAGCCAGAGGTGCCGGGGGGGGGGCAAGTGGGGCAATTTGCCCCAGGCCCCGGGGCCTGCAGGGGCCCCCACGAGAATTTTTCAGGGTCCCTAGAGCGGGGTCCTTCACTTGATCCGGGGGCCCCGGAAAACTCTCGTGGGGCCCAGACCCCGGAGCTTCTGCTCCCGGTCTTCGCTGGCAGAGAGTCCTTCCGCTCCGTGGTGGAAGGACCCCCCATCGGCGAATTACCACCGAAGCGGGACCCACCGCCGAAGTGCAGCTGGATCTTTGGCAGTAATTTGATGGCAGGGGGCTCTTCCATTAGGGGACCCGCCACCAAAGTGCCCCGAAGACCCGGCTGCACTTCAGCGGCAGGGATCCCCTGCCGCGGGTCTTCGGGGCACTTCGACGGCAGGTCCCGGAGCGGAAGGACCCCCTGCCACTGAATTACCGCTGAAGCGGGGGCCCCCAGCCACCAAAGACCCCAGGCCCCCAGAATCCCCTGAGCGGCCCCGTATGCAGCTGCCTTTTCCCATGTGACTTGTACTTCCTTTGTCCCAAACACAAGCTTCACAGCACATGACATGGAAAAGCCTTAGAGTTCTCTGTCCACAGGCATGCCCCTACATGTCTTGCTGACTCATAAGGTGTAGCCCCTGCCTTCTCTTAAAGGGTTAATTGTACAGCTGATTGCGTGTTAACCTACCAAAGGCAGGCTTAGTCCTGGTGCCATTCTGTCTGGGGGTGTCACCCAGAAACACAGCATGAGTATTTAAGTACAGATATACCATACACATCTATAGCTCACAATACAAAGGTGATACAAACATATAAATACAATGATCATACTTGGCAAATCATAACATTTTCACTGACACCTTACACAGCATATCTGGCATGATTCATTGCAATTTTATAATATTGGTATTAATAATATAAAGTATCTCAAAATTCCATACAAAGTCACAGATGGGTTTATGGAAAATAGAGTGTACGTGACTGCTATTAATTATATTATCTTCCTTTAATTCTTTATTAATCAAGACGCACATCGGCTTTTCTATCATCTTTTCCTAGGATCAATCTCAGGCTGAAAAGGCCTATAATTACCTGAGTCATCTCATTTACCCATTTTAGATATTACAGCATTAGCTTTCTTCTAGCCTTCTGGGACTTCCTCAGAGTTTCAAAATTTGTTAAAAATCATTGTTAATGGTCCAGGGAGGTTCCTCATAGAAAACAGCAGGCTGCAAGGATCTAGATTTGAATCTTAACTGGAGGCAGCAAACTGAGTGACTATAATGAAAGGATGGGAGGGACTCTATGAGTAATTATGTCTGCCTTAGTGTATGGGCACCAACTGGCACAGAATGCCTGATCCACCCAGGATTGAGATCTGCACTATAGGGATGAAAGTACTCTAGACACTTTTTCACAAATCTGGATATGTTTCATTTACCGTATCCAACTGACTAGCATTACTGATGATATTCCACTGCAATTAACTATCCTTGAACAAGGTCTCCATTCTATTAGATAAAATATAGCTATTAAACAACATCAGGTATTCTTATTGTAGAAATCCATTCATGGTATTTAATGCAAACAAAATATTATATTCTATGATGCATCAGTGCAACAGTTATATGCTTTTAGTTGAAAAATCGTATCTAGTTGCTTTATTCTTTCTGAAGAGTCTAGTTTATTGACAAAAGAAATGCCTGTTTATATTGACATTATTATGCACAACTGTAACCTAGGGATGTGAAGACCCAAAGAAACACCTTGCAATAACTACCAGTGTGAAGGCCCAGCCTCTAGGCCATCAGATGAAGTAGATTCAGTATAATTAATATGAGCAGACTGTGTGCTTCTATGCTATGAAACCATCTCTCCACTACCTGCTGCTGGAGATTATGTACTTCCTTGCTAATAAGGTATAAAGTAAAATGTCCACTTCAAGATTGCTCTGTTATATAAAATTATAAAAGGAAAGGATTCCCCATCCCCTTCTTTGACATCTTTATTCAAATATTTTATCAGTTAAATCCAGGGCTAAGGCTGATGCTACTCTGCCATGTGTTTGTAAAAGCTGTGTCAATGAACTCCATTCCTTGAAAGCAGAGAAACTGCGCAGATAATATGAAGTTAAGGCATGTGCATGCAAATGAAAGTATTGCTGTTTAAGGCCTATTATTGGCAAAATACTTTGTTTAGTGAATCATACGTTCTTGTAAATTGTTTCATTAGGCATTTTTAGGATATTTATAGTATTGGAAGTGTAATTAACTGACTTCAGGTTTAAAGGAAACAGCAATATTCATCTTTAAAATGTTGCAGGGTGGGGGTGAGGGGTTCAGAAAAAAGAGATAAGCCTGAACCACCACATTTGGGTCCATATCTGGACTATCTTCACCCCTCCCCTGCTAAAAGGCTTAAAGCCTAAGGCACTAGAACCCAGGTCTGCGGGGCCTACGATAGCCGATGTTCCCACATCACCACCAGGATACTATGCAGGAGGTGCTACAGTGCTACAAGGAGCACTGTAGAGATTAGGCACCTGAGGAAATGCCATATAAAGAGTCCACAGAGACAGCATCCTGCAGCCTTCTGATTGGCCCATGCTCACTCTCTTTCTGGACGGAGGCCCACGAAGTTGTTTGGGTATCCATATAGACTTTTGGTTAGTTGTGTTCCTAGATTGCAACTTTCTGTCTGATCTCTAGTCTCTGGTGCCAGCCTGACTCTTGCCTTCTGATTCCAGCCTGGTAATTATCTCTGGCTCTGGCCTGATTCTGACCCCGACTCTTGCTGTTGAGCCCACCTATAGTGATTACTCTGATCCCTGCTTTCTGATTATTGCTGTGTGGCTGTCCTTCACTTGTTGACATCAGCCCAGCTGTGATGGCTAGGCCAGACCTTACACCTTAGTCCCTCACATAAAGTTGCGTGGACAATCTTAAATTTGACATTTCCTAACTCTTGAGGGTTTGAGATTTTCAGCTTAAATACCTTTCTTTTAACATAATTTAGTCAACGATTATAGACATATCACTATTTAGTAAATCAGTCTGGGAAATGTTTTGCCTATAGCCTGAAGCAAATGCTATTTTTCAGGTTTTGTACATTCTCTGTCTCCTCCTTCTGCCTTATGAATTAAATTGAATTAGAGTTTGGCTTCACTGGGGAGTCTAGAGACCCTCTTCTATGTCCTGACATTATTTTCCTTTAAAGAGTGCAGCTTCCCTCATTCAGTGGCGTGACTCAGTAGTCCCTTCACTGAGTCCCAAAGCAGTACTCCCCTTCATGTTGTTCTGTGTCCCTGGGGTTTCTTGGAACTTATTCCTAGAGGTGGAATGCAGACTAATGAAATCCCAGAGCACGCAAATAAATCAAATAAATGAATCCAAAGTACTTACAAAGCTGAATACTAACCTCTTCTAACATACATAAACCATAGACGTGCATATTCACACTATGTACCATCACTCTATGACACTGTCGCTTCTTTAAATAGTCTGTCCCTCCCTAGACAACTTGTACAAGCCACAAGTATAAAATCTCTCCTAATCACGGCAGTCATTGCTATGTATTTCAGTAAAGAGCAGATGGAGTCATATTTTCAGTGCAAAAGTGGGCTGAAGAGGGAGAGAAAACACTAATGGTTGTCTTCATCCCCTTGTTTTATAAGCCTTTCTCGTGGCAGAGGAGCCATGTGTTATCCCTTCACTGGCTGGTAGTCAATTTAAAAAGTATTTCAATGAGAGAGGATTATGAGAGTTTAGACCCAATTCCCATTGCAAATCCCATCCTGAATCTCTGATGTTCTCACCAATATAGAACAGGCCTGCTAATCCTAATTTTTTAGATGTGGTACTACAAGCACTTTATCATTATCTTCTGCTTTAGAGAGATGGGAAACAAAAACAACAACAAAAGAGGCCCTGCTGAGGGGGGTGGGTCTCAGACCCTGGCCTCCAGCCTGAGAAGAAATGCCATTTTTAGTCATTAGTGTGAGTCTGAGTCAGTTGATCTGGGCTTCAGGACTCACTGCTGTGATTTTTTTTGTTTCTGGGGATTTCTTTTTCTTTGGCAGTGTAGATGTACTCAGGTCACATTGCAGAATATATAAGAAGTAACTGAATCAGTAGCTGACTTTTATTTTAATGTAATGTATGCGTCATAAGGTAAAAAGGCTCTTTCCTTCTGACTCAGAGTACATTCATGAATCCAACATTTTAAATTTGTGTCAATCTTAGAAAATAAATGAATCTCATATTCAAATGGTCAGTCTACTCAATCACTACTGCTTTTTCAGAACACTATTATTGGTCTTCTGCAAACTCTTTAGTCTACAGCAAGCCACCTTATTTTATAGGTGGCCAACATATTAATTAGCATGTTAATAATAACAAAAACTGGGCGGGCAGGGGAATAAATATTTTCAGTCTCTTTTTCTGCACAGATTGAGATGGCAAAGAGGATAGTTCTGTCTCACATGGTCAGGATTGTGTAAAGTGAAAACCTTTTATAATAGGGCTGGTTAAAAAATATTGTTTCAGACTGCAATGAGATATTCCCCCTTGCCCCTATTTCTTTTGCTACCATTTCCTCTCTTATCCCACTGTAAAAGAGGAGATGGGAGAAAAATGAGGGGGAACAAACCTCTCCTGCCCAATTTTTCAATTAATTTCAAATTTAAATGTTTTGGTGTGATGAAAAATATCTGTGATAATTTCTACATAGTTCAAAAAGCCATTTTTCATCAAAACCTTTGATAAAAATATCAGCTAGCTCTAATTAGATCATTTCCCCCCTATATGGGAGCTGAAGAGAGGCTGTGATATTTATTCCAGTCCACAAGTTGAAACATCACCATGTCTTTATGTTGCACGTGGCATATGAATTCCAGCCCCGTTTACTCAGGCTTTGTGAGGCAAGGAATGAATTTCACCCTAGAAGTGAACATTCACTGTAATTGGAACCTTACGATGCATATTGTAATGCTTTTGAAACAATGGAGGACTTCCCTTCTTCATCTGTATAAACGGAGGTTCACTATGTCTCAAATTCACTATGGACAGGTTCTACCTCTGTTCAAAACAGCATACTGGCCACTTAGATTTTTCCCTTAAACCTGCTATGTGTTTCTGTTTAGCCTTTTCCTTTGGCTTTGATCCCATCACCAGTAGTTTCCACTTCAGTGTTTAACAGAAATCTGCCATCTGATATATGTTCAGCCTACAGAGCACCCAGAATAGGTGAGTACAACAGATGCTGTCAGGTGTTAGAATGGGGCCCCGCTAGGTCTGAATTGCTGTTAAAGTATCAGCAGCCCACTTTTTAACATGAAAAAAATGGCTACCCTTTACTGCAATTATGAGTATTATTAATCTAGAATTCTGATTCCAAAATAAAGTGAACTAACACTTACCATTTTCCGTAACAAAGCTTATTTTGTGGCCTCTTCACTCTGGAAATGCACCAACCAGCCAGAAGCTGTCTTTTATGAACTACTGACTGTCCAGCTGAGCTTGGATATATCCACGGTATAGGTATAATGTCCAGGTGCTCGGGACATAGCTACCACTGGACATCAATTTTTGGCATCATATACTACTTGCACCTTTAAAGGGCTTCCTCCTGATTCTGGGAACAGCCTAGAGGTAAATAATAGTATCAGTCAAATGTAAATAATCTCTAAGGAAAAGTCTCTGTTTTATAGATTGATGTCTAACTTAGCTTGAGTCACTATTTGTGACTCTCAATCTATCTAGGCCTGGGGTTCTCAAACTGGGTTGGGACACCAAATTGGGTTGTGACCCCTGTTAATGGGGTTGCCAGGGCTGGCATTAGACTTGATAAGGTCCAGGGCCGAAGCCTGAGCCCCGTTGCTTGGGGCTGAAGCTGAAGCCCAAGGGCTTCAGCCCGGGGTGAGGGGGCTCAAGTTACAGGCCCCATGCCAGGGCTGAAGGCCTTTGCTTTTGGCCTCCTCGCTTGGGGTGGCGGGGCTTGGGCAGGCTCAGCCCCCTTCTCCCCTCCCCCCGCCGAGGTTGTGTAGTAATTCTTGTTGTCAGAAGGGGGTCACGGTGCAATTAAGCCCCTGATCTAGGCTTTTATGTGCTGACCCATCACTGTGGTGTTACAGGTGCTACTAATACAATAGCCAAACTGATACCAAATCTGTGGAAAAATTGCCTTGACAATGCCAAGTGATGGGATGCTGGGCCAAATTCCTCCCAGGAAGAATAGCTTTGACTTCATAATATCAGTGGAATTACCCTGTGCAGTATCGTTGTGCCTACAAGCGGGCAGTGGTAGAGCAGCTTCACTCCCATTGCACCCACCCTGGGAGCTCTGGGGGGCATTGTGCCTCAAATACAATTCCTAATGACACAAAAAACCCATGGTATCTAAAAGGCCTGTTTTTCCTGTGCACTTTGAGGTTAATAGGAATGGCGTATACAATGGCTATAAGACTGAGTCCCTACTATATATAGAATCATAGAATATCAGGGTTGGAAGGGAACTCAGGAGGTCATCTAGTCCAACCCCCTGCTCAAAGCAGAACCAATCTCCAACTAAATCATCAGAGCCAGGGCTTTGTCAAGCCTGACCTTAAAAACCTCTAAGGAAGGAGATTCCACCACCTCCCTAGGTCACCCATTCCAGTGCTTCACCACACGCCTAGTGAAAAAGTTTTTCCTTATGTCCAACCTAAATCTCTCCCACTGCAACTGAGACCATTACTCCTTCTTCTGTCATCTGGTACTACTGAGAATAGTCTAGATCCATCCTCTTTGGAACCCCCTTTTAGGTAGTTGGAAGCAGCTATCAAATCCCCCCTCATTCTTCTCTTCTGCAGACTAAACAATCCCAGTTCCCTCAGCCTCTCCTCATAAGTCAGTGCCTCAGCCTCAATCATTTTGTTGCTTCTGCTGGACTATTTCGAATTTTCACATCTTTCTTGTATGTGGGGCCCAAACTGGAGACATTGCTCCAGATGAGGCCTCACCAGTGTCGAATAGATGGGAATGATCACATCCCTCGATCTGCTGGCAATGCCCTACTTGTACAGCCCAAATGCCATTAGCCTTTTGGCAACAAGGGCACACTGTTGACTCATATCCAGCTTCTCATCCATTGTAACCCGAGGTCCTTTCTGCAGAACTACTGCTTAGCCATTCAGTCCAGTCTGTAGCAGTGCATGGGATTCTTCTGTCCTAAGTGCAGGACTCTGCGCTTGTCCTTGTTGAACCTCATCATATTTATTTTGGCCCAATTCCTCTAATTTGTCTAGGTCCCTCTGATCCTATCCTATCCTCCAGCATATCTACCACTCCTCCAGTTTAGTGTCATCTTCAAACTTGCTGAGGATGCATCCACGCAATCCTCCAGATCATTAATGAAGATATTGAACAAAACTGGCCCAGGACCAACCCTTGGGGACTCCACTTGATACTGGCTGCCAACTAGACATGGAACCATTGATCACTACCCATTGAGCCTGACGATCTAGCCAGCTTTCTGTCCACCTTATAGTCCATTCATCCAGCCATACTTCTGTAACTTGCCGGCAAGAATACTATGGGAGATCATATCAAAAGCTTTGCTAAAGTCAAGGAATAACATGTCCACTGCTTCCCCTCATCCCAGAGCCACTTATCTCATCACAGAAGACAATAGGTTAGTCAGGAATGGCTTGCCCTGGTGAATCCATGCTGACTGTTCTGATCACTTTCCTCTCCTCTAAGTGCTTCAGAATTGATTTCTTGAGGACCTGCTCCATGATTTTTCCAGGACTGAGGTGATGCTAATTGGGCCTGTTGTTCCCCGGATCCTCCTCCTTCGCTTTTTAAGTTGGCACTCATTGGCCTTTTTCCAGCCATCCAAGTCCTCCCCCGATCGCCATGAGTTTGCAAAGATAATGGCCAATGGCTCTACAATCACATCTGCCAACTCCTTTAGCACCCTCAGATGCAAGTACTTCCAGCCCCATGGACTTGTGCTCATCCATCTTTCTAAATAGTCCTGAACCACTTCTTTCCTCACAGAGGGCTAGTCACCTCTCCCCATGTTGTGCTGCCCAGTGCAATAATCTGGGAGCTGACCTTGTGAAGACAGAGGCAAAAAAAACCGTTGAGTACATTAGCTTTTTCCACATCCTCTGTCATTATATTGTCTCCCTCATTCAGTAAGGGGTCCACACTTTCCTTGACTTTCTTCTTGTTGCTAACATACCCGAAGAAACCCTTCTTGTTACTCTTAACATCTCTTGCTAGCTGCAACTCCAAGTGTGATTTGGCCTTCCTGATTTCACTCCTGCATGCCTGAGCAATATTTTTATACTCCTCCCCAGTCATTTGTCCAATCTTCCATTTCCTGAAAGCTTCTTTTTTGTGTTTAAGATCAGCAAGAATTTCACTGTTAAGCAAAGCTGGTCACCTCTCATATGTACTATTCTTTCTACACATCAGGATGGTTTTTCCTGAAACCTCAATAAGGATTCTTATACATAAAATAAACTCCAGTATAAAAAGATAATTGGTTAGTTTATGTCACAATGAACCTAACTTAATCAATAGTAAGTTTCCCTTTGACTTTGGAAGGAGTACAATTGGCCAACATTTGGCACAAATTATAACCTATTTAAATGACTCACTCTGACTGGCCTGAATCCTTATCTTGTCCAGGGTTAGTGTCCAAACTTAGCCCATTCCTGAGGATTGGCTTCATGAGTAACTCAAGAACAGTAAGTACAGAAGTTTCAGCCTATGTGTAATGAAAATCAACTATAGTTGCCAGTGGGATTGAACCCAGGACATTCAGAGCTAAAAGCATGAGTTGTTACAGCTTCCACTGAAAGAGCTGAGGGTTAGATCTACAAAAGGACTTGTTGGAATGTTTAACTTTTAGGCACTCTGCTGCTCTGGGGTATCCTCAGCCTTGGGTTAGGAGCCCAGTCTCACTATACCATGCCTAAGAATGGGGTTCGTAGCAGCCAGCAAGCTGAGTAGGGAACTGCCTAATTTGCCAATAGGAAATGACAAGGAGAGGGGCATTGCCTAAACCTGGTCCCTCAAAAGTAGTTTGGTATCTAATTCAACTTGGGATTCACAACCAGGAACCCATTTGTGGAGTTGGGCACCTAAGCCAAGTCAGTCCTTTCTTGAGAAAATCTACCCCACTCCACCAGTAATTAGGACGTTCACCTGGGAGGCCAGTTTTCAACTCTCTGCTCTGTCTAAAGTGGGGGCTCCCTGATCCCAGCTGAGTGCCCTAGCCACTTGGCTATTGGAGATTTTGGTGCAGGGTGTTTTCAGTCTCTCCTGTTGGAGCTGTTCCACTTTGTGTAAATAATTTAATATTCATTAGAATAGGGAATTGAATGGGGCTATCCTACATCCCACATAAATGCCCACACCACTAGGCTATACAGTCAATTTCACACTGCCTCTCTGGTTCAGTGACTATTCCCAATGTCTTCAGGGATCAGGGACCAGGTTTCCAAGTTCTAAAACCATTGTCCTAAAAAGGACCTACCAATAGTTTAAAATTTCTTTTGTCATATTTTCCCCACCTGTTCTCCTCCTCCTTTCTAGCCACTTTGATGGCCGTATCTTCCACCTGTCTGGCAAAACGTCATTTATTCAATTTTCTCTAAGAGACTTTTCCCCAAACTAGTATCAGGGCTGTTTAATGAAAAGTGCACTTAAAACTATCATAGAAACCAAATTTCTCATGAGAATTCAGTTTGATCTTCAGCAATTCAGTGTAAGACCAGCCAAAGAAAAATTGTACCATTATTTATTACTCTTCTAAGATGCTATAGCTCTAACTGTGAAGTCTTTCACTCATCTTTCTGTCCTATGCCAAGGAAAAAGAAGAGTTATTTAAATCTATAAATGAACCTTCTCAGAGGCTGACTAAATCTCCTCTTCTGGTCAACATTGTTCCTGATGCAATATTGCAGTAAGACAGGAATGTGATGTTGCATTACATCAACATGTCATGTTCACAGGATTCTTTTGATGATTTATTGCATTAATATGTCAGCAGCAAACCACCTTCAGTACATTTTTTTAATTACAAATGTAACTCTTTCCTCAACACATGGTTCAAGCTTCTGCCCTGATGCTTGCTAATTGGAGTGGCTTCTACCTCCTTTCTTGCATGGGTTGGACCCTGACCTCTTTGTTGTGACACCTGATGCCTCCACCCGAGGTAACTCCTCTCTGTGCCTGGGACACAAGGGATACTGTCCCTTGGGAAAATGTCTAATATTACTATTCTTAACAGGGCATATAGCCCAGTACATAAACAAAATACATTAATAATACAAACCCTAACAAATGAAATGCCACATCCCAAAATAATGTAACAAAGGGGGAGTCTATAGGGGATTGCAAACAGAGGTTCTAGGGAAGGAAAGGTGTATAGGTAGTTAATAAACACTCGAAAGTTAATACAACAAATTCCCCACCTCCCACCACTCACAGCTGTACCATAGCTCCCAGCTCCTTCCCTGGCACCTTCTCAGGTAGATGAAATGCTCAAGATGTGTCCGGAGATGCATGTCGCAATGCTGCCAACATTGGCCGGTTTAAAGAAAATGAAAGGGGCTGTCTTATAGTGTTTTCACCCCTGAGTGGTGAAGGGTCTTTTCCTGACTCCTTGGTCCTATGGTAGTCTCAGCTGGTTCTAGATAGCCAGCAACATGCTGGTTCCCTGCATCCCTGAGCACTTGTCTCCGCAGGACTGGAAAGTCTAACCATGCCCTGGATCCCACAACAACCCAAATACCACCTGTGTGTGGAGGAGGAGTTAATCAGAGACTCTCTGAGCTGTTCTGCTTCTCTCTCAGCTCCAAAGTAAAAAAATCCAAAAGAGAAGCTAAAACTCATCCCTTTGTCTCTGAGTCAGGCTGTTCTCTCCCACTGATTACCTTTGAGAACTCATGGAGGATGGGTGAGGTTCAAGAGGGCTGCATAAGAGCAGACATAGTACTTGTCTTTAAAAAGATGAACAAAGGGGACCTGGGGAATTATAGGCCAATCAGCTGAACTTTGATACCTGGAACAGATTATTAAACAGATTATTAAACAATCCTGGAACAGATTATTAAACAATCAGTTTGTAAGCACTTAGGGGATAGCAGAGTTATAAGTAATAGATTTGTCAAGAACAAATCAGGTCAAACCAAACTATTTTCTTCTTTGACAGTTACTGGCTTGGGGGATGGAGGGAAGCAGTAGATGTGATATCTTGATTTTAGTAAGGCTTTTAACACAGTCCCACATGGCATGCTTATTAGTAAAGTAGGGAAATGTGGTCTGGAAGACATTTCTGTAAGGTAGGTGCACAACTGGTTGACAGACCATACTCAAAAGAGTAGCCATTGATGGTTTGCTGTCAGACTGGGAGGGGGTATCTAGTGGGGTACCCGGGGCTCAGTCCTGTGTTTGGTACTATTCAAAATTTTCATTAATGACTTGGATAATGGAGTGAAGAATATGCTTATGCAATTTGTGGATGATACCAAGCTGGAAGGGGTTCCATCACTTTGAAGGACAGGATTAGAATTCAAAATGACCTTGACAAATTAGAGATTTAGTCTGAAATCAGCAAGATGAAAATCAATAAGGACAAGTGCAAAGCACTTCATGTAGGAAGGGGAAATCAAGTGCACAAATACAAAATGAGGACTATCAGTCTAGGCAGTAGTACTTCTGAAAAGGATCTGGGGGTTATAGTGGGTCATAGATTGCATATTAATCAAGAATGTGATGCAGTTGGAAAAAATGGCTAATATTTTGTGGTGTACTAATAGGAGTGTTGTATGTAAAACACAGGAGGTAATTGTTCTCTTCTACTCAGCACTGGTGAGGCCTGAGCAGGAGTACTGTGTTCAGTTCTGGCCACCACACTTTAATAAAAATGTGGACAAATTGGAGAGAGTCCAGAGGAGAGCAACAAAAATGGTAGAAGGTTTAGAAAACACTGCTCTATGAGGAAAGGGTAAAAATACTGGGTGTGGTTAGTCTTGAGAAAGAAGAATGATGGGGGATCTGATACCAGTCTTCAAATATGTTAATGGCTATCATAAAAAGGACTGTGATCAATTATTTTCTATGTCCACTGACAGTAGAACACGAAGTAATAGGCTTAATCTGCAGCAAGGGAGTTTTAAGTTAGATATTAGGAAAAACATTCCAACTATAAGAGTAGTTAAGACTGGAATTGAGTTCCAAGGAAGTCTGTAGAATTCCCATCATTGAAGGTTTATAAGAACAGGTTGGAGAAACACTTGTCAGGGATGGTCTCTCGAGGTCCCTTGCAGGCTCTCTGTCTGTACTACACAGCGGTACATATCTACGTTTCTATGATCTTGTATATGTCCATATGTCACAATGAAATCACTGAGAATTTTGATTGAGGAGGAAGTACACCATCAGGCCTCTTTGTAAGTAAAGGATAGGTTTTGGAGATGGTGTGGACAATGTGAAAGGGAAGTTTAGTGGCCCATTAGAAACATTTACAAATTATATTTTAGTGGGGAATGGGATGATTTAGAGTGAGGATTATTCAGGCATACAGAGAAGGACCACAAAAGGTTCTTCTCTCCTAATCTATGTCATACATAAATATTTTAAAAATATTCTGTTTTTATCCAGATCATTTTATGTTAATATAAGGAGCCTCATTTTTTAAAAAAAATGCTTGAATCTGTCCTCTGTTTGTGCAGCCACAATAAAGGATTTAGGTGTAAAAGTGATAGCATTTGCTCCCACAACTAATTGTGGGTTCAAGAAAATGTCTGGTACTGAAATTTAACCCAACATCTACAATCTATTCTATATTGTGTAATGTGCTATTTTCCTATAGATAATGTAAATTTTTCTGAATGTAAAGCTTCATTTATGACAAGGGAAAGTTTTACATGTTCAGTGCTGTATTTGGCTTCCCTCAGGCAACAGAATATGTAACAAATTCTCTCTGAAATGTACATTTCCATTTGTGTGACTCAGGTTGCCATTGGCCATAAACATCTCATCATTGTTTAACTTCTAGGTAGCCCATTACTGGGTCTACACATAGGTATGTTTTGTTCATCAAAACATATTTTCAGCAACAACAACAACAAAACAATGGGAAGATTTCTCCAGTCCACGATGGAATTTCTGGTCAAAACCAGGGAAAGAGAGACCACAGAATAACTCTCAAGCTCCATAATTGTGTGTTAAGTGTCTTAAATTTCCACAGGTTTCAGATAGGTGTGCATAGAATCTGGAAAGAGAATGTTCGCCATCCCTATAAATCACTGGACTCCCATCACATCCTTTGGTCTGTGTATTTCCAGATGTTATAATACACTGTGCTGACAAACAACTTGCCTTGAGCAATATACATTTAATAGCAGAGGCTCAAAACAAAGCACTAAAGTAATCTAAATAGAACAGAAACAGCTTTTGAAATTAGGTAGGCTGAGCTGAACGTGATGTCTTTTGTGGAAAACTGCTGTTTGAGTTTATAAGGGGGGAAGGGATAGCTCAGGGGTTTCAGCATTGGCCTGCTAAACCCAGGGTTGTGAGTTCAATCCTTGAGGGGGCGATTTGGGGATTGGCCCTGCTTTGAGCAGGGGGTTGGACTAGATGGTCTCCTGAGGTCCCTTCCAACCCTAATAATCTGATTCTGATTTAAAGGCTCTGTTTCTCAGGATCTGACCAGAGTCCCTCAGAAGTCAATAGATGTCTGATGTAGGGAGATCTGTGACTGGGTGTATTAGGTCTGGAGGCCCCCCAGTTCTACAACACCACTCCAGAAAAGAGCAGTGGAGGCTGTCCTCCAAGCTGCCTAGAATGGGATGCAGCCCATGAGAGAGGCTAGAGGGCAGTAGTCAATCAGGGCCTAACAGACTCATATATAAGGAGTTACAGGGACCAGGGTAGCAAGGAAGGTGCTCCTGGCTGGTTGCTGGGACTCAAGGTGAAAGGGTCATGGGGAAGGGACTCAGGGAAACAGTAGCAGATAGTGAAAGGGATGTGGCACATGGCTTTTATGTAGAGGGTCCCTGAGTCAGGACCTGGAATAGTGGGGTTGACCTGGGTCAGAAACAGCCACAGGGGGAAGTGGCTGAGCCCTGAGCAAGGGAAGGGCTGTATCTGGAACTGTGTTTCCCCAGGAAGGGGACCAGATGAGACTGTCTCAGCTGGAGAGTTGGGGGTCAGTGAACTGAGTTCAAGAGGAGAGGCTCAGCAAGAGAGCTGGGGTCACTGAGGACTCAAGTGAGGGCAAAGAGTTTCCAGGGGGCACCGCTCCATCTCAGAGCAAGAACCTTTTCCAGGGAGTCAGACCCCAACTCAGGGTATTGTGGTGAGCCCTGTTGGATGGACTGACTAAAAACATTGCCAATGGAAGGGTACTGTGATGGACCCTCTTGGACTGTTAAAAGACTGAGCCCAAGGAGGGCTGCAGGACATTACTGAGGGCATTGAGATAGTCCTGGTTGAACCTTATGCCCTGGAAGGGTTTTGTTTTGTTTTCATATGCGGACTGTACGTGATTCGGCTGGAGGGATGAGCCCCTGAAGACCCATCTGATAAGCGCAGTGGCTGACAGGGGCACCAAGAGGAGAGAAACTGAGAAGAAACTGCTGGCATGCACAAACTTGGCCAAGGGGGCACTCACGTGAGGTGAGTGTACTCTATTACAGGACCTCATCTTCTGTATGTCTGTCTCAGCCTAATATTCCACTTCCAGCATCTGTTTAGAAGTTGTCACAGCTTGGTATCATGGTCCTGGATTGCCTCTTCATTAATTTCTCCTTCTTCCACCATGACATCAGCTACAATCTTAGTGCCCAGCGGTCTATTTTGTACCTGGTTCAGCTGCCACTGAAACATTTCTGGAGGCTGGCTGATGCCTGCCAAAAATGCAGCAAAGGTTGTCAGGTGGCTGGATGGCTCATCTAGTTCAATGTCAGAATCTATTCAGCATCAAACAGTGAACGCTTTTGCCCTGGATAAATGAGATGGTAATGGGAAGTGACGTCTTTTCCATGCTCCATTGAATGGCTTTAGGGCTGCTCAGATCTCCAGTTTACCTGAGGGTTTACATTCCACCATAGCTAATGGAACTCTGCATTTCTGTAGTGTTGGTGGGTCCGTTTCTAACTTCAGCTTGCCCTCTAGGTGTCCATCCTAGAAATATGTCCTTTAATAATAAATATTCTGGTAGAATTCTGGAGAAGACCCACAGTGACAGGTTTTCCTTCTCCCCTCTCACATCGAGGATATCCTTGTGTTGTGCTGTGATCAAATCCATGGCTTGCTCTGCTCTGCTGCCCAGTAGCAGGTGGTACACCTGTGTGTCAACTGCTATAAAGTCTCTTGTGTTGTGAGTTTCTTATCAACAGCCTGCTTTTGCCTACTGACCTCAGAATGGTGTTACTGTACATCTCCAGCACTTGGTTACATTTCTCTTGTCTCATTTTGCTGCCTATCAAAGCAGCTGACACCCAGTTGGTCACTTATCAAATATCATAGTTGCAAATATGACAGTTAAATGGCTGGCAGCCTTCTTCTACTGGATGTGTAGCAGCATCATTCTTTGGTTCTGCTAAAGTCACACTGCAGATACGCTCCTCTTCGTTGGAAGTCTGCATGTACCTCTGCTTTTTTCTTCCTGGGGTAGTTGCAGCATTTGAGATATAAAGTAGTTCTGCTTTCCACACACTTTGCACTGTGGCCTATAGGACTCGATGGGAAGTCTGGGACTGGGTAAGGCAAGACTGGACTGACTTGGTTTTTAGGAGCCTAATGATTCCCAGCTGATTCCGTGTTCTGACAATTAACCTTTGCCTCCTCAGCCTGCAGTCCTGAGACTTTCTACCTCAACCATGCTTTGGACAGTTGTGGATTTCAGAGGTATTAGATCTTGTCATGCTTAGTTAACTCATCAACACAACACAAAATGTTAATTTCTAATATTAGTCAAATGCAGAATTAAAAACAAACACTTTACACACTTTAACTTTTTAAGAGTAAAAATATTCACTGAAAGTAAATTAAAGTTCAAGATCTCAAATGTTCATGGAATACAAACATGAAAGGGTCACAACTATGTCTAAAATAAAATTGTAGTTATGAATAGTAATGAATATTTGTGGAAAACATTGCCACAGTTTGCTCAATGCTAGACATTCCTATAAAAGACTAGAGAACGTTTTCTATTATGTCTTGTATCTGATAATTACAAACTTTTGGAAGAGAACTGTTATCTATTTTAGGCCTCCTTTGTCTGACAGTCCCCAGTATGACACCAGATTACTCTTCTAATATGAAATGACTTGTTTCATATGGAGTTAATTATTAAAAGCTGATCTGAGCCATATGGGGAGAGTTTCCCTTTAAATAATATGGTCACATAACATCTGGAAACTAGAATATATGTATCACAGATTTGCAATATGGAATCAAATTTGTTCAGGAGTTGTCCAAAAACCATGAGTTTCTGAGTTGCAGGTGTTTGACTGTGATATATGCTTGTCATGAACACATGTAACCAGACAACTTCCTTCACAAGAGGGTGTGGAGAGTGACTGAGATGTTCTATTTAAGGCACTAGCTGTAGAATAACATGCAGTCCTAAAACTGGCTTCAGTTAAATATTTTTAGAAAGCAGAAATTTTACAAATGGAGCACTGTACTAAGGGAGCCTTTATTTGACCAAACCATATCCCCTTTCAGAGTTCAAACATCTGAAATGTAGGAGGCATGCAAATCGGGAGTTTAGCATATTTAGGAGTATGAAGAAGTCCCAAAGAGCATCAGTCAGTTAAGTATTTCAGTTCACAACAGACTTAAGAGCTGCAGATCTCATAGGAGTATCCCTTGATATTTTGGATGCTTTCAAAATATGGTCCATTTGTAAACAGGATTAATGAATTTGATTCTCATGTGGTGAGATGGCTGAAGAATGGTGAAAAGTTAATGGAAAAGATACTTTGGTTGGAATGCATAATACATGCCATGCACAATTATTGAACTGATAAGCTGAGGCTATTACTACATGGAAAACATATTTTACCTTTTGATAATTCTGACAGATAGATCTACTACTTATTCTTTTTATGATGGGATGAATGAAATGTTTACAAAGATGCCCTCATAACTGCTCTCACATACTTACTGCGGGATCAATTCTCCCTTTCTATGGGCAATAAACCTCAGAAAAGGAGGAAACTACTTTAAAAAAATTATGGCATGAGTAGAAAAATTTATAGCGTGAAAGGGCATTGTTTGGAAAAGACCAAATCAAGAGAATGACCCTAGTGATGAGGCTGGTCCAGAGATGCAGGTTACCAGGAGAAGTTAGCAAAATGAAGTGGGAGATAATAGGATCAAACATCTTGTTACCAGGAAGATTAAGTAACCTGGGACAAGTGCAAAGGTTGAGATGAGATGGCAATGGAAGCATGAAAGATGCATTTTTACCAGATCTGGGTGGAAGTTTTCCAATGGAACATTTTTCTGTCAAAAAAATGCCAATTTGTCTAAATCAGTGCTTCTCAACCTATTTATCATTGTGGACCACATATGCAGCTCTCTGTGTTATATGGGCCATCCACACAATATAGATACTACCTGTATGAGGATGTCACATGGGCCACAGCTGTGTCACAAGATTGGGCCACAAATGGCCCATGGGTCGTGGGTTGAGAATCACTTGTCTAAATCATAACATTTTGTGGGAATGTGCCAGTTTCAATGAATTTTTCAATTTGCCTTCCAGGCTCACCTGTCTGGCTCCTGAGCACCCACCTAATGGACTGCCTCAGAGTTGGAATCTCAAGACTTCCAGGGGCTATATCTCTGGGACAGCCCCCTATACACTGCCTGGTAGGTGGGGGTTGGATGAGACCTAGGGTTTCCAGTTCCCCTGCTTCAGAGCCATAAGCCTTGGGAACCATGGCCAAACTGGGAACCTTGGTGCTTAGACCCCCCAGCTGCAATTTCATTTTGAAATTTCCAAAACAAAACACTTTCATTATTTCTAAATGAATTTTTTTTTGACATTTCCATGAGAAAATCTGAAACTTACTTTTTCACTACACAATGGGAAAAAAAATTCCAGAATGTCAGAATTTGCAACAGAATAGAAATTCTGATGTTCACCTCACTCTAGATTTTACCTCGGGCAACAGATTGGGTCTATTTATAATCTAAAACACTATGGAAACAAGGCATTTTAGTTGTACACCAAAGTAAACTAGGAGAGCACATGGCTGACCTTGCCTAGTTTATTTTACAGTAAAACTCAATTATCTTTTCTCCACTGTGTTTTAACTTCAGGATAGTTCCTTAGTTACCGTGAGACAAAAACATGCCTTTTCTAAGCACTGAGGACAAGGCCATAGAAGCAAGCATCAGGTTAACACAGGAGGAGGAGGAGGGGGAGCTGGAGTGGGGAATATGACAACTGTTCAGATATGTCTAGACTAGGAAAATAAGTTGTATTTGAAAGTATGGTAAAATATGTTTTATCTAACACAACTTTGCATCCTGGGGTTGACCATGACAATTTAATACTTTTTAAAATTTGTAAACACCCAGTTTAGACAATTCTTGGAGGGAGAGAGGAAAGAAGACACTCTTGGAAATGTGAGGAAAGGTATGAGAGTAGGAAGGGACCAAGCACTGCCCCCAAACAGAAGTCTTTTACAGAGCTAAATGCTACAATTGTTAATAGGAAAACAAAAGAAATGAAACACTATCATTATATCATTAGAATCATTAGATCTAGAAGCCTACTAAATAGCTTAAATAAGTCAATAAAAATTAGTCAGTTTTTGCCAGAGTGGAAGAAACCTTGCAAAGACATTGCTACTTCTGTTCTGCACTAGAGTAATACAATATTTAATAACGAGGCTGAACACAGAAAACTTATTACTACTGAATTATTGAAGACTTATGCAACTTTAACACAAGGGAACCTCCTGTTTATCTGTCCACTAAGAATCTGGAAATGTCCCTATCCCATCAGCCTGTGTATGGTAAACTAGACTTCTGACTTGGCATATCTGATACAAACTTTGTAGTATGACATTCTAAGGGATATGCTTTCTATCAGATCTAAAAGGAAACCAACAGTGAAGAATTAAGCGCAAGGGGCCTAGAATTAACCTTTAACTTAAGTCAACCTCCTAACACCCCTGTTTGTGTATGTGCCAAATAGTGCCTCGTTGCACTCATTAAATGAAAAAGGAATCTCTTTGACTCTACTCAGCAGATTCGGAAGTTCCCTCCTCAGCAAGTCAATGATTTCAAGTAATATGTACAAGCTTCCTAAAAGCTTTCACTGTGACCTGTAGAACCAGTTAATTAAGGTGCAGTACGTACAAGATCTGATTAGGCTCAAAGTTTGGAAAGAATGCTTTAGACTAATTAAATTGATTTCCATTTGTCCAGATGTATATAAAACCCAATTAAAACTACATAAAGGACATATAGCACCATAACCATGTACTTTTTGTTGATCAAAGGGATACACAATGCAATCAGATTTATGAAACAACATTAAAAATCCTCATTCATTTTTCTGTTTAGAGTTTGTCCCATACTGGGATTCAGATATGCATCTTTCTCTCAAAGGTTGCAGACATTAGATATAAGCCAAACCAAGGGTGATTTTTGATTTTTGAAGAAGGAGGTAATTTGGATCTAGGTCCTTTTTTATGGACACCTCCAAAGTTGTGAGTGAAGGGAGAAACATAGAGGCCAGATAAAGGTTTACAGGTTGGGTCTATTTATAAAGGCTGGCAGTTAAGAACATAAGAAGGCATCTCTCATTGCCCATTTTTGTATCCCAAGAAAATGGACTGGGATTGATTCAATGCCCTCTGCATGAGAACTTTGGACTTATACATCTCTCACATGGGTCATGGGCAGCATAGTATTGTATTGGCCAGTCTTTTGATTGAGAGTTGCATCAGTGTCCTGGGATTCTGGACTCTGGGTATGAAGAGCAGGAAAAAAGAAAGTTGCAGCTGTAAAGCAATCATTTCTAATCTCCGAAGCTTTCAGCTTCAAAGAAAGAAAATCCAGTGTCATTGTATTGAGATTAAATGAGGTCGGCAGACTAATAAACATTTCAGTTCTCTTTTGTTGCTTTCAACCACTGAGGACTCCTGTAGAATGGTGCAAATATAGGATCTGCCTCTTAATGGCTTCCATGGCATGAGTACAGGATTCCTCAAGTGTTAAAGCTCCACACAATAAATGTCTAAGCTATAAATTTTGATGTGCTGCCCAGCTGAATGGATGCTTTGAGTGGAGACAGACTGGCTGGAGCTAAAGTAGTTAGCTTTGATTTACCTCTCTTCTATTATTCAATCCTATTGAGAATTTCGAATAGTCCTATCAAGGCATGTTGACTGGCTGCTGTTTATAGATTGAGACAGAATGAGTGATATTTGACCTCGGTTAATACCATGCAACCTTACAGTGATATTAGCAAGGATGAAGTAATGTGTAGATTTGTAAGGGTCAGACAATGAAGCAAGATGTTTGCAAATAAATCTGTTAAAAGATTAATTTTCTTCATTAATCATTCACTGCGTGAGTTTCTCTGAAGTCTTGGAGGTATTTCCACTGATAGGGAAGTACCTGTAAAAAGTTTGTCCATGTCACTTCTTATGCAGTATTTATGTTTAGTCTGATTTGTAATGCTTGGCTTGAATATCCTAGGCATGTCCATACAGTGTATCCCAGCTGGTGGGTTTCCTGGTACTAAAACAAGTCACACTCTTCCTGGCTCTCAAAAACATTGCTTGTTGATACACTTTATCAACTGCAGATGCAGTCTGAGTTCAGTTAGCTATAATCAGCCTTAAAAAGGCAACGGCAAAAGAGTATTATTTATATTTTAACCTATGCCCATTAATATATGGTATAAAATATCATTCTGAGAATTCAGGTTCTGTTAGTGTTTTTTGTGTTTATTTTTTGTCATTTGGTCCTTCAGATTTTATTAAGTATATTTATTGATTTGAGTAGTTTCTGAATTATTAAAGAAGAAAAATAATATTTCTGATTTCCTTAATATCTGGAAACAATGTGTGGCACTTGAGTTCTTCTTTGGATATCGGCTAAAGAGGTTGATTAATGTTCTGTTAAACTCATCTGTGATTTAAGTTGCAAGTGATTTTTAAGAGTTGTTATGATAGACACCTTTAAATAGCCAGCAGCAGCAACTGCAATTGGTGGTGGTGACAAAAGAATAGACATTTTACTGTATGGAGAGGAATCAGTCATCCTTAATGACTAATTTTCCACTAGACAGATTGTAAGGGTTCACATTATATGCAAACCATTTAGGAACATCTCTGGACAGGAATGTCAGCCAACTGTCATAGCCATAAGTTATAGTCACCCAGTCACACATTTGGTCCTCTGTATGCTTGTTATGCTATCTGGTGGCACAAGGTTAATCCAGAATTAAGATATTTATAAATCTAATATCACTGTCACAAACTAACACCAGTTAAATTAAATTAAACTATATTTGGCAATTGTATTGTACACCAGTCTCTTGAAGGAACTTGCTAAAGAGAAAAGGAGAGGGAGAGGGTCTGAGAGTGAGAGAGCTCAGCTGTTACTATGCAGCAACGGAAAAGCTATGCACTTCCTATTTGTCCTCCTATCTAGCAAATATATGACCAGAAGAGTGTAAAAAGTCCTCACAGAATTACCCCATGCAGAATTCTCTCATCCAAATTTAGGACCCAATCACACAGTCTTTGCTCAGGCAAAACTCCCACTGACTAAAATTGAGGGTGAATTGGGACTCATGTTCTTGGACATGTGTGCTTTAACTTGTCACTTTTGGTGCCCTTCTGGTGATCTAATATAAACAAGGTGAAAAATGGATTTTTTAAAGAGTTCTAGAAATGAACCTGGTTTCATTCTTTCTTATTTCTCTCCACAGTCTCAGCCCCATCCTTGCCATAAACTGAAAATGTTTATAGTTTAAATAGATAGCTGTATCTGAGTCAAGGGGAATTTTAAGGGGTTGAACTTTCTTTAAGTCTCTTTAAGCTCTGGATAGCTTTAGTTTTTTGTTATAAAAACTGAAATTTTGTGCGGAGTAAGGCATACTGAATGAATATGCAGCAGATGACTTAGCCCATGCCATACATACCATTGGTGGTCTATCTGGTTTAACACTTTAGATTTCAAAAGTAGAAAATAGATTGAAATGTTTAGAAATCTAAAAACAAGTAGAAACTTGTCAAACACAGAAGTTTTACCAGCCCAGTTGTGCTAGGTGGGAACTCCTTTTTGAAAGGTTAATGGAAAAGATTTGAGATGATTTATCATAATCAGTTTGACTTATTTATCTAGATGCAGTACATTGGTGCATGCCAAAATATTGTTAAGCCAGTATTTCTGGGGAGTCTACAGGATGTCTCTGAATTTTCCTTTCAGTGTTACGTTCAAATGTGGCAAACCAGAAAGTCAAGTTACAGCATGCCAGTCTGCACAACATGGAATAGAACATAATCTTTAGCTGAGGGGAAGTCACAATTCACCTCCACAGATGGAAAGGAGGGTAATCGGACCCTGTTGTAACCTGGGGGTGGCAGGCAGCAGTATCAGCATTCACTTATGGACAGGATTCCAGATGGGCTGATTCAGAGCCTACCTCCTGGGTGCCCCACTGCTGTGAATGGGTGGTTTGCCACTGTGCTGCTCCTCAGCTTCAGGGTATGGCTACACTTGAGAGTTGCAGCTCTGGTGATGGGGTTACAGTGCTGCAACTTACTCTGTGTCCACACTTGCAAAGCACAGCCAGCGCTGCAACTCCCTGTCTGCAGCGCTGGCTGTACACCTGGTCTGCTTGCGGTGTAACGATTCCAGCACTGGTGATGCAGCGCTGCTCATCAAGTGTGGCCAGCAAAAGCGCTTTTATTGGCCTCCAGGGTATTAGGAGGTATCCCAGCATACCTTTTCAGCCACTCTGCTCATCGTTTCGCAATCCACGCCCGGCGAGGTGACGGCTCTTTAAATGCCCCGGAATTTAAAAATCCCTTCTGTTTGCCAGCCAAGTGTGGAGTGCAATAATCAATCAATCACGACCATGCCTCACACCCCAACGAGCCCAGCATGAGCACTTGCAGCTGCAGGACCTCATCAGTTTGGGGTGAGGAAGCTTCAGTCACAGCTGCGCTCCCCTAGTTATGATACCTATGGGCAGATATCAATCCATGCTGGAAAGGGCATGAACGGGACACGTGCAGTGCAGGGTTAAAGTAAAGGAGCTGCGAGCGCCTACTGCAAAGCCTGTGTAGGAAACGCCGCTCAGTGCTGCCCACGACCTGCCCATTTTACTTGGAGCTGGAAGCAACTTGGGTGACCCATCTGCAACTGAGGACACGATGGACAGTTCAGAGCAGGGAGAGAGGGGAGGTAGTAGAGGAAACGAGAATGAGGGTACTGTGGGGGAGACACCCAGAGTCCCAGGAGCATGCAGCCAGGAGCTTCTCAAGCCAGGAGAAGCTAGCCAGTCACAGCAGCTGGAACTTGTTGGTGAAGAAGAAGCAAGAGCGGGTTCCCAGTAAGCAGCTTTTTTTTTCTGATGGAACTGTTTTTGGAAGGGGGCGGGTTCATGGCTGCCTGCATGCATGCTAATGTGGAACCCATTGATGTGTCTATCAGTGCGTAATTGCCTCTGTAATCTCTTCAAAAGTTTCAGCCAAGCGGGGCAAATGCGCTTGCGCAAGTTATAGGGAGAGCACTGTGGTCCTTGTCCCGGTCAGGTAACACGTCCGTGCCATGTGCCATGGAGGGTGGGGGGACCATTGCTGCACAAGCAATCGCATAGGGACCAGGCGGAATGCCATTGCTGTAGCAGCCCTCCCGCTCTTCTCAGGTAACCCGCAGCAGCGAGATATTGCAGATAAATCCTGTGAAAATCATAGGGATAGTCTTCAGTGTAGGCCCACAGGTCCTCTGCTTTCCCCAATGCACAAAAACCCAGTAAGCTGAGTCAAGCAGCTCCCTTCCCAGGAGCTGTGGGTGCAAGATGGCTCCAGGAGTAACTCTGTGGCAAATGTGGTAGGTGTCAGTGCGTATCCCCCTAGCTGCTCATCTGCTTTCCCCAATGCACAGAACCCAGTGAGTCTGACTCAGCAGCTCCCGTCCCGGTGAGATGCAGCAGCGATGGCTCATTAATCACTCATTCCATTATTCACATGTTTCGCAGCTGTGGCTCTCTGTGCTTGTTTGCTATTGTAAATGTTGCTAGAAATACTCTAAAAACTACTTCACTATTATAAACAATGCACCTCTGTAATAAATGTTCTATTTCTTTTTTTTAAGTGCCCTTGAATTCCAGCCTATCACGGACTGACGAAAGGCTACAAACTTAGAGGAAACCAAGGAAAGCAAAGAAGATTTGGTGCAAGCAGTTATGAATCAGTCGCCAGAGAGAGTAAGGCTGCGGACTGAGAGAGAAAATGTATCGTTGAGGAACAGAAAGCAGGAGAGAATTGGCTAAGAGAAAAGCACAAAGCAGCTGATAAGCTCCTGGCGCCAAACGGACTGTAGCAGTCACTCATAGCCAGGCAGGCAAAGCATCTCTGTGCTGTCCCCACATCCAAAACTCTCTCCCTTGTGCCCACTATTTGCTCAAAACCCCCTTCTCCGCATTCTGGTTCTTACCACACCAGCTGCCCCCAACACCTGTACAATTCACCTACCAGCCCTGAACTATGACCTTACCTATGCACTCAACTCCCCATCACATGCAGCATATTATCCTGAGTGCAGCAGCATTGCACAGCATCCAGGCAGGACATATCAACCTCTGACTGTAACAGTTCAGCACCCTACCCCCTGCCCTTTTCTGTACTGTCTATTTGATAAATGATTTCTGGCTTTTAAAACAGTTTTATTATTGCGAAAGTAAAACATGCTATACCCAAGGAAAACCAGGCACTGCAATCATTGTAACCAGCGCACTCACTCCCTGCGAGCACCAAACTTTGTGCTTTCAGTCTCAATTGCTCCCTAAGCACCCTAATCTTGTAGCCCTGTGCTGGGCCTCTCTAGTAGCCCTGCTCTCTGGCTGTGCAAATTCAGCTCCAGGTTTGAACCTTGGAGTCCATTCTCCTGAATGTTTCACCCTTCCCTTCACTAAAATTATGGAGGTACAGCACGCGTATATAACCCAGGAGCTGGCTTTCCCCCAAGTCTAGCTTCCCATTAAAGACACCTCCAGTGCCCTTTTAAATGCCAAAACACACTCCACAGTCATTCTGCACCAGCTTCAGCCTGTAGTTGAACAGTTCCTGCTCCTGTCAGCTTCCTGTATACGTTCCAATGCCATGCATTAACGGTAAGCGGGTCTCCAAGATACAATGGCATTTCGACGTCCTACTGTGATCTTGAGTCTGGAAAAAAGTCCGGCCTGCAGCTTCTGAACAGGCACTGTTCAAAAGATGCATGCATCATGCACCTTTCCAGGCCAGCCTGTGTAAATATCAAGAAATGCCCACGGTGATCCACAACGCTTGGCGAACACACCGAGAAATACCCCTTCGATTAATGTACTTGGATCCAGGTGGGTGGTGCCAGAAGGGATATGCATCCCATCTATTGCCCCTCACAGTTAGGAAAACCCATTTGTGTAAACATCCAGAATGTCCTGCACATTCCCAGAGTCACGGTTTTCTTAGCAGATGCGATTAATGCCCTGCAACTTGCATCAACACTATTCAACGTCAACTTTCTCACTCCAAACTGGTTCCGACAATTGTCGCTGTCTGGACTCATCTTCCAGATTGCAATAGCCACACTTCTCCACTGACAGGCACTCTCATCGGCTGCGCCGCAGGTGGGGCGAGTCAGCACACAGTCCATAAAGTGCTTTTCTCATCCGAAGTTCTGCAGCCACTGCCGTCATCCCAGACTTCCATGACGATGTGATCCCCACTCAGTGCTGTTCCCGACCCAAAGGCGGCGTTCACAGTGCTGGATGCCGTTACTGCCACAAGCAATTTATTGTCAAACGTTAGTGACTCGATATCAGTCGCGACTCCTCACTGTCACTTTGGAGCTGAAGAATAGCTCTACTGCCAACATGATTGCTGCGACACTCTCAGCACAAGTCTTAGCAGCTCGGGCTCCAGTTCCCACAGAAATCACGCTGCAGACTCACATGGCACCAAATGCTGGAATGAGCGATGCACCATGGGGCGTTGAGACAGGAAGCGGAATGACCCGCATTCCGTCCCCTTCCCACAACCCACAGCGCCAAAATGGGATGAGGTGCTCTGTGGGATAGCTGCCCACAATGCACCACTCCCAACAGTGCTGCAAATGCTGCAAATGTGGCCACACTGCAGCGCTGGTAGCAGTCAGTGTGGCCACAGTGCAGCACTGTCCCTAAACAGCTGTACCAAGACAGCTGTAACTCCCAGTGCTGCACATCTCCAAGTGTAGCCATACCCTTAGTCTCCAGAGCAGAGCTCAGGGGAACAGAGGCTCAAATTAAATGTATACCCCAAATAAATCATCATGGCTAACCAACAGAGTAAAAGAGGCAGTTAGAGGCAAAAACTCAAATCCTACAGAGGAAAATAGAAAGGAGCATAAAACTCTAGCAAGTCCAGTTTAAAAGTATAACTAGGCAGGTCAAAACAGAATTTGAAGAGCGACTAGGAAAAGACACAAAAACTAATAGTAAACATTTTTTAAGTACATCAGAAGCAGGAAGCTCGCCAAATAATCAGTGGGGCCTTTGGATGATTGAGATGCTAAAGAAGCACTTAGGAAAGACAAGCCATGGCAGAAAAACTAAATGAATTATTTGCGCTGGTCTTCACTGCAGAGGATGTGAGGGAGATTCCCACACCTCGGCCATTATTTTTAGGTGACAAATCTGAGGAACTGTCCCAGATTGAGGTGTCAAAAGGAAAGGTTCTGGAATAAATTGATGATAAATTAAACAGTAATAAGTCACCCGGACCAGATGCTATTCATCCAAGAATTCTGAAGAAACTCAGGGTACGCCTACACTACTTGCCAGATCGGCAGGTAGCAATCAATCTATGGGGATCGATTTATCGTATGTAGTGTAGATGCAATAAATCGATCCCAAATCGCTCTCCCGTTGACTGCTAAACTCCAGCTTGGCGAGAGGTGGAAGCAAAGTCGATGGGGGAGCAGCGACCATTGATCCCACGCCGTGAGGACGTGAAGTAAGTGATTCTAAGTTGATCTAAGATACGTCGACTTCAGCTATGCTATTCTCATAGCTGAAGTTGCATACCCTAGATTGATTCCCCACCTCAGTGTAGACCAAGACTCAGATATGAAATTGCAGAACTACTAACTGAGGTATGTAACACATCACTTAAGTCAGCCTCTGTTCCAGATGACTGGAGAATATCTAATGTGAGGACAATTTTTTTAAAAGGCTCCAGAGGCAATCCTGGCAGTTACAGGCTGGTAAATCTTACTCCTGGGGGAATTGTGTGCCAAAAATATTCAGAATTCTGCACCAAAACATTTCAAAATTCTGCACCAAAAAAATTCAAAAGCATTCATATATTATTTGTCAAAATAATGCAGTATAATCACACCAGTTTCAATTGTTTTGGCAATTTATTTAAAGTACAATACAGAAAAAAGTCACAATAACTATTCAGCATTTCCTAAACATACAAAAGTTAAGTTACAAACACTTAGTAACTGCATTCCAATCATAATACTGGATCTTAATTTAAATTACATTACAGAACACCAAACAGAAAAAAAAAGTAGAATGTCATTTTAAATTGCTCAGACTTTCACACATGAAAGTCATACATTTTTGCTAAACATTGTCCTGGACCTGGCTGGGGACTTTGGAAAGTCCTTGGTTCTGATTGTCCTTACATTTTATTGACTGCTTGGTAAATGTTTTATTTGCCCTGAAAGTCTTTTTTTTTTTAAAAAAAAAAAATGTAAGTAAATAAAGCCTGAGCTGTAATCTAACCCCATTGTGCCACTTTGGCACGGGGAAAAATGAGACAGGCACACAGCTCTTCCTAGCTGAGGATTCCCTCACTACCAGTTAAATTGCTTGAAACTATAGTAAAGAACAGAATTATCAGACACATAGATGAACATGTTATGTTGGGGAAGAGTCAACATGGCTTTTGTAAAGGGAAATTGTTCAGTCTCTTAGAATTCTTTGAGGGGGTCAACAAACTTTGGACAAGGGCGAGCCATTGGATATATGTACTTGAACTTTTAGAAAGCCTCAAGGTCCCTCACCAAAGGCTCTTAAGCAAAGTAAACTGTCATGGGATAAGAGGGAAGGTCCTCTCATGGATAAGTAACTGGTTAAAAGATAGGAAACAAAGGACAGGTATAAATTATCAGTTTTCACAAGGGAGAGAGGTAAATAGTGGGATTCCCCCAGGAGGCTGTACTGGGACCAGTGCTGGTCAACATAATTATAAATGGTCAGGGAAAGGGGGTAAACCAATGAGATGGGAAAGTCTGCAGACAATATAGAATTACTCAAAATTGTGAAGTCCAAAGCTGACTGAAGAGTTATAAAGGGATCTCACAAAACTGGGTGTCTGGGCAACAAAATGGCAGAGTAAATTCAGTGTTGATAAATGCAAAGTAATGCGTACTGGAAAACTTAATCCCAACTATATATACAAAATGATAGGGTCTAAGATAGCTGTTACCACTCAAGAAAGAGATCTTGCAGTCATTGTGGATAGTTCTCTGAAAACATCTGCTCAATGCGCAGCGGCAGTCAAAAAAGCTAACAGAATGGTAGGAATCATTAGGAAAAGGATAGATAATAGACAGGTAATAGCATATTGTCTCTATATAAATCCATAGAATGCCCACACCTTGAATACTGCATGCAATTCTGGAGAAAAATGATTAGGGGTGTGGAGGATCTTCTATATGAGGAGAAATTAAAAAGACTGGGACTGTTCATCTTGGAAAAAGAGGTGATTAAGGGGGGATATGTTTGAAGTGTATAAAATCACAGTTGGTGTAAAGAAAGTGAAAGAGGAAGTATGCAATGTTGTTAGTTTCCCAGACTTAAAGAAGAGCTCTATATAAATTCAAAAGTTTGTCTCTCTCACCAAGAGAAAGTGGTTCAATAAAAGATATTACCTCAGGCAACTTGTCTTTTTGAAATAGGAAGTGTTATTTACCCCTTTGCAAAGCACAAGAACCAGAAGTTATCCAATGAAATTAATCAGCAACAGGTTTAAAATAAACATAAGGAAGTATTTCTTCACACAGCTCACAGTCAGCCCCCTGGAACTCGTTGTCAGGGGATGTTGCGAAGGCCAAAATCATAACTTGGTTAAAAAAAAGAATTAGATAAGTTCATGGAGATTGGTCCACCAGTGGCTATTAGCCAAGAGGTCAGGAACACAACCCCATTCTCTGGGTGTGCTTTGAACCCAGGGCCGGCTCCAGGCACCAGCCAAGCAAGCTCGTGCTTGGGGCGGCAGATTCTATGTAGCAGCATTCTGTCCAATCCTAGGGTGGCACGACTGCCTTTTTGTTTTGTTTTGTTTTGATTTTTTGTTTTTTTGGCTCTGGCTGCCCTGCGCTCTGGTGTATTTTTGTTTTTGTTTTTTGTTTCAGTGATAACTTTCAGTGCACCACTGTAGGGGGCAGTGGCACAGAGGAGGGGTGCGCCCTGCTGGAAGCAGGCTGCGCTCTCCGTCTGCCCCAGCCAATGCTAGGTCAGCCGCAAGCCTGGCAACCCGCGTCCTTCCCTCTCCGCCGACTTTCAATTCACCTGCAAGCGGGAGCATCATGGAGCCCTCCTGGCAGGCGGCGCGGCAGGAGGGGCCGAGTGGCGAGCACCCTGGCTGAAGAAAGCCCTGGCCACCCCCTTCTCTCTCTCTCCTCCTTGCTCCTTCCCCCTCCCCCCGCCGCCAGCCAGGGTGTGCACTTCACTGCCTGGGCATGTCTGCAGCGCAGGGAGTTCCGCTAGCCAGAGTGCAGCCGCTGCCCACCCAGAGGCTTGCCAGCGCAGCCGGGGGAGTCAGCTGCAAGCTGCCAAGTAAGCAGCACTGAAAGTTTGCACCCTGTTTTTTGTTTTTGTTTGGTTCGTGTCTCAGGCCTCTCTGTACCCTGTTTTTTTGTTTTTGTTTTTTTTTTCTTGGGGTAGCAAAAAAACCAGAGCTGCCTGTGTTTGAATCTCTGACTGCCAGATGCTGAGACTGGATGACAGGGAATGGATCACTTAATAATTGCCTTGTTCTGTTCATTTCCTATGGAGTGCCTGGTCATGGCTCTGTCTGAAGACAGGATGTTGGGCTAGATACACCATTGGTCAGATTCATGGTAGCCATTTTGATGTTCTTAACACAGGCAGTGAATTCCTGGTGTGGAGTAGTATACCTCAGCTGTCTGAATGGCTATACATGTAACCTACAGAAATACTGTGCTGGCATTATGCCAGTAGGTGGTCTGATTTCATTATCCTGGCCTATCACTAATATGCAGTGCATTGTCAGCCTCAGGTCAGGCTGACCGTGCTAGATGTTCTTTAGTCATTCTTATCACAAGATTGAAGTTAAAAGGAAGAGGGTACTGCTCTAAAGAACATATTTTAGTTCTATTTGTATGGAGTTTACCTCAAACACTTTTTCAGAATAAGAAAAAATTGCTCTAGGGGGCAGTTGTTTTTATTTCTTGGTGCACATCCAATATCACTTGAAGCACTTCTTGAAATTACCAGAGTGTACTGTTGTGGAGGAACAAACTAAACTAGAGGTCCTTCTTTATGGCCTTGGTTAGATAAAAACCACTCAGAGATTTGCATGCATTTTATAGACTGACTGTCAAATTTAGCAAAATGCAAAGCATCATGTCATTCTATTGAGGCTTGCATGATAAGGAGCCCAGTCACTGGATTTCTGATTAGCTACTTAAATCTATTCATGTGGATTTATTTTCATTTGCACCTGCTGTCCTTTCGGTACAATTCAGCGGTTAAAAACACACACATTAATCAAGAACATCTAAAAAATCATTAAAAGGGAAATCTCCTAAAAAGCCTTCCCAGCCTGAAATGAGCTCTAGTTCCCAAAAGCAGCCCTGCTCCATTGTCTCTCTAGGATGGAGTATGTGTTCCTCCTCCCCAGTAGGGATGAAAAAGAGGAGTGTTTCTATGGAAGGGAGGAAAAGTAGTTGTCACGCCCTGTAGGAACCTGTACAGTCTCAGGTGCTGGTGTGAGTTGCTCACAGCTGGGCCTTGTTAAGGAGTAGGCCTTTAGAGGAAGGGTTTGGGTGATGAGATGGGCTTGTGCTCCCTGGCAGGAACACAAAGTACCTGGACCCAAGGGGTGAAGACTCTGCCTCTGAAGTCAGTGCTTAATAGTGTGTAGAGTCAGTTTCAGTGTGTCAATTCATTTGGATTTTGGCTGTGTCTGTATCATTTCCTGGAGAGAGAGGAGCATTTTGTGGTAAAATAACACTTTCCTGGGAGTTTTGTTTAAACAATGCTTAAGGCTGCAATGATAGTGTGGCTTGCTGTTTGAAACCTGGTCAGCTCAACATTTCTGACTCCACAATCCCCAGCCACACCTCTCAAAAAAGGCCTAAGAAAATATTGGGTCCCCAAACCTGAGCCTTTGCCAACCAAATGGGGATTTGAATTCCAAACCAAGAGCCCCTTCTTGAGAATGCCCTGTAGCCCTTTTCCCCAGAGCTGTGGTATAATTCAATGTCCCTCCAAAAGGCAATCTTGCTCCCTCGCCCTTCTTCATGCCAGCTACAGCTTCTCAGTCTTCTGTTTCCTGACCACCTACGTCTCACGACACCAAACCTTTCACTGCAGCCACCTCCTTGCCCTTTGTAGGGAATTACCTGATTCCACTCAGGAGGGGTTCATCGTGCTCAGGCGAGCCACCCTGTTACACTGACATACACTTGCAAAAGGAGTTGGCAAATAGTATTCCAGAAATAAGACTCAAACGTATTTCTAAGGTAAGTGGGAATTGTTAAAATGTAAGTGTAAGCAGGGTGTGAATGAATTCTTCCCTGACAGCTAGCTGAGACTGGGAGAGACTTTAGGTGTGTTCGTGTAAATACAGTTCATTCCTGCTCTTCTTAGATATCCAGCAGAAAGAGCAATGTGTTGCTCAAAGTGATCAACTTTGGCTGGTGTTGGGTTATAAATCACTTTGGTACTGAAAGCAGGGGTGGTGAAATGCTCTTACCAATGTTGTTGGCATTATTGTATGAATACAGGGAGGCAGGACTGTGCTTGCCCTGTCCCAAATGAGGGGGTCATCCTCAGCTGAAAGAATCTCATTAAGCCTGGGGCTTGAATGCCAGAGGCCTGTGAAAATAAGAGTGGTGGAGACAGGTGTCCCAGTCAGGAGATGTGGACCCTCTCCAAGGGTCCTCCCCGGATTGGTTTAACCTGCCTCTCTTCCCCCTAAATCGGCTTAATTAGGAGTCTCTTTGTTATTTCAAATGCTCAACCAGAGCTGAAATCAGTTGTGGTAGAAATGTGTTTCTGCCCTGCCTGCAAAGAGCTGAAAATTACTAAGAGACTGATATACAGAGGTCGCAGCAGAGAGGCAGGTGACAGCAGAAGGTGACTGACAGTTGGCTGGCGAGTGAGCGGCCAGCAGGGCGACTGGTGGAGAGGAATGGCGAGTGGCCAGCAGGGTGACTGGCGGAGATGAGCGATGAGTGAGTGCCCGAGCAGCGGAGTGAGTAAGGTGCCTCCTTACCCCCCACCTACCTCTGCCAAGGGTGGGAGATGAACTCTGGGTCTGCACTTCTGAACTCTGGATCTGCACTGAACAAGAGCAGCAACTGTTAGTGGGGTGCAGAGAAGGGTTGGGCATGTTAAAGGAACTTTTGGTTTGCTAGTCTTTAGAATCCAGGGGGAAAAGGACACTGCCCAACTTACTTGGGAGTGGATCTTTTGCTCAGGGTTTATGTTTCTCAACCCTGTTTGCAGTGTTTTCCCAAATTAACGTTGAGTTACTTCCCTCCTTTTATTAAAAGTTTCTTTTCTACAGACTCTGTGCTTGAGAGGGGGAAGTATTGCCTCTCCAAGGTGCCCAGGGGAGGTGTGTAATTTTCTCACATTACTGGGTGGGGGCTTGAGGCAGTTTTGTGTTGTATCAATGGAAAGGAACCCCTAGATATTGAACCCGGACCTCTTTGCTGCTGGCTCCACCTGGCAGAAGGGTTACATAAGTATTCCTATCTTCGAAAGATTTTGTATATTTACTGTAAATACATATATGATAGAAACTCATTTACCCAGATGACATGGGCAACACTATGACATGGGTCGTTTTCTTAGACAAATGAGAGTTTGGTTAGAAGGAAAACTTTTCACTCTAAGTGCTGCTAAGGCAATGCTGGAAACTACTCTATGCTACTCACCTCGCTCACTGAGCAAAGTAATCTGAAGCTACTGTATGAAAAGGACAAAGGTAGATTTTTTTTCTATGATGGTCTGCTTATAATCCTCACCTGTACATAGGATTTTCCATGCATTTGTTGTAGCTCTCTGGGAAGTGATTATGCCGAAAGCAATTCTGTGTAATTTTCTGCCTGTGCATTGTGTCAAATGTCAGAATGGATGTGATTCACACAACTCAGAACATTGGCAATAGCACATTTTTGCAGAGGTTATTTATTATATTTTCTTTATGCTTCTTTCTAAAGCCTATGCAGTTCCTCTGGAAATCCTGAAATTTGTTGACAGGCATTACACTGGATTTTTTCATTACATCATTCTTATTGCTGTACTGACTCAGAACTGGAAAGAAATTGCAAAGGTGATATTGAATGTGGGACACAGAAGATGTGGTATGCTATTAAGTTTTCACTGGCATGAGTTTGGGATGTTCCTTGTGAGTGGCTAAGCCACAGGAAGTTTATCAGATCATTCCAAATGAGTCCAGGTTAAAATTTTGTATTGCATCACACTGCCCTGGTGATGGTCAACATTTTTTGAATAAAAAGGATTTTTCCCTCCAGGGGTAAGCCCTCCTACTCAGAGTGTGTGCAGCTTCCAGCAACAAGGCTGCAAACCAAGAAGCTTAGCAAACTCCCAATCATATAGCGCCAAATGTACCCATAGAATAACTTTATTGAACTCAATTGGTTTGCATCATGGCTTCATAATATCTACAGCCTCCTTCCCCCTAAATAAAACTATATTTTTCATATCCTCCTCAATACTAACTGCCTCCATTCTAGTCAGTTAGACTCTAAACCAGAACATGTGGAAGAATGAAATTTTTATTTTATTGCTGTTTGATCAATGACAGGATGTGCAGTGCTGTTATCTAAATGGCCTTGAGAAAAGAACTATCCTGAGAAACATAGAGTTAAGAGGTTTAGGAGCCCGTATAAGTAATGTCGTGTGTAAGAAGGGCAGGGCACAGGACATAACCTTTCCTGCCACAACAGGGGTTGCCCTACAATCAATAGGGGGGTAATGATGAAACTATTTCCCCTTCACCGTAAAGGCTGTTTCTCTGGGGCCAGCCTTGAAGATAATAAACATTTGAAGTAAAGTGGGCTGATTCTTTCTCTTTAGTGGTTTTCATAATCTGTTCTGAATGTTAATCTGGAAGACCAAACATAATGCTGGTGATGGCAAATGTGACAATTATGCTCATAAGTGGAAGAGAGAAATAGAACTGAACTGCACCAGTGAGAAGACCTCTATATTCCTGGCAGCACCTCGAATGAACCATGACTGGCACTCTAAACTTGGCCATGGTTGTCAGGCCTTACACTCAACGTGGTATGGAACATGATACCTTTTTAATACTACATCAGATCCATTCCAAAATGTCAGGGTATGCTCTAGGCATCAGTGGATAGAACCCTATTGATCTAGGGGGAAATCAGAAAACCCCAAGGGGGAAAATGGAGAACACACTGAGCCCCTGCCATCTGTCTAGCAAGGCCACAGCTCAAGCACCTCTGTGATTGCAGCTAATGGCACCCATTAATGCCACCCAGCATAACAGTACCTCTATCTTCTCTCTGCCCATCCTCCCAGTAGCGTTTAACACATTGACACCCTGAATGACTTCTCTCCCCTGGCAGAAAGAAGAGAAATAATAATGGTAGTGGAGGAGAGCCTGAGGGAGAAGGGTGAAATTGGGACAGAGCTGGGGGATGTGGGACACACAGTGCCCTTGGCATGGGGGAAAGGTAGGAATGGGCAGCCCACAAATGGAGGGAGAGGGAGGGTGACACACATTAACTTGTGGGGTAGCATGAAGGATTGCATGGATCCCCTGGTGTTTGCAATTAGTGCAGCCCAAAGAAGCAACAATGTTCTTTACTTTGCCTCCTCCTATTTTTTCAATGCGCTTTTTTTCTATTCTTAATCAGAGGCAGGGGTTATGTGCATTCACAGAATTAAGGCCTTCATGTGCATTTTGCAGCATTCTCCAGAATTTAAGCTCTTATTAAATATAAGGAAGTGAAATCTTTGCTCATGTAACTCCAGTGTAGTCCATGTTTTTTTTGGAAAAAGGTTTGCAGCCTTTCTGGTTTTTCAGATAACCTTAACAAGATGAAAACATTCATGGTTATCTGATTGAGTCTGTAGCCAGAAATACTGAAACAATACTACCAATAGAGGTGTGATCCCTCTTTCATCTTAAAGGATTGTAAATTTTGAAACTGCATTGGCAGAGACAGTGATTGTCTGGATCCAATGCAGATGGAGCAACAATTAGCTGAGCCGAATTTGAATTTATCACCAGCACAAATATGCAGTAAAACTGGATTGGGATACCTGATACAATGATAATTCCGGCAACTGCTGTCTTCGGCCCCTAGACCCAGACTGGTTCTGGTCTCTTTGCTGCAGCAGTGTCAAATCTCTAATCTAATTCACACTCCTTTTGCTATGCCACCCCCATCTATTTGTCCTCTTTTCCCTGCCCCTTCTGGTAGCATTTCTCCTGAGTTTCAAGAGACTCGTTTCCACTCCACCAGCTATGACATGTATGAGGCATAGGAATAACACTAAGTTAAAAAGAATAAAAGTTTTTTATTTCTACCACATCGCTATCTGTGTCAATCTGTGCTAGTCTGGCAGCCCAGTTGGGTGTTGTGCTGAGTTGGCTCTCTGCTACACAGTAGTGCTTCTTCCCTCTGATGGACAGAAAGTGTTGCATGTGGCACAAACACATTCATTGCTGTGCAGTAGTAGAGAAGACAGAAAAGGAGCAGCACAGGTGTAGGCTTACAATGTTGTTTTAAGTGATCATCTTTTCTCCATACAGGAAAAATCATTTTAATTCTTCTTTTTTTCTCTCTCACTATCATTTTTCTATTTTAATCTTTTAATTCACACACGTACACACACCCCCTCAAACAGAAGTTGTGGGAGCCAATGCAAAAATTCCAGGGTAAGGTTCTATGGTCCGTGTCATAGGAGGTCAGATTAGATCATCATCCCTTCTGATCTTAAAATGTATTCATCTTTTGAAGGATATTAAGGGTACATGAAAAAATGTTTATAAATGTAATGAAAAAGAGCTTTTATGTATATTTTTTGCTAAATAATAAATAACTATTCTCAACAAGAGGCAAATAAAATTAAGATGAAGCCAATCTGTAAGCCCCTCGGAAAGCAGAAACCGCCTCCCCCACTACTCTGCTGATTACAAAATCAGTCTTGTGCCTTTTTGCAGAGGAATAGAAAACAAAAAAAATTGCCTTCCAAACTCTTTTGAACCACGAAAAGGTTTAGTTTGCATTCTTAGCAGTTTTGCACACAGATTTGGACTGATTCTTGTTTTATCTGCATCCCCATCACCCATCTTCACATTAGTATACATCAAGTGGGGTTTTCAGAAGCACATGCCATAGGCCTTCCTCTGCTCCTATTAAAGTAATTGGCAAAACTCCCAGTGACCGTAACAGCAGTAGAGTTAGGCCAACATTGAGCACTTTGAAAATCCCACCCAAAATAATAAAATCTAGTGTGAGTTCACAGAAAAAAACAGTAGGAAATGGAGAAGCAGGTCTCAGTTGCTCAAGTTCCTTTAACAGCAAAGTGCTGTAATGGTACCACTGTAAGAGCTCTTACTGGGCATTACGTAAAGGTTCGTTACTACTGTGCTCAAGGCATGTATGTGCAGGGGTGGGAAGATTAAGAACCTTCTCCCCATGCACCACTAACAGTGGCTTTGATCACAGACACAAGTTGTGTACAGGGATAACTCAATGCAAGTGCTAACAGCAGCATAGCATTCCTTAAGGACCTGAGGGTAGGGGAGATCAGTGTCATGGACTCAATGTATTGGTGAGCAGAGCAGGGCTGAGTTTGGATTTTGCCCTTTCACTCCGTGAAGCAAGGGCTGCTCTGGCCTACATACCCTCTCAATGGCACTGCAGCTTAGTGAGCACGTCCAAACTGTGCGTGTTTAGTTATTTTCATCTCTGCTCAAACATCAACCCTTTAATAACTATTGTAAGTGCTCTTCTTCAAATTCCTTCCCTTAAGCTGATGCCCCTTTGGTAAGGAGATACGTTACCTACATTACTCACACACCCCAGAGAATGTTGCAGACACGCATACCACTATAGTGTCTGTCATTTTAGTCCCCAGACTACTTGCATTCCACACAGATTTGGTGTCCCCCTCACTTTTTTATTGTTGAATACCATTTACCTCACAAACACATTATGGAGGGTTATTTACACTAAAGAAATAGATCCCAAGTTTCCTGTATGGATAATTTTATTGTGTCCCTAATTGTGAGGCTTCATCACAGCTAGTGTCCATCATTTGTGTCTTGGCACACTGAAAGATAAGCAGACATGTTCCCCTTGGGTGAAATAGATCGCTATGAGAACTATGCACCACTTAAGTAGTATTTAAGCGGTGCATAGGACTCATGCTGGTCCTCTGCACTGGGTTACCTACTGTGAAGATGACAGTAATATTTCACTGGAACCAATAATATACAGAACCCAAGAACCTTACCCTATCTTTTTCAAATTCTATAACCAAAGCAGAATGTAAAAAGTGAAATTTCATCTTGTTTGCACATCCTGTTCCAGTTGCTTTCATGGCAGTCTTTTTTTAAGCAGAAATCAGCTCAAATACATCTACCTCTGAAGAAGAGAATGCAGCGGGGAACTATTCTCTTGGCAGGGTTTGGCAGGTGTTGCACTGGCCAATAAGAAACAAAGACAATTTGTACTAGGAGGTTCAGACAATGGGCAGAACATGATACATAGGTAAGGACTGATATTTTTATAACCTTGACAAAGCCAGTCCCATCTTCAGAAACAGCGAGTTCCTGTGAGATTGGCAAGGCAGAGAACTGTTCTTTTAGTTCCTTTAGCACTGTGTTATTCCTTTAAAAAGGTTTAGGGGCCAGGACAGGGAGATCATGGAGTGACAGGACACTTGGTTTTGTGGGGTAACTCTTTTTGGCTGCATATTACTTACTCGGGATGAGTGCACAACACCAATTGTACAGCTAGAGGAATTTTTATAGCACCCATTATAAATGATTGTGTGATTATTCTGTGTGGCTGTACTGGGTGTGTTTTTTGGGAGGCTAAAGGAAGTTGTGTCCAATAGGCTGTGTTGCAGTCAGGCGCTGTGTGCAATGCTTCGTTTTCTATCACACTCAGAAAAAGTTTATCTGTGAAGTCTGTAGGCTTGGATTTTTGCCAGGCTTTGCACTGAAGAACAGAACCCTAGTCTGAACATTCTCTTTCTTCCACCACCTAATGCATCCCCATTGTTTGAAATGTTTTCTAGCTAGAGAGAAGCCTGGAATATGCAAGATAGCAGTGACATACTCAGGATTAACCCTCAGACCACTGAGAGTGAGAGACTTGGGAACTGCCCCCAACCCCTTCTCTCCTCTCCCTGTCCCCATCCTGGCATTTTCCCCATCTCCCTCCTTCCTTCTGGTCTTGTCCCCTTCATCCCATCACACATATAATATGCTTCCAATCGCCTTAGTTCTCAGCAAACCCATTCACTCAACACTGGAGTACAACTGTGGGATGGGCTAGCTGTGACATTCTACTCTCTGTGTTACTGGAGCAGAAAGCAGATCTCTTGGCTTGACATGTCCCATTTGCAGTCTTCTGTGACGGGCTTCATAAGACTGTTGTGGAGACTTTCTGCATAGGGTGTGTGCAAACACTCCTGTGTGGTCACTTGACTCATGAGCTCCTTGCACTGCCCCTTTAGTGGTGTGAACTTGTGCTGATCCTCAGCATCACAAGTAAATTCCACTGTGGCCTGATTTTAAGAAGAGCCAAGCACCCATATCTCCCACTGACGTCTGATAAGGAGACTAATCATTTAACATAACTGAAAAGCTAAACACAGGTTTTGCTTTAGATACTGAAATGTGTGTGATTTAGATTTACCCTAGTAATAACTCTGGAATTATATTTAAACTGGTATTAGAATAGTGGGTTTGCCCTGGAGTTTCATTTTCCCACAGCTTTTATTTTCAAAGTCTAACGTTAGCCTTTTACATAGTTTGGAACTATTCCCTAGATTCATGCTAGTGACATAGAGGTTAGTCCATCATCCACTACTAATTCCCTGACCCACCCACTCCTCCATTTTTGCATAGCGGTAAAAAAAAACATTGTCCAGGCTCTTTTTCATCTTGGTGCTAGCTGCTTTCTTGAGCAATTTAATGGCTATGTTTTGCATCTCTATACATTTCCAACGTGAAAGTAAAATTATTGGAGCATCATAAGGAAAAGCAATAGAGAGACTTTTGGAGGGACAGGCTTTGGAAGTATCGTATTCACCTCTCTGAAAATAATCTAAGTATTTGAGACTGGCTCAGAAATTAAAGCAGGCTCCATTCCCAGAGAAACCATCCCATCCTGATCTTTGTCTATCAGATATCTTCACATGGCATGTCTCCATTTTTTTTCATACTAACTGCAAAATGTGCTGAAATACAAAACTTAGTGCAACTTCAGTGAAACTATTCAAAAGGACAAGTCAGCACAGGGGACAAAAGGAACCACAGTGCTCAGCTTTTAGTTAAAGCTATTAAGCCTGTGGATATCTGTGCTCCCATCAAGCTTATTAAATCACTTCCCCCATTTCTTTTAGGACTCCCTCAAATGTTTCTGACATGCTCTCACCTCTTAAAACCATGTCTCTCCATATGATAAAACTTTGGACAATGGCCTCTGATACCACACATGGGAATGGGGAACATAGCAAATGTTGTTAGAGTGGGAAGTCACACAGGATGCAAAATAAATGTTTTCAATGTCATTTATATTTACATGATATTCATGATTTATATTAGTAACTAATATTAACAAAATGGGGAACCCTATTATGTTGCAACTAGGTTTGAGGAAAGTTTGGATCCACAATCTGGGATGCCCCACACTGGGAAGAACTAAGTGCAAACTGCAAAAAAAAAAAAAAAAAAGCATAAACACACTCTCAAATTTTTACATGTATTTGCTTCAGGTCTGTTCATGCCCTGTTCGTATTTACTTTCTATGAATGTTCTAGCAGATAAAAACAGTTGCAGGAATAGTCACAGAAACCCTGATTTTGAAGTCACTATTGCAAGATTTTCAGGGAGAGTGAATTCCAGATTCATGATCATGCATACTTGCCCTGGAAACTGGATAAAGATTATCATTCCATCAAAGAACAAAACCTACCACGTGACCTTCATGTTCAATCAAAACAGCTTGAATGTTTAATTGCAAATATCAAATATTTAGAGTCATAGAGTCTAAGGCCTGAAGAGACCACTAGATAATTTAGTCTAACCTCCTCTATGTCACAGGCTACCAACATCACCCAGCACCCACACTATAACCCCAATACCCAAAATGAGACCAAAGTATTATAGCCCACAGGAGATTAGATTATTATGTGCCACAGGCAGAGAACAGGGAGGACTGAGGTGCACCAATTCTCAAAGCCCACAGAATGGCAGGGAAGTGATTGAGTGAAAAGCACCCTGATAATCCTGGCTGGTGATCTATGTCCCCACACCGCAGAGGAAAGCATCACCCACCCCCCTCCCAGGTCACTGCCAATATTACCTGGGAGAAAATTCCTTCCCAACCCCATATATGGTGTTCAGTGAGACCCTGAGCATGTGAACAAGACCAGACAGCCAAGTATCTGACAAAGAGAATGATCAGTGCCACCTCAGAACCCTGATCCACCCTGCCCAAAGTGCCATCTTCGGTCATGACCATCCCTGATGTTTCAGAGGAAGGAGATAAAAAATAAACCAGAATATACTGGAGGGAAAAATCCCTTCCTGACCCCTGCCAGTGACCTGTTGAAACTCTGAAGCATGAGCTTTAGGAACATAAGACATAAATCAGAAGTAAGCTCCAGGACTGTGGGGCCCTGCCCTTACCATCACAAGCAAACCTATCATACAACTGCACTCCTAAATTTGTCCACCTCTCTCAAAACTAATTAAGTTGTTTGCCCCCACAACTCATATTAGGAGGCAGTTCCAGAACTTCACTCCTCTGATGGTTAGAAACCTTCTAATTTGTTCATGGCCAGTTAATATCCATTTGTTCTTGAGCCAGCACTGTCCTTTAGCTTAAATAGCTCTTCATCCTCCCTGGTATTTACCTCCCTATTGCATTTATAGAGAGAAATCATATTCCCTCTCAGCCTTCTTTTTGCTAGACTAAACAAGCCAAGCTCTTCCACTCTCCTCTTATAAGACACATGAAGCAATCAACAGAGCAAATAGTTCATGAACAACCCATAGGCTGAAATAACATTAACTTCACATAAAACATTCATTAACATTTTTTGAACAATGAACACACATGTGGGAATAGTGATCTGTTCATAGACAGCGCACAACTGGGGAAGTGCTACATTCCACAAATAAATTGATTGTTGAGAATAGTTGTATTGCCTTCTTAAGTGGAATGCAGGCACAGCAGTGTGGTCAATGGACTACTACAAGTAGCTGGTAGCTATGGAAAGTGGTTCCTCAGCCTTTTGAGACAACTGTAGCAGTTTACCAAACAAAGGAATTGAATCAAAGCCTGTTGAAATTAATGTGAAGTTTTCCATTAATTTCAACAAGTTTTGGTCAGGCATCAGCTATAGTAGCTATTGAATTCCTTGCCTCCTTCCTCTTGCAGCCACAACCAGCTGTCAGCCCTACCTTCAAGGTGAACTCCACAACTAGTCTCTGTATTGGGCCATGATGTGTTACCAGGAAGGCACCTGAGCTGCGTGACTTCATACACATGTGTTTGCTATAACCCACAGTGGAGATCTGAGCACTCTAAGTCGTGGAGCATATTGTACTCTGCATGGGTGAGGTTGGGAAAAGTCTGAGTTCCATTCTGGGTTGGCATGCACATATTTCAATGGGAGGTTGGCAGCTTCAGTTTGGAGATACTTAGCACAGAGTTGTTATGTTGATTTTATCACTAAGATTTGGTGGGAGAGTGAGATTTGTAGTAGGAACCCCAACCAGAGGAGAAGAAAGGTAAACACCAGTGACAACAGCTTGAAATACCAATACTAATATAGATACAAGTGGACGGGAGTCACTGATCCAGGGGAGAAATGGAGATAAAACTACTGTACAGCTATAAATTCTTGAATTTCCAGAGCACAGTAATTTGCTTATTGCAGAGGACAGATGAAAATTCTTGTGAGAAATTGCTTTTCCATAAAGCAAAATGAATTAAATCAGGTTTCCTTTTCTGCATTCATATTCAGACACTGGAAAGAGCCAGTCTAAAAGCCGGGCAAGGCCTGAAACTGCACGGTCCCAAATCCCTGCCAGCTCGCACAAGATCCTAAGTTGGCTTTCTGTTCTCTAGACTCTCTAAAATGTGCCAGTTCCAGTAGGAAAATGCTTGAAAACAATTCTACAGTCCTTTTCCAGTTATAAATTGCTTTTCAGCTGATGCCTTTTGAAGTGGAATCTCACACTGCAAAATATTCCAGCTCTTCACTTTTGAACGTCAATGAGGTAAAGAATAATTAAGAGCCCGGAATTGAACTCAGCTGACATTCCACGCAAGGGTGAGGAGGTTGGAAATGGGTTCGTTCTAGGATCCCTAATTTTGAATAAGTAGAAATATTTGAGGTTTTTGAACTTTTAACCATCTTTGAGACTGAAGAATGTGGACCTCCTTCAATGACTGCACCTCACAAAACACAAAAAGTTGTCATATGGTCTAATGCTACCTTAAAAACTGAACAGATGCCCCTAAAACTCCCATTAGATCTTTGTTATATTTATATGGACCTGCTTTATATTTGCTAATCTTAGGTAAGATTCTGCCCTCAGTTACACTCATGAAGTCAATGGGAGTTTTTGCACATATGCCGGGACAGAATTTGGCCCTTGTCCTTAATACAAGGTGTTCATTTAAAAAAAACAAAACAGTTGAATGACTGCCCAGTGCATACTTGAACTCTGCCTGATAATTGTAGCTTTTCTTTTGATATATTCCTGTTTCATAACATCCACAAACAGATAAAGTCACTACCACTTAATAGAAAGGAGAGAATGACATTAACATTACCAATTAAAAGATGTCAACAGCATCCATTTCTCAAAATTATGTGACTCTTAACCACCATCTCTTTCTGAGAGTTGTCTACTAGCCCTGTGACAGGAAGGGATTGGCCTGTTCTGGTGCCAGTGTGAAGGTTATTGCATGGATCAACTAACAAGAGGTAATTGCTACTTCTGCAACATTCTTGACCCTCTCTAACCCACTGTTTGGGAATTTGAGATCTAAACTCAGGTCTATCACATGGCAGTGCACTGTGCAGCTGTCACAAAATCAGTCTAAACTACAAATGGGGAAATTCTATTTTTAAACTAGAAGTCCAAACACCCTCTGTCTTCCTTAGCATGGACATTTTTAGAACCAAACTTGAGTCTGGTACTGACCATCATTTCAAACTGTATAGGCCACATTTTTTCACCTCAGATATGTGGGAATGCATTGTTGCATGTCTTGACAAAGTCAGTTACTCTGCCTCTGTTGCCTGCATCTAATCATCGGAGATGGATTTGACCCACTATTCCATTCAACTTCTTTTTCTTAGCAGCAATTGAATTTTATCTGTGTTGGCTTAATTAATAGGCAATGTGGTACCTTAAATCAAAGCAATGAACATTTCAATAGATTTTCAATAATGGGTGCCTAAAGTTAGGCTCCTAAGTCCATATTTTGGGGCTAAATATGTGCTGAGCTCCCAGTAGCTCCATTGACTTCATTCAGCACCTGTCTGCATAGACTTAGCAGAGATCCCAAGAAACCACTTCCTCTTCCTCTCTAACTACCTCAGACCAATAGGTAAGCAGCACTGTCTGCAACAGGGTCATGGCCATGGCAATGAAAATGCACTTCTTCAGTGCATGACCTAAGATGCTGTCAAAGGCTATGGCTACACTTGAAACTTCAAAGCGCTTCCGCGGCAGCTCTGCCACAGCAGCGCTTTGAAGTGCGAGTGTGGTCGCAATGCCAGCGCTGGGAAAGAGCTCTCCCAGAGCTGCATGTACTCCACATCCTCTACAGGTGTAGCTTGCAGCGCTGGGAGCTGTGCTCCCAGCGCTGCGGCACTGTTTACACTGAGGCTTTACAGCGCTGTATCTTGCAGCGCTCAGGGGTGTGTTTTTTCACACCCCTGAGCGCGAAAGTTGCAGAACTGTAAAGCGCCAGTGTAGCCATGGCCAAAATTAGACTCAGGACTCACAGTTTGTCAGACCACTCTGTTTTATTAGCACAGCGCTCTGCTAATACACCCAGATAATGTGAGCAACATGCAAGACGCAAACTATCTTATTTATACAGATAAAAGAGCGGGAATTAGACAAAAGGACAAAGAAAGCAAAACAGTAAAATTCACCTGGGGCACAACATTCATATCCTACTTCATTACTAACTCTTATTGATCTAAGGCTAATACTTCACCAATTGCCCTTAAACGGTGCAATTGTTCTATGTTCATGTCTGTATTCCTGACACCTGGATTGCAGCATTCCAGTAATTTGGCTTAAAAAAGGTACAGACAGCATTTCTTTAATCCTTTCTATTTTCACAATATAATTCATTCTACTTTCACAATGCCTTAGCTTGTGGAATTCTGTGAAGCTTTAATTGCAATGCACAGCTACTCTCCCTATTCAGAAACATCAGTCTAAGGGTATGGCTACACTGGCACTTTACAGCGCTGAAACTTTCACGCTCAGGGGTGTGAAAAAACACCCCTCGAGTGCTGCAAGATACAGCGCTGTAAAGCCTCAGTGTAATCAGTGCCGCAGTGCTGGGAGCACGGCTCCCAGCGCTGCAAGCTACACCCGTAGAGGATGTGGTTTACGTGCAGCGCTAGGAGAGCTCTCTCCCAGCGCTGGCGCTCTGACCACACTCACACTTCAAAGCGCTGCCGCAGCAGTGCTCCCACAGCGCTGCCGCGGCAGCGCTTTGAAATTTCAAGTGTAGCCATACCCTTAGGCAGGAAGAGCTGGCTACATCAATACAGCAGTAGCTCAATGAGGCATAGTGTTTGAGCTATGCATAATGCTTCTGGGACCACTTGAGTAACATGGTGGCAGAATTTGCTACAATCTTCTTACCAGGGATGTATGTGTATTTCCTCAGCATTAGTCCTCTTCCTGCTCCCTATGGCTGTCTACATTGCATGCATATTCTGGTAGCTGACCATGTACATGCTCACGCATGTTCCCCATACCCATACTCAGTGTCCACATCTTCTGTGGTAAAGATGGGTTTAACACTTTCTGCACACATATACCCACATCCACGCTGCCTTTTTCGTTACATGACATTAGCACTACCATTTCAGGGCAGCATCCCAGGGTTATGTGCAGCAGAGGAGACAGGAACAGTCTTGACGTTCGATGTTGGCTGTTGCAATTCCTGCTTGCCTTTCCCTCCGGCCAAACCAAGTGGAAGACATGGAGCAATTGGATGATTATCTGCAGGATATTTGCTTATGTGGTGGAAGAGATGATTGACAAGGTGCAGGATGGAATCTTGGGAGAACTTTCTGACACATCAAAGATGGTTGACCTTGAGGGTGAATGACAATCCATTAGAGTCCCCTGGAACAGATATGGTGACTGCTGGTATTGTTGCTGTATACCCGGAGGTGAAGCATTGTTTCAGGTCCAGAAGAAATGGCATGATGTTGTGGGATCACATTGTTATGGAAACCTGGGATGACCTGCAGTGGCTTCAGAACTTCCAAACAAGGAAACAGACCTCGACGGAGCTGTGTGAGGAGCCTACACCACACCTCCAGCACCAGAACACTGGGTTTGAGAAAGCCATGCCAGTACGGAAGCAGGTGGCTATTGCCCTGTGGATGCTAGCAACACGAGACAGCTATTGGTCAGAAGAAAACCATTCTGGGGTTGGAAAGTCCACTGCTGGGATTGAGGTTGTTTCAGTTTGCGAGGCAGTTAACAATGTGATCTATCAATGGGTGGTTGCCATAAGCAAAGTTCCAGTACTAAACCCTGGATTTGAGAAGATTGGGTTTCTGAACTGAACACTGCCCATTGATGGCACCACATCCCAATACTTTGCCCACCTGAAACAGGCAAGTGAGCATGTGACCTGGAAAGGTTACAGTTCATTTGTTCTGCAAGGCTTAGTGGACCATAGAGGCAGATTCATGAATACCAACACAGGAAACAGTGGAAAGGTTCATGACGCCAGGATGCTGAGAAAGTCGGGATTGTCCTTGACAATACCACAAAATATACATCTCAGTAGTAAAATAATGTAGCTAAAGTGTTGTGAGATGTTGTAGTGAATCACTGACCTTTGCTGTACTCTTGCTGTACCAGCCTGCCCAAACACTCTTCATTGCTTCCTTACTTATTTTGCTGTCAAAACTGTTTACAAGCAAATATATTACTATTTACACATACACACCTGCATAATAAGACCCAAATCCAGAACCCAACATACATCTTGGATAGTGGGCTGAGTCTGGATATAACAAAGGTATAACAAGATCCAATGGCTGGAAGTTGAAGCTAGGCAAATTCAGCCTGAAAATAAGGTGCAAACCTTAGAACAGCTTACCAGGGTTATGGTGGATTCTCCATCTCTGGCAATTTTAAAATCAAGATTGAATGTTTTTCCTAAATAAACCTAGTTCAAAGAAAAATTAATTCAGGGAAGTTCTCTGGCCTGTGTTATGCAGACTAGATGATCACAATGGTCCCTTCTGGCTTACAGTCTATGAATCTATACCCTCAGTGAGAGTTTTAGGCAAAGGAATTCTCTCCCTTAGGCTACAGAGTGCCAGGGAGTCACTCTGGGAGGCTACTTCATGCCCATGACCTTTATTACTCTAGCCCGGGGAGAAAGACTGGAAAATCTGCATCAGTTAGATCAGTGGTTTTCAACCTTTTTTTCATTTGTAGACCCCTAACAAATTTTGAATGCAGATGCAGACCCCTTTGGTAATCTTAGACATAGTCTGCAGACTCCCAGGGATCCACGGACCACAAGTTGAAAACCACTGAGCTAGATCCTTTGCCTTCACCCCCTGCCCTTGTCTGCTCTTAAAAGAGCCTTGCAGAGCAAAGCTCTATGCCAAACGTAGTGCACACCCTCAGTTCAGCCCCTCTTCTCAGTTGTGCTCCCACCCCCCCTTGCATAGGCAGAATCTCACCTATGAGCTGCTAGGAAAACACTCTGTGGTTGCAGAGATAGGCCCAGAATTTGTACCTAAACTTATAAGATGCACATATTTTAATCTACCATTCAGATAGCAAGGCTCAGCCTCTGCATACCACTTTGTTAGTATGTTGGATTTAATCCTCATGCACATAGTACAGGAAAAATGAAAGGCAGAAAGGAGTGCTCTGCTCATTCCCTCTCATTTAGCAGAGTGCTTTTTGAATGGATGATGAGATAATGATCCAGGAGAGTGATGTAATTCTGCACATATGTAGCCATATTGATCTGTATGCGTCCAACATCCGTTCAACATCATTAATACAACTGGGTGCAGAAATTTTCAGGGAAAATAGATGTAGAAAGAACAATGTGCGCTACCAACTTGGAGTAGGAGGGAAATTCAATGGACTATTTTTGTGCAGCTCAGTTGAAACCTACTCAGTGATATTTTTAAAAGGCTGCTTTCAAAGTCCCTGCTTCTCTCCCTACTTCATCTGCCAGCAGCACAATCACTGTCATGACAGAGCGGTGTTGCCCCCCTCTGCTGCAGAGTATCAGCACACAATTTCTATTGTTGGAGGGTAAACAATAAAACCTATTTCTATTGTTGGTTGGGTCTGCATTTTTTTGCTGTAATATCACGCTCAAGCAGATTCATATTTCCCACTGGAAAGGGGAAGTAGCTACATTCCCTTTAGTGTGCAAACATAAATAGCAGCTTGAACTAAAAGGGACATGCAAGTATGTGAGAGCTTTCATTTGGCAGCTTTGCCTTTTTCAGTGGTATGATTAGGAAGAGTAGGGGATAAACTAGGCATAAGAAGACGGATCTCCGGGTGAATCCACTAGTTTTTCCTTTTGGAGATGCGGATGAATATGGAGACTGAGCACATGATTCTTCTCTCATGCCAATGTAACTCAGTTGACACCAATGGAATTACTCCCAATTTATACCAAGTTGAAAGAGAGTCAGACCCTGAATTAGCTCACAATTCCATCTGTGTTGACTATATGATGAAGAAAGAGATTTGTGTCACAGTGGTCACCTCATCTACATCCCCATAAGCTTTTAAGAGGTTGTGCTTCTTTGTCTCTTGCTTCAGGATGAAGAGAACTTGTCCTCTCTTGTTATGGAAACGGTTAGAATCTGAAATGCGGGATTTGCCCATGTTAAGGAAAATATGCAGGTGAAGAGCTGATCTCTGCCTGGATGAACTATTCTCAATAATATATATCATGTAAAGAATGCATGATGGTGTGATATTAAGACTTATTGGCATTCATGTAGGAACATATTCATGAGGATAAAATCTTTATTTCAAAGTACACCATCATGCATTCTCTAAACAGCTAATAGGAAATACACAAGCACATCTGGGAGCCTCATGGTATTGATGTAACCAGATCGTATTTAGTTTTAATCCAACCCTTCAATTCCATCTCTACGCAGATCTTGGTGTCTGTCTCCTCTGCTACTGCCATTCACTTGGACTGCAGCTGGGGAAACTGGAGCCTATGACAAGGATCCTAGTGAGCCAATAGTACCAATATGAGTTACCAGCTGATAAGTACAGATAGTATTTGGGGACAGTCATCACTAATGAAAGATCCAAAGCAGAAATTCGGACAAGAACTGCACAAACAACAGCAGCAGTGGCAAAGCTAGAGCGAATTTGGAGGAAGAAGATCTCCCTGGAATCCAAACTGAAACTTCTGCATGCACTGGTCATCTCCATTTTTCTGTATGCATGCAAGACATGGACCCTTACAGCAGAGCTTGAATGGAAAATACAGATAGTAGAGATGAGATGCTTCCATAAAATCCTGGGCATCTCCGACTACATCACTAATGAAGAGGTGCGCAACATCATCACCCAATGCACTGAGTCATATGAAGACCTCCGGAGACTGTGAAGAAGTGCAAACTGAAGTGGCACGGCCATGTAACAGGATCATCTGGCCTATCCAAGATCGTCCTTCAAGGGACAATACAGGGGAAGAGAAGAAGAGGTAGACAGAAGAAGAGATGGATTGACAGCATAAAAGAGTGGACAGTAATGGACTTTGCGGAGACTCAAGCACTGAGGCACAATTATCGGGGTGGAGACAATTGGTTGGTTGCTCATCAGTGATGATGCTGCAATGACCAATGTGGTTATGGGAGTGATGATGATGATGATGAAGCAGATAGATAAGAAACCTAGAAAGTTTGCCTCTTAACTCCACCATTCTCTGTCACATGATAAGAGCATAAATAAGCTGCCACAACAACATGGTTTATCATAAAGGACACTGCATGACTAAATAAATAAATCAGAGCTGGATTAAAACCAGCGGGAACCAACATTTGCCTGAAATATACAATCCAAGCAACCCACAATCACACACAATGGAAAAAACTAGACTAGGAACAGGAAAGCCCTGAGTTTTGCTGAGAGTATGTCATTTGTTATATATGTGAAGAAGGTGAAAATTCTGGTGCTATGGATCATGATATACATTCCTTTCTACCCTTCCAAGAATTTATTTTGGATAGTTAGCAATTCCAATTCCCAGATGTCATGAGAGACTGGTAATCCCTCAGGTAGATTAGACAGATAGCATTTTAAACTTAAAATGCTAAGAGGAAATCTTGTTCAAGAAAGAAAGAAAGGCTTTTGGGGAATGTTGATGAGGGAAGTGTGTAGCATCATACATCTATGGTGCTTAAGTAATGCAGGATTATTATAATTTATTAATAATCTAATATTTATAACTATACTGAAATAAGTAATTTTTAATCTGCTACTGTTATTTAGTATAGAGGCTTTTCAGAGCAACTGAACAACAGGGAAAAGCCTATGGGAGAAGGGAGAGGAAAGTAGTTAGTAGATTTGGTGACCAATTTAACAATGCATCTGGTATGTGAATGTGTTCTGAGTCCTGCTTGATCTTCTTAATGCAATGTAATCCTTAATTATCTGTCTTGACACCTAATGAGCACACACACATACATCCTTTCCCTGGGCATGTATCTGTCTTGCCCTCTTAATCCTTTTATCCAGGCTGTGGCTGTGTTAGCTCTGCCACTGGGAATGACTCACAGATGTAGCGTCTCTCAGTGCTGCCACATCTCTGACATGTAATCATAATAATCTCTCTCCCACTGTGATTAAGGTCTGAAACTGATATAATCCCTTCCTGCTGACCTCCAGCAAAGTCCACACATGTTTTTAATCTATGGCATAATTTGTCAACCTCAGGGAATTACATTTTATGTTAATTTCTACTCTGTCACTAAATTTAACAGGTCATTGATGCTCTTACTGTAAATGGGTATCTGAATAACTGGTACTGTATTTAGTGAGGGCCAAATTGTAGTATTTAGATGCTATCTAGATTAGGGGGAAGGGGAGATGGTACCTCCGGATGGGAAACTCAGGCAGGAATTGTGCTTCAAGGAGGAGCATTCATTTCCTGAACACTCCAATGTGGCCAGGCAGCACCATAGGGCAGTGCAACGAGGCCCAGAACCAGGACCAGGACCCTGCTTCCTTCACTCTCACCACCTCTAGAGTAATGTGTCCCTTAAGGGAATACTGATGGAGCAGTCCCTATACTCCCCCAAACACAGAGACCACACCAGTGTCAGAACCTGATGTGAGCTGTGCATGGAAGGGCGCTGCTTGTGTGCTACCTGCCCAACCTCAGAAGAATCTATCAGAATCAGGCCCTGATTCCTTTCCACCTCTGGGATTCCTGACATCATTAGTAAAAAAACAAACATGGTTACAGGGAAGGGAAAAGAAACCATGAAATCTTCATCTTTATGTCACCTGACTCAGGCAGAGTAAGAAAAGGGGGAGGGGAAGATAGGGAGGTTGACACTAAAATCTCTACAATGTTGCATCTCTGCAGCATTTCCTCTAGAGGGAAAACCTAGGACAGGTATTCCCAAGCTATCCTCTTTTTGAGCCTTTACATACTAATTACCCTCCTTATGCAGGCCTTACAGCTATTTACTAAAATATTTAAAAGATTGGGTCATATTTAGCAAAGCTGATACAGGGAGGAGTAAAGTACGTTTGAGATCCAGCTATAGCCATTATGCCAGAGGGAAAAATGATCCTTCTTAAAGTAGCCCAACTGTGAATGATTATTTATCACCATGTTGTGTGTCTCTCAGATTATTACGTGATTAGCACTTTCTTCTGCTACCAAAACAAGCACAACAGAAAGAAAAGATAGAAAAGGAAGTCAGAGAAGTAGGGGTCCTCTATGAATCTAGTAGAGTCCTCTCTTTATTTTACCAATGACAGTTGGAAATGAGTGCATTCCAGCTCCAGGTTTTGGGTCAGGTTTTCGAAAGCACTTAGCATTGGCTTAACTCCATTGAAGTAACTGGGAGTTTTAATGCGAGCAGAATTAGATCAATGCTGAGTCACTGCTTTCAATGCGACCCGCTATGTCAACAGTGACCATGTTTGAAAATCCTTCCCTTTATGTCAGCCTTATCACACATTGAGCCTGACTTGTAGCTAGAGCCCCTTCTAGCTCATACACTTAATATGTGGCTAACAGCGCATTCTCATTTTCCAGACTATGAGAGACATTGGTGGCAGTTAAAAAGTCAACATTGGCCAACAGTTATTACAAAGAGGTATCTGAGATATCAGTTTCCACCTCTATGCTTAAAATATTTCTCTGTGTGGGTGTGTGTGTGTATAGTGATGTTTTCATGGCACATACGCTAAAACTGGTAGGCTTTACGAGGTAGGCTTCTGTTTATTGTGAAAATTGAAAAATTCCCATTATTTTAGCCATTTAAATTCTGCAGCACTTTGGAGACCCACTATGCCCCCTTCCACTCCAGAGCTCCTAACCCACAGTTTGGAAAATGATGACCTCAGGAATACCATGAAAACTGTGATGAAGTTACACTGGCAAATATTTTACAAGGAAAGATGAAAAAGAGCTAAATATGTCTATGAATATTTGAAAGGTGCAAACTCTAAGGAGGCAGAGGAATTATTTAGCATAATTATTTAGCAATCTAGAACTAATGTGATGAAATCTGAAAGGGAAAATTTAGACTGAATATCAGGAGAAACATTCTGACAGCAAGATCTACTGTACTGTCAAATAATCTCCCAACAGATGTAGTAGAAGCCTCTGTTGCGCTGACATTTATTATTGCTATCTTTAAGTGTCACAACATGTGCAAGAATGGACAAAACACAAATAATTGTAAAAGAGGGAACTGCATTTCATTTGCAGGGATGGACTAGATGACCTTTTATTGTCATTAATCACAGGACCCAAAAGTTTTCTAGGGGTATCTCAAAAAAAGAAAAAAATACAAGATCTGGGCCCTGCAATAACAAGGGGATAACAAGACAGTAGTCAGGGGATGGAAAAGGACAAGATAATGATGATAAAATAACCATCTAGCACCTTAAGGTAAAACCTGGGACATGATAACTCATTGAGAGTCAGTGCACAGCATGGTGGAGTAAAGAACTGGTTTGCTTTGTTGATGTCTTACTTGACTAATTTCTTGTCGGCTTTGAATAAGAAGTGGGTGTGACAGTTCTCAGGGAGCCCAAGACTATGAACCACTTTTTGTTACTCTGCTGCGTCCAGTGAGAGAGAGACTTGCTGTGTGTGAGCTCTCTGACACCGCCAGCCTGTTAGCCACTCAAATAATCACCTCTGAGCAATGCTAGCCCTCACTTTGCTTTTCAGGTTAACAATAGGGCACCTCTTTGAAGCATTCCTCTGTGATATCCAGCCCAACACTGGCTACTCACAGCAATTTCAGGTTTGCTATCCCCAGCAAAACAGAGAAATCACCGGCTTGTTTGATTCAGCTGAGGACCAGTACCTATAAAACATCACTGCACTGAGATATATTTAGAGTGAAAACAATCATAAGTTTATTACCAAAGGTTGAGATTTAAAAGATAGTGCGTAAGGACAATGGAAACAGAAAAGTTATACATAAAACAAAATCAATACATGCTTTCTAGAGCCTAAATTAACATTAACAGGCTAAGCATCTATCTAAAAGCAGTCTGATTTCACCCAGAGCTTTCTTGCAGTGTTTCCATCAAAGATTGGTTGGGACCCCATTTTCATGAATGTAATCACACTGCCCAATTAATTCCTGAGGTGCAGGGTGAAAAGGTGTCCTTTTATCTTCTCCTGGTATACTCCAAAATTCATTGGTTTGTCCCCAGAGTCAGGATGACTTCCCCATGCTCCTTCCCCACCCACTCCATAGTTTACTCTCTGGTGTCCTGACTCTATGTTGATTTCACATCCTCCTGTTGACTTCTTATGCAAATGGAGCTTCTATTGTGTTGGCTTACAGTGCTTAAATTACATGTGAACAGATGCAGACAGGTGAGGTGAATATGCATCCTTTGATATATTTTCAGTGTATGCATAAACACACACACACACTACTTCTTACATGGTATTTGTAGATACATTTCACAATCATATAAATGACCAGCATGAGCATGTTTTTTCTTGAAGACCTTGCATGACATTCTTTATGGATAAATACTATGACAGTGGTGTGGTGAGTTTGTCAGGCCATTAGGAATTGCTCTTAGACCAGTGAACCCTTTGCCTGTTGACAGTGAGGGGTTCTTAAGGTCATACAGTATGGTCAGCCTCTGACTGATCCATAGGCATCGGTTCATAACCCTCTTGCCTGGACAGGGCCTCTGCCTCTATATTTTCTTGTCTGTTAAAGTGCACAGTTTCTATGTCATTTTCTTGGATAGTGATGCTCCAAAGTAGCAATTTGGAATTGGTTCCTTCAGTTCGATGTAACCACACCAATGTGGAATGGTCTGTCAGGACCCTACAGTTTCTGTTAAATAGATAAGGCCTTAAGTGCTTGACAGCCCATACAATTGCATAACAGTCTTTTTCTCTGACAGAATAATTCTGTTCAATGGATGTCAGTTTCTGTTTAAGAAAGCAACGAGATGCTTTTTTTTACCTTCCCCTGTTTTACTTACTGGGCTTTTATTAAGGATGATTTTCCTGATTCTGTCTAGGGAGGTGTCTGCACTTTGCTGAAAACTCATGGCTTCTGTCAGCAGTAAGGGGGTGAGTGACTCCTAACACATTGTTGTTCTCTGCTGAATATGAGCTGGAGGAGTTCCCTCCCCTGTTAGCTGCCTTTCCTGCTTCACAGTTCACTTCTGGGAACTCAGCTACATATACCTTGTTGCTATGGGAGACAATATTACCATCTTTGGCCATTGATACTACATCATTCCAAATCAACACATCAGCAGGTAAATTTTAAAGAACCCCCACATTCAAAGTATATCTTAAAACTTTCCTCTCCAATTCAATGGAGGCTAAAGGCACCGTGACCTTACACTGTCTGACACCTAGCAGGCTCACTTTTTCCATAGGGAGCAAGCTGCTTTCCTGAATCACATCTCTCCTGACTAGGAAGATCTGAGCACCAGTATCTCACAAGCCTTGGCAGACTTTGCCATTCACCTTGGCACCTTTGATAAACTCTTTGTCATCCTCCAATAAATCAATCCTTACAAAATTCACTAGGATCCCCTCAGGCACCTACAGGGGTCCTGAATCTAAGGTAGCACCATTAACCTCAGCTGAACAGAGTTTATATTTGGATTCCCCCTGCTTACAGCAATCTCTTCTCATGTGCTCAGTGAAGCCACATGAATATCACTTTCTTGGACCGTTCTCCTGTGATAGAGGCCTGTAATTATGATTACCAGGAAAAGATTAGTTCTTGGATGGTGGGTCCCTGGACACATCACAGTCCTTTTTTTTTTTTTTTTCCTCCTAGGATAAAAAAGGATCCCCAGTTTACACTGGGCTTCTGTCCTCCCTTCCAGGGTTTGCACTCACAGGATAGTCTGTCTTGCAGTAGGAATCAGTAATATCAGTTGCCTCTTGTACAGTGGCAGGGGGTTTAGCCCAAATAGCCACTCTGATTTCTTCAGTACATGTACTCAGGAATTGTTCCTGTGCAAAGAAGTCAAATAGTGGTAGTAATTCCCTTCCTTTTTGCCTGCTTTTTAAATTAAATATCACATTCTACGCACACACACTATATGACTCATCATGCTTGCTGAGATTCCTAAATCTTAACCAATTTCACCCTCGGGCGTGGTTTGAAACCTTTGCGACACAGCTTTTTTTAAACTCCTCACATTTCAATGCTTCCCCCATTTCCATCTCATCAAACACTTGCAGTACTTTACCCGAGTTTGGAGACAAGCGTGGGTACTCTTTTTTTTCCTTCTGGAATCTTATGCAGTTCCCATATTCTTTCAAAAGTGGTGAGAAACTTTTCAATACAATCCATTTCTCTGTATGCAAGGCATGGATTGTCCTAGCTGGATGATCATTGGGGAGTATTACCCATAGTCTGAGGGCTCTGTCCTTGTTTGTCCATTAGGCTCAGGCTACACAGCCGCTCCTTCTTTTTTCCTTGGGCTTCTTTCTCTTTTAGTTCAATGATTTGCTGATATGCAACTTCTTGCTCTTTGGCTCTCCATTCAGCTTCTCACCTCTAGTGCTCTCATTCCTTGTCCACTTTCTCTGTCTTCAATCTGGCCACTGCTAACTTCATGGCTGTTTTGCTGAGGGTTGTATCGGGCTGGATGTCTGCGCCTGCACTCCCATTGTCCTTGCTCATTTTGGGGGCTGCTTTAGTTCTATTTCCCTTACCTGAAATAAACAATAAATAAATAAAAACTGTAACCTTTTCTTTGTCTGGTCCCAATCTTCTCATGTGTGAATCTTGTAGGATCCAATTTACCAGTCCTTGGAGCATGATCCTTAGCTAACCAGTGAACTAGGTGTATGATCCTGTCACAACTATACTACTGTGATGATTCTCAGGGTGCCCAGGATTGTGAGTCGCCTTGTTACCTGACAGGTTTCAGAGTAGCAGCCGTGTTAGTCTGTATCCATAAAAAGAACAGGAGTACTTGTGGCACCTTAGAGACTAACAAATTTATTTGAGCATAAGCCCATGAAAGCTTATGCTCAAATAAATGTGTTAGTCTCTAAGGTGCCACAAGTACTCCTGTTCTTGTTACCTGACTGCCTCCAGCAAGAGAGAGACTTACTGGTGCTTATCTGGATATCAGCTCCAGAATGCCACCAACCTGTTAGCCACCTAAACAATCTTTTCAGGGCAATGAACATAAGAACGGCCATACTGGGTCAGACCAAAGGTCCATCAAGTCCAGTATCCTGTCTGCTGACAGTTGCCAATGGCAGGTGCCCCAAAGGGAATGAACAGATAGGGCATGGATCACTTGATGATAACCTGTCACCCAGTCCCAGCTTCTGGCAAACAGAGGCTAGGGATACCATTCCAGCACATTCTGGACAATACCCATTGATGGACCTATCTTCCATGAATCTATCTAGCTCCCTTTTGAACCCCGTTATAGTATTGACCTTCACAACACCCTCTGACAAGGAGTTCCAGAGGCTGACAATGTGTCACGTGAAAAAATACTTTCTTGTGTTTGTTTTAAACCTACTACCTATTAATTTCATTTGGTGGCCCCTTGTTCTTGTATTATGAGAAGCAGTAAATAACAATTCCTTATTTACTTTCTCTATACCACTCATGGTTTTATAGACTTCTATCATATCACCCTTTAGTTGCCTCTTTTCCAAGCTGAAAAATCCCAGTTTTACTAATCTCTCCTCATACAGAAGCCATTCCAAGGCCTTAATAATTTTTGCTGCTCTTTTCTGAATCTTTTCCAATTCCAATATATCTGTTTTGAGATGGGGCGACCACATCTGCATGCAATATTCAAGATGTGGGCGTACCATGGTTTTATATAGAGGCAATATGATATTTTCTGCCTTATTATCTATCCCTTTCTTGATGATTCCCAACATTCTGTTCGCCCTCACTGCTAGCCTTCACTTTGATTTCAGGGTAATAATGGGGCACCCTGGTCCCCAAGCCCCTTTGAAGTGTTCCTTTGTGATATCCAGCCCCGACACGCTACTCACAGCAATTCCAGGTTTGCTATCCCCAACTGGATGGTGAACACAGCAGCTCGTTTGATACAGCTGTGGCTCAGCTCCTATGTAGCATCACAACACTGAGATATATGTATGGTGAAAACAATGATAGATTGTTAAGATTGAAGAGATAGTGAGGATAATGGAAACAGAAAAGTTACATATAAAACAAACACAATACACACTTTCTAGAGATGAAAATTAACTTTATCTATCTAAGTCTTATTTCACCCAAGCTTTCTTGCAGGGTTTCCAACCAAGGCTGGCTGGCATCCTGTTGTCATGAATGTAATCACACTGCCTGATTACTTCCTCGGGTGTAGAAAGAAAGCGTGTCCTATTGGCTTCTCCTAATACCCCAAAGTTCTTTGGTTTTGGGTCCTGATTCTTTGTTAACTTCACATCTTCATATGATTTTATGTGCAAAAGGTGCTCCCACTGTGATGGTGTGCAATGCTTAATTTATATGTGGACTGAGGCAGACAGGTGAATATAGATCCATTGTCTGGCAAAAATCTGTTTGTTAACCCAGCCTGGATTCATACTTTTAGGAACATATTTTCAATGTATACACACACACACACACCCCTTCTTACATAGTATTTATTTTATCTTCACAAAGATATGAATGACCAGTGTGATCCTGGCTTTTCTTGAAGACCTAGTATGACACTCTTTATGGATAAATGCTGTGAAAGCGGTGTGCTGGGTGGAGTGAGTTTGTCAGGCCTGTTAGTGGTTGCTATTACAAAATAGTGAATCCTTTGCTAGTTGACAGTGACAGGTTCTTAGGGTCATGGTAGTTCTGGAGGAAGGGCTTGTGTAATGGTCTTGCACATCAGTGGAGAAAGGGCATTCTAAGCATAAAGAGCAGTGTGGAAGAAAATGACCCATTTCTGGATTGTATAGCATCATTTACAGTCCCTAGAAGCCCAGGTTGTGGAACTGACCTGATAAAGACATATACTATCATAGGAACATACGAATTGCCATACCAGACAGACCAGCGTTCCATCTCATACAGTATGCTGCCTCCAACTGTGCTAGATGTTTCAGAAGGAGGTACAAGAAGCCATAAAAACAAAAGAGTCTGGTGGCACCCTAAAGACTAACAGATTTATTTGGGCATAAGCTTTCGCGGGTAAAAAAACCTCACTTCTTCAGATTCATGTTGTTTTTGTGGATACAGACTAACACAATTGCCTCCTGATACAAAGAAGCCATAGGCAGTTATGAAATAACTTGACCCTGGGGAAAGTTTCTTCCTGATCCTCATCAGCTAGAAGCTGATTTTGCCCTGAATCATGAGGGTTTCTATCCCTTCCAAAACTCTAGGTGGTTATTATTTTAAACTCCTTTCTATTTTATCTCTAGGTGCCCTCATTATTCATAAAAATGTCCAATCCTTTCTTGAATCCTGCTAAATTTTTGACCTCAGTGACATCTTGTGACAATTATTTCCTCAGGTGACTTGTGCTTTTTGCAAATAAGTATTTGCTTTTGTTTGCTGAAATTTGCTGCCTTTCAGTCAGTACGACCCAGGAAGTGCAGTTTATTGTTTGTGCATATTAAGTTTGTTTTTGAGTTTGTTTCTGGGTGAATTTGAATTTAAAACACAAGCACATTTTTATTGATCAGAATTACGTGCTGTATTTACTCATGACCTTGTTAGTCAGGTGGTGGGGTCTTTTTTTAGAGCTTTCTGCCTGACAGTTTTATTTTGTTGCTTAGGCGCCCTTGAGTTGCTATGGTAATGGAGTGTGCTGCTGCCACCGCTGCATGCTAGGAAGATGGAAGCATGACTACTTTCATCTGACGAAATTTAAAGTGCTGAAATATTGATGCAGGTGCTGAGGAAGAATGCCTGTGACACAAAATTAGACACTGAAGATAGGAAACAAGAATATAACTGTGTGTGAAGATGCTGCTTATTACCACAATGTATTGCTCCCAGGTACCTGAAGAGCTATTCTGCCAAAAGGTGGAGAGGAGCTCATAATTGCCTTTTATGAGGAAGAAGTGATGTTGGCTCAATTGTATCTACTATATTAGTGTGACTACTGCTGTGATGACCAAGGCGGAGGTCTACAATACAGTCTATGTGAATGTGCAGGCAAAATGATTCAAAGTCTCCTAATGTCAATAGGAGTCTGTTTAGGTATAGGGGTCTGCCAAATGGCATCCCATTACAGGATCATGGTCTGAGGGTCTGATTTTCATTTACACTAAGGCCACTTTACACCACTCAGGCAGTGCAGAGGGGCTGTACAATGAATGCAAATGTAATTTATTGTTGATTTACACTGCTAGAGCATTGATGTATCTCAGGGATGTCATTGATTTCACGGTCCATTGGTTTAAAAACTCTCTCTTGAGGAGGCCCATGAAGAGGTTGGCATCTTGGGGAGCCATCCTGGTAACCATGGCTGTTCCCATGGTTTGGACAAAAGGTTTGTTTTGTTTTCGAATGTAAAATTATTATTGATGATAATTAAATGAATGAGTTTGGAGATGTGTTTGGGGTTAACATCTGAGTGCTGTCCATTGTCTTTGATGCAGACAGCAATGTTGTCATAGTGAGAGATGTTAGTGTATAGGGCATGGACATACATGGTGTCAAGGATGGTATTCTGAGGGAAGTTGTTAATGTTGCAGAGTTTCTGGAGGAAGTTGGCTGTGTTCTATGTTCCCTGCAAGCTGCACGATTGAGCGGCTGCCCAGGAGAGATTCAAGTGCGACGCAGCTGATTAGCAGAGCCGCGCACATCTGGCAGTGTGTGTTCAGGTGCCCCCCCCCCCCCCGCTGCTTTGCAGCCACATTGCTCTTTCAGCTGTTCCCAGGACCCTCCTGCTGGCTGTGCAGAGTGTAGGGGGGGTGGTGCTGATGTCAGGATGTCCCACTCTCCTCGCCCCTGTACCCCATCTCTGCAGAGTAGGGCAGAGGGGATAGTCCAGCTCAGGACTCAGAGTTGCTGCGGTCTGAGGTCTGAAGCCTCCAGCCTCCAGGTAGTGAGTGTCTTTTTTTAAAAGAGACAGCACACAGTCTCTGAGACTTCCCCAGCAGCCAGCTCACACCTGCCCACGTACCCCATCTCTGCAGAGCGGGAACAGAGGAGATGGGGCTCAGGACACAGCAGGAGAGCTTTCAGTGGGTGCCCTAAAGAGAGAGCGCATGGCATCTCTCAGAAACTTCCCCACTAGCGAGTACACATACTGTCTCTGGGTGTCTTTCACACACACACACACACACACACATGTCTCTGTGTCACACACACACACACACTCTGTCTCTTTCACACTCACCTCCCAACACATGTTTGTATTATTATTGTTGTTACTTCTTGGTACTTCCAACAATGCATATATATTCTCTGTAATTTTATTTTTATTTTAGTGTTTTGACTGGTCTATGCATTTCATAATTTTTATTTCTCTTGCATTTAAATTCTTTGAGTAGTGAGTTCTAAAATGCCTAACCTGTTCTGGCTGGACTAATTATCTCTATGGTAACTTTTTAAAAATACATATTATATCTAATTTTTTTGTTTACACTGGTGGCACTCATCCGAATATACTTTGATGCACATAACAAAATTTATTCTGCACGTGGATGGAAAAGTTAGAGGGAACATTGTTTGTGTCCTGAAGGAAACTGGCCCTTTGGGTGGTGAGTGATTTGAGGATGGTTTCTACGAGTCCAAATATTCCACAACAGCCCTCGGCATTAGGATGGCTCTTCAGGACGCCAGCCTCTTCCTGGGCCACTTCGAGGAAGAATTTGTTGGCAAATGAATCATTAAACCTAGGACTATAGGGGTGTTAACTGCTCAAATCACCCTGAATGATCTCTTGCGTCAAGTGTTAACCCTGATCTGTTCCACCTTATATTTTGCTATGACATGCTGAGTAACTTCCCCAGACTTGAAGAAGAGCTCTGTGTAGCTCAAAATCTTGTCTCTCTCTCCAACAGAAGTTGGGCCAATAAAATATATTACCTCACTCACCTTGACTAATATTATTTATACAGCATTTTGATAGTTTGGGATGTTTTATAACAGATCAAATGTGCTACTAAGCAGAGGAGAAAATATAGGTGGGGACAGATTTAAAGAGAACTTAGAAGGTGAGAGGGAGATGCTCAAAATGTATGGAGAAGAAAAAAGAGGGAAAGCCACTGAAGAAATTAAAGAAAGGGGAGAAATATTCAGGGTGATGGGAAATGGAAAATGATTGGAGCAGCGTTTTAGATGGAGTGCTAGAGATTTGGAAAAGGAATGCTGTAGGTTGGAAGGAGGCATAGAAAAGGAGAGGAAAATGCAGTTTAGCAAACCATTTAAGAAGGAATTAGCAGAGATGGTTTTGAATATTAAGGAGAAGCTGTCAATAATGGGTGAATGTATACTGTCAGGACTGGACTGAAATCCAAAGTTTCCAAGAGAAATTGTTCCATTGACTTACGATCAGGTCCTAACTGTGGCACTGATAGATCCCTGAGATCACTGCAGGCAATGACAGATCTGACACTGGGTTATGTTTTTCCTGGGTAAAATGAATAAAAGCTAATGACTTAAAATGTATTTTTGCACCTGGGTGAAACTGGAGAGAGTTTTAATGGGGAAGCATCTGGGAAATAGTAGAAAGAACAGGTTCTTGGTTGCTGTGGTTTTTTTTGTTTTGTTTGAACTGTCTCTGGTGTTTTCTTGTGTTTGCCTGTTCAGGAACTTTAGGTTATGAGAGGTTTTCTACTAGACGGAGTCCAAGTGCCCTAAGGGCCATGCCAAGTGCTGTTGCCAGAAGTACGTAGGAGTCTGTCTTGTGAAAGGAAAATGGAAACCGGGGGCGATTGGTATGTTTCTGACCTAGTCACAACGAAGCCAAAGTTTTGGTGTCATCAAGTTACGTGCGAATATGCAATGGTGCGGCATAGTGATTTAAGTTCGGATGGATTTTTATAACCTTTGGGGTACCTGGCTTCCAGCCACTGTGCTGAGGATATTACTATGAATATTTTCATGAGATTTACTATGGAAAATGATGTTGCCTAATTGTAGAAAGATGTTTACATAACTTGCCTCAGATCAGCTCTACCTCCATTAAGTCACATGTTAGTATAATTTAGACTTTACATAGCACAAAGTAATGTGTCTTTGGAACGTAATTTGAATATTTGTGTTATGCCTCATCTTTTGAGCCTTTCTAAGGGGTGTTACTATTGTTCTTTGCCTGGTTTCAAGGGAAATAAATAAATCTGTTTCTGATTGGCATGCTTCCTGTTCTGCAGTGGACTTTTGATTGATTTACATTCTCTTTACTGGTGATGATGAATGAAAGATGCAGCCTAGTGTGTTTAAAATTATATACTGTGTGAGAGATCCCCACGAATGTGAAACATTGAGACATTCAAGAGTAAAATTCAACAAACAATGTTGAACATACTGCATTTGTACCATATTGCCATGAGGCACAAATACATATTTTTTTCAGAGGGCCAAAAGAGATCAGTATAGCTCATTTAACATGTCTTAATTTGTTAGGATTATGTTGACCAAAATTAATTAGTTTTGGCTTCTGTATCTAGGTCAATTTAATATTTACTCTGCTTGAAAACTGTTGTGAAGAAACCATATTGAATCAATTCAAAGCAGATAAAATGTGCACAATCTCTGAAAATGAGATATTTATCTCATAGAATAGTTGTTCCAGTGACTCTGCAATTGGCATATCTGAGGGAAATCAAAGCTATGTGTTATCTGAGTGCAACTACGGAAATATATTCAGTTTCACAGAGAACAGAAACTACATGTTTGTGATCCATTTCACCTTTTTTTAAGCTGTATGATTATACTTTCTATTAATTCTGATAAAGCACATAAAACAAGACTAGAACTTTCATGATGCAGGCTATATTTGCATTTTCACTCAGCTTTGCATTTCTGGGGTTTGTTGACACTGCTTGGGGAGTGTTCAGATTTAGCTAGACACATATGCCAGTTTTGAATTTCAGATGTTGCTAAGCCATCAGATCGGTAAATGTGTACAATAGATTAAAAAAAAATCCACCAAACATAAACATACCTTTTTAAGAATATTGAGATCAGAAACAAGTATGAAAAGCTTCCTGTAGAATACCATATCATAAGTAATAACAATGGTGGTGGCAATTATTTCTATATGTAGCAGCCATTCAACAGCTTGTGTATTTATCAAAATGTTGTAAAAACATTATTTATTTTGGTAATTCCTTTTGCACCCATCATTGTGATATCTGAGCACTTTAGAGATTAAAATGAACAGCTGTTGCCAAAATGGTCACTGATGAAACTCACCCTTGCCTACACCCAGTTCCCTCACCCGCTGATGAGATTAATGCCATCAGGCTATGAGGCCTAAACTGTGGGAAATGAAACTTGCTCTCCGTCCTAAAAAAACGTAACTTGCACTATAGTGACCCACAGAAGGGAATGAGCTTGAGAGCTGAGGGATCTGTGCCTAGACTATTCTGCCATTCTCCTTTTTAATTTCATCCCTGCGGGAAGACAGCAAGACCTTTCTTCTGGAATGCTACCGTTGCAAGTAGGCAAAGGCAAAGACAGACACTCTGAGCCTAAAATAGTCAGGTCTGCGACCTTTCAGGGATTTTTGGATGATAACTGAATTGCATCCAGAAGAGGATTTTGGTAACCAGCTCAGAGCACAGAGTTAAAGGTGTTGCATGCACACCAGCTTGCTCAACTTTAGATGCAGGTGACAATATTTTGCTCTAGCTGAAGCTTCACAGTGACCTAAATGACACACATTCCAGTAGCCCAGCCTGGAGATGACAAAGCATGATAACTGTGAGTTAACTGAAGATGATAAAAGGCACATGGTTGAGATCTAGTCATCCAGGATCACTGATGTGTCTAACAAAAACTTTACATTCTGATTGCAACATACCCTTCTGGGCTTGCCTTCCTCCACTCACTCCCCTGAGAGGCAGATTATACTATGCAACTGCAACAGAGATACAGTATCATACATAATACCACAATGAAACTTTAAAACCTGGCTTAGGAGCAGACACAGGGCATCCTTGTACATCTCAGCTGACTTACTGAATGTGTCTTTCTTTTTAGTATTTGTTGGGAATTTATATGTGTTTCTCTCTGACTTTTCTTCTATTTCTTCTGATACAGCTGCCTCAGTCTTCCATTTTGCCATTGGGCACTCAATGGGTTAACAGTTTTCCTGTAATTGCTCTCTTTGTCTCTTTGTTCTTGCATATGTTGTCAACCAACAGTATTAGTTACATTTGTGGTCATTAGAGCGATATGAAGCTTTGCAGCAAAATTGGAAACACTCCCTAAACATACCCCCTTTTGAATTCACTTAGCTTCTGTGAAAAACGTGTTGTTTCCAACCACATTCTGTTTGTTTGCAGAAGTGTTACTGAAAAATGACCATGAAATTGTTTGCATTGTTCTGATGTGGATGCAAATTTCACTGCAGATTTTCACAGGGCATTTTTGAGTTGGCTTCACTGGGACTAGACATAGAGCTGAAGTCACATGGTGTTGTTTCTGGTTCCCCGATTGGTTGAGACAACCCCTATAAGCTCTGGAGCAGCATAAGAAACAATCTGGGCTCGTGTTCTTCTTCTTTTCAGAGACAGCTTGACTCATATTTGCCTAGTGAAAGGAAAACACTGATTAGAAAATAATATCTGAGACACGTTGAAATGTTTCCATGACCAACAGGCATGCATTTTCAGTTGATGGTTGAGTCTCAGAATGTGCACAGTTCCATTTGCCTGCAAACTGTACATAGTGCCTCTTGTGTGCAATAGATTTCATCTAGCAGTGGCTAAAAGTTTGCTGTGCCTAAAATCATTCACAACATTTAAAAAGTGGGCAAAATCTTCAAAAATGCATGCTACATTTATTCATCCTCAGAAAGAGCCTGATTTTCAAAAGTGCACAACATGCCCAGCAGGACTAAACTGGTAGCTAGCTGCTCAGCACTTTTGAAAGTCAGCTCACTTGTTAGGACCTTTTGGCTTTAAAATGATGCACTTCATTACAGTTTTATGTGATGTTTGGTTGGGTCATTTTTGCTACTTCAGCATGTGTTCCCCAGGTGTACAAGCAGGGTTGGCTTGTGCTGCTGTTCTCACTGAACATCCATAGAGCAGCAGGGTGCAATCTGTCCCTTCCCATCAATCAATGTAGGATTTATTTAGCAAGAGTGATTTTTTTATATTTATATATCCATAGCTATTTTTTTAATCAGGTCCTCCTCTTTTTGATCAGTATTACTATGAGTCTGATTCCCCTCTCACTTACATCACTGTAAATCTGGAATAACTCTGGTAGAGCCAATGATGTTTCACTGGTTCAAAACTGGTATGAGAGAGAGGAGAATCTTTTAACCATTTGAAATGCACGGTTTTTATTTCAATTTAATTCTAATGTGCAAAATGTAATAAAAATATCTAATTGTACGTATGCACAAATACCCTCTAGCAGAAATAGGAACAAACTCTTGGCCAAGTCAAATATAGTGAACTGCCGCCCACAGTAGTCAATTTTAGAGGTACAGCAGGCAACTCTCCAATTGATTCGGTTTCATGAGAGAGAACTATCGCTCTTAAACTAAAGTTTCACTTCACCTGATGTGAAATTTCACAGCACCACAATGGGCTCCTAGAATGCAACATTTTACACTCCTTGACACTGAACTGGAAATGCATAGCACCGTCCCCTCCTCTGCTATTCTGTTTGAGTGGGAAGAAGAAAGAATTGCCACTATCCCAGTCTTGCTATAGCTGATTCTCCCTTGGAGTGAGCATATCAATAGGGATACACTGGTTGGCATCAGCTGAGAAAGCCATAGGCAGCTATGCCAGATTCCCTTAAACAACTGGAAATGAGTGCATTTGCCAGGTGTGCCCTCTTGTTTTAGTGAAACATCACATGTAGTAAATATTTTTCTGAAGTTTTCATGGAGAAGGTTTTACTTAATATATGAAACTGGCTGACAGAGAGAGAGAGATTGAAGACGCACATGCCCTCCCCTTTTGTCGATACAGCATTCGCTTTTTGATTCCTTTAAGGAAAATACCATTTTGAAATGAAATCATGTCTCTGTTCCCTTTCATTCATTTATTTTAAAGCCACCTACTGACAAGTCCCTTTTTGTCTTCAAAGGGAATTGAGGGCACTTTGCATCATACCCATCAGAAGTAATGATTTCCATTTATTTTTAATGTTCAGGTACAGGTTTTTTGTTATTGCAAGATGAAAATGCATTTGAAGAGGCAGTTGTCTCTCCCTAGCGTGTACTCTTCATCCTCACATAATCAGTGGAAACCAGAAACAATGAAATACTGGTGACTTTTTCCTGTACAAAGATCTCGTTTCATTGGAGTTTCTTTTGCTAAACATAAACTAACTCCGTCTCACTTATCCTTTGCCAGGGTAGTGAATATTCTGCCATTGTCATTGACTGCAATGACACTGAAGCCTCTGGAATGTTTGGAGGGGTTCTTTTGAAATGGGGATCTACAGTCTTTCTTTCAAGTTATTTTGGAACATAATGAACACAGACACCGAATGGTCCAAAGACAAATGAACAAATTTGGCCCCTCTCCACCATCACCATGGAGGGCCCTAACAGCAAAGGCAACAAGTATAGGTAATTGGTGGGAAAGGAGGGCAACAGCACCACCTGCAGAGGGTCTAAACCCTTTTGTTCATCATGGAGCTAGGAACTATGGTCCCTGGCTGTTCTTTTTATCTACTGCACAGAGGGTTGTATAGGCAGTAGATCCATGTCTCTTTGGTTATCTCATCCTCATTGCTGTAGTAGCTGAATGGTTTCCAAGTCCCTCTCCCCCTTCTTCTTCTTTCCCAGGAGAAATGACTTGGTTTATAGGGGATTTGTTTGTTGGTAGGTTTTTGTTTACTTGCTTCTTTATCTCAGCTTGTGCAAGTGAGTGGGTGTGCTGTGTGTCTATGTGCCAGTGTGAAGGAATTAATGGGGCAAATCCAAGTTGGACAAATGAGTTGTGCGTTTCACTCTGGAAGTGGTTAGTTACACATTCAGTTGTACTACTTGTAAGTGTCAGTGCCATAAGGTGCAGCTCTAGTCTCCTGCACTCATGCTTTGTCTCCTGCTTTGTCTCCTGCACTCATGAACCTGCTCCTGTATAGTAGATAGGCTGCTCTGGTTTGGATCAGTGAGAATTTTTTCAGGGCACTGGCTTCATTCCAAGATGTAACGAGTTTTGGTAAGAGACTCTGTATGTTACGAATGTGCGGTATGGAGGTGCCCAGTACATAAGCTGGTTACTTGGATTGTGTGTTGGAATTAGTATTTAGCCACGTTAAACATGGCAGGCCAGATCCTCAGCTGGTTGAAATCAGTGGAGCTGCCATGAGGAGCTGGTCCAGCTCCTAAGCTAACCAAGCATCAAGCACCTTTCTGGACATGGTGAGGAGAGAGACCTTCAATTAAGAGCTTTTCTACAGTAGGATGATACTATAGCTCTCCTGCCTTAGCACCAATTTGTCTTCTGACTAAAGAACGCAGCTAGATCTAAATCTAAATGGTATTAGAGCTACTGATACATGTCTCACCCCCATGTCACAGCTCAAGAATTGTTAATATAGTTCTATTTATTGTAGGAGACTAGTTAGTGAGATCTCTCTATTTTATCCTTACAGTGAGGGAGACCACAATTCAATGTGGAACAACGTCTGCTTGGGCAGCTCACTGCAGTGTTTACTTCAGCACCATTAATATTCAGAAGATTGTTTTTCACCTCTGGAAGGGTCCTGGACTGGATGAATCAATTCAAATGAAAGAACCTCCCCAAACCTTCACACAAAACGTGAAAGAAGCCTCTTCTGAGTTGAGAGGAGCCTGAGTAGTGTAGTTCAAATCCAGGTTCAGATCTAAATACCCTCATAGTTAGTGGGTCTCAGATGCAAGTTTTTGACAGGGGCCCAGCTTTAGTTGTGAGTTTTTAAAATGTCCAGTTCAGTTTCTTCTCTCATTCAAACTCATGTTCTCACTTTTGACACTTTCCATTCCCTGCTGGAAGCAGAAATGCTAAAAATAAGACAGACCATTTTCACAAGGTTTCCTCCCCCAACTAGCAGACCCAAGACGTTTAAAAAATATTAGAGACCTGAGGATCTTGTCAGTTGTGAGTGCACAGCTCCCGTTAGGCTGGCCAAGGGTTGCAGGAGCATAATTGATAGATAAGCAATCCCCACTGAGCTTTATGAGTGTTTATCCATTGATGTTACAAACTTTTTTAGATTCACCATTTACCAGATGTGACACAAACCCTTAAAGACTAAGATTAATATCTATCTAAGATACAGTCTGCATTATTGTAAAAATGAATGAATTTAGCTGCATGATAGCCTTCTGAGGGAGGGAAGGCATGATCAGGGCATAGAGAGATGAAATCCCTGATCCTGCAAACACATATGTACTTAACTTTAAGCATGTGAATAGTCCCAAGTGCTTAAAGTTAGTCACATGCATGGCTGTTTACAGGATTGGGGCCTGTCCATGTGACTTTGCTTAAGGTCACACAGCAAGTCTGTGGTAAGGTCTGGAATTGAGTCCAGATGTCCCAAGTCTGAAACGATTGCTTTAACCACAAGTCTCGTCCTCTTCAGGGCTGGCGCTTCCATTGAGGCGACCTAGACGGTTGCCTAGGGTGCCAGGATTTGGGAGGGCAGCCGCCCTCTGCGGCCATTCGGCGGCGGGGGGTCCTTCTGCGCTCCGGGTCGTCGTCGGCAATTCTGTGGCGGGTCCTTCACTCGCTCCAAGACCCGCCCCCGAAGTGCCCCGAAGACTGGGAGCGTGGAAGGACCCCCGCCTAGGGCACCAAAAACCCTGGCACCGCTCCTGCTCCTCTGGTCACTGATTCCCCTTTACTGCTTTAAATTTCAAGTGTCACAAAAGTGACCTATAAAAACAGAATATTAAAGTAACTGGCAACATGTTAAATTGTGTATGAGAGAGACAAAGTGATTCATAAAGAGAAATGCATTTTATTTTTCTCCATTTTTTACCATCAGTCTTCAGCTGAAAAGATTTAAAACTATTTCTGTACATGTTTCAAATTAGATCCACAACTATAAAATGCCTCATTCTGTAGGGAACCCTTACAAACTTGACAGTTAGCCCATATAAATGTCATTTGTAATATTTGCAATAATTCCACTTTCAAAGTATTGATAATACCACAAGTACTGTAAATTCTGTGTGCATTTGTGTCCTAGCTCCAGGAGGAAGAAATGTAAAGCTAAGGGACAACATACCAGGAGTAAAAGAATACTCCCCAGCTGGAAGAGCGGGAGATGAAGCCAGGTACAAAATTGCCACTTCAGAGCTGCAGCTGCCTTGCTTTGCCAAATTTAAAGGGCCAGTCCCCAGAAAGACATGCTAAATTCCTGCTAATGGGCAATCTTGCCCTAGGGGGATTAGCAGGGGCCAGACAGTCAGCAAGGTGTTCCTGGCTGAAGAGGCTGCTTCTGTTCACCACCATCAAAGACAAATATAAACAGTAAACTGCAAGGGCCCTAGTCTCATTTACTCATTGTGGCTCCTTTACTCTGCCAGAGGGGTGTAAAATGGCCTTTGTGTATATGACAATCAGGTCCCTGGTTTTTAAGGCTCTACCCACTGTACTTCATCATTTTATAACCTAACAGATCCACCACCAAATCAGGAGTGATAATAATAGCAGGAAACCCAAATCAAACGCACCACTACCCTACCTGTCATCTTCTTGAAATGTCTGGGAAAATGTTCTGCTGTGATGTCCTGATTAGTGACACAGTATCTAAACTGTATACATACTAGACTAGCATAAATCCATGAACATAGGACATCGGACTGGAAGAGGACTCCTGGTTCATCAAGTTCAGTCCTCTGCTATGGTAGGCAACCGCATCATATAATCTCATTCACAAATTTTTCAAGCTTCATCTTAAAACTAGCTAGGTTGTTTGCCCCTGTAACTCCCATTGGGAGGCTGTTCCAGAACCTCACTCCTCTGATGGTTAGACACCTTCTCATTTCCAGCCTGAATGTATTCATGACCAGTTTATACCCACCAGATCTTGTGCCAGCATTGTCCTTTAGCTTAAACAGGTCTTCTCCCTCCCTGGTGTTTAACTCTCTGATATATTTATACAGAGCAATCATATCCCCTTTCAGCCAAGCCCTTTTACTCTCCTCTTGGAGGCTAAACAAACCAAGCTCTGTCAGTCTCCTGACTGATTGTTGATTACAAAATAATTAGATTTGATATTTAAAACAAAAACATGATATTGGCCCCTTCTTCCTGGTGTTATGTGTATGAACATGCAGTGCTTGTGGGTCTACGATTAGGTGATCTTCAGGGGACTCAGTATACAAATGAGCCATAAATTTAGCAGAGTTCAATCTGATCACAGATCTAAGTTAATCACCCAGACTTATTTTTCCCCCCACCACCACTTTTTAGAGAAGAATTTATTTGACTTTCTCCTTTGTGGTGGATTCGCCTGCTTTAGGGCTTAATTCTGATCTCAGATCTTCACGTTCAAAGTACCAACAAGGGGAAGCAGTGTGTGAGAGATTAGCAGCAGCCTCTTCTCAAAGGACGAGAAGCTTTGATTTTTAACTCCCCAAGGCTCCTTTCTTTTCCCCATGAGCTTATTCAGTCATTTCTGTGTGTCCAAATCACCCTTTGATAATTCCTTTCCATGGTAGTAATATGTCTACACAGGTTTTGAAAATCTAGATCAAAGTGCACAAGGGAACTTTTAGTTCCCAGCAGCACTATGGACACTGAGGTTATGTCAGCACTATGAACTAGGAATGTGATTCCTTGCTTGTTGCACTAGCTCTCATTGAGGTAGTGTGAGTATAAATAGTGGTGTAGTGGCAGTAGTGTGGCCAATGGTGGTGGTAGCCATGCCAAATGCAAAACTACCTGAAATTTTTGGATACATACTTGGCATAGCCAAGTCGTGCAGTCACTGCAAGTGCTGCTACAGCTACATTATGATTTATACTTGCAGTACCTCGATGAGACCTTGTATGTGAGTATATGTACATGAGCTGGGAATCCCACTCCTCATTTGTGGTGTAGCCATAGTGCATAGCTAGCTGCAGCAGGGTAGGTTTACTCTCCAGCTTGCTGAGTACTAAGTGTTCATGTAGAAAAGCCCTGAGATGTGCAAATATACTTGAGTCTTCCTAAAGAGGCATTAGAACAGGTATGCCTGTCATATGTACCTGTGTTCACGAGATCCAGAAAGAAGAGCTAGAACTGGGAGTTTTTTCTTAGCTGTACTCTCCAGTTATTACATGCTCCTATCATGGGAACACTTCACAAGAACAGCACATTTGCTGCAATAAGCAATCACAGAATCATAGATTTTCAGGTTAGAAGAGACCTCAGGAGGTCATTTAGTCCAACTCCATGCTCAAAGCAGGACCAACACCAACTAAATTATCCCAGCCAGGGCTTTGTCAAGCTAGGCCTTAAGAACTTCCATGGATGGAGATTAGAATCATAGAATATCAGGGTTGGAAGGGATCTCAGGAGGTCATCTAGTCCAACCCCCTGCTCAAAGCAGGACCGTAATGCCCACTAAATCATCCCAGCCAGGGCTTTGTCAAGCCTGACCTTATAAACCTCCAAGGAAGGAGATTCCACCACCTCCCTTGGTAACCCATTCCAGTGCTTCACCACCCTCCTAGTGAAACGTTTTTCCAATTATCCAACCTAAACCTCTCCCACTCAACTTGAGACCATTACTCCTTGTTCTGTACCACTGAGACAGTCTAGATCCCATCCTCTGGAACCCGCTTTCAGGTAGTTGAAAGCAGCTATCAAATTCCCTCTCACTCTTCTTCTTCTGCAGACTAAACAAGCCCAGTTCCCTCAGCCTCTCCTTGTAAGTCATGAGCCCCAGCCCCGATAATTTTCATTGCCCTCTGCTGGACTCCCTCCAATTTTTCCACATCCTTTCTGTAGTGGGGGGCCCAAAACTGGATGCAATACTCCAGATGTGGCCTCACCAATGTAAATGAGCCTCCTTTATATGAATAGAGAATTGCCCAACTTGCTTGTGATTTTACTCCTTTTTCAACTGAAACCGATCCAGTTGCAAATGACAGCACGTGAGGACATCATGTACACTGATGATACACTTTGGAACTCTGCAGCCATCAAACACAAATACTTACATTCATCATACATTCACTTTTTATGCTATGACAGGTGAGATGTGAGTGATGCTTATCAGTTAACCCACACAACTCAATACAAATGACTGATACAGCATACTGCAAATATTCTTAGTTTTATCTGTCTGTCAAGACCTTCATGGATGAAAACACAACTGAATGGAAGCTGCTTCTATAAAATCTCAGAGGAGACTGCAACATGTTTAACGTGTTATATTTCTCAGCAAAGTGCAAGGCATGTCACACTTTGTTTTTTTTCAATGGAGGCATGTCAGCTAATCTGTGGCATGCAGCAGCCAGACAAGCAGTGTGTTATATCACTTCACTGCGAGGCATACTTCAAAATGCTGCCACCCGGACTGCAAAATGTTGCAAGATCTAACTGTCAGGATAGTAATATCTTGTCCATTTATAACTGGTGACTGCAACTGTTGAAAGTGGGACAAATATACATATTCCTAAACACAAATGTTTTGTTAAGATAATGAAGGGTTTAAATTAAAATCTATTTTAAATTGAGTATAGTGGCTATTAAAGTATAAATATAGTCTCTCTTTCTCTCATAACCCTTTGTAAACCATGAGATTAGACTGACAGCTCTAAAAGGAGCTAATTGCCAGCCAGGAGAGCCTCAGCTAAGGTTCCAACAGATTCCTCTGGTCTCTGGTCCAAGCAAGTCTTTTACTTAGGGGCCGGATTTGCACAGTTGTTTGCCAGGAGTGCAAGAGGGAGGACCAGGGAGTCTGGAAAGCAGCAAGGCACAAGTACAGTTGCAGTACACCACTGAGCACAGGCATTGCTACTGCCTAGTACCCACTAGGGATCAAGACCCTCCGAGAAGCAGGGACAAGGTGAGGACACACACCCCTTCTGCTCCCTCTACAGGATGCCTGAAGGACTGAAGCAGTAGGCATGCTACCTCTGAATGCCAGGGAGCTCCCCAAAGGATTCTGCCTGTGGCTCTTGACCATCCCTAGGGCCTGTTACACTCCCTCAGCTGCCAAACCTTCCTCTTCCTCCCTAACAAGCACCCCAGAATGAAATCTGACCAGCCATCAAATCTCTTCTAGTACCAGCCCCCACCAATTCCCAGATGTCAATTCATTTTGCCTGAAAGCCACCTTCCTCGTTGTCATCCAACTCAATGACAAACGACCGAAACCTCCTCCCTGTAAATCCCCTTCCTAGATGCAAAACTACCCCTGTCTAGTCAGAGTCAATATAAGTCTCCTCTCAATAGGTCAACCTTCCTCTACATGTGACAATCCACCTGCCCAGCCATTTTGTTCCCAGAGTTAGTTAATGCAGCACGTTACAGAGGAGTGCACCTATTATGCTATCTATCTATGGAGACTTTACTTTTGTTCTTATTTTCTGTAACTTAAAAACAAAACATTTTAGACAATGTGTATGATTTCTGTTTTAACCCTTCTCCTATTTGTTCAAAGTATGAGCTGAAACATTGATAATCTTCTGGGTATGCTTTGAATCTCTGCTTGATTCCAGAAAGAACAAGATACCTGCACTTAAAATATATACTATGCAGGGCTACATTCTTGAAAATGCATCTACACTGCATGTGCATAACAGACAGCCACATGCAAACTGGGTAATTTCTCATTCAATTTGCAGTTGCACATGTAGCTAACTAGTTTGGTGCACAATCCATGCTTTTCATGTTCAGCATACTGTGGAACACACAACTGCTTGTAGTCTAAAATCATCATTGATAAAAGGCAGTGCACACTAACGTGGTAGATAGTGGGATATGTTAGACAGAAAGCAGAAGACCAGAAGTCCAAAGTGCAAACAATGTGATGTTTATTGGGGTTTGTTTCCAAGCAAACATATTCCGAAGCCATTCACACCAGTTGGCCTTATCTCTATATCCCGATAGAATCTGTTTCCCAGTGTTCAGTTGTCAGCTCTGATGCTGCAGAGCGTTTACCTCATGTCCCCCTTGACAGCTCTGACACTGCAGACTCTTGCCTGTGTCCCTGTTCCCCGTTCCCTATTCCCTGTTTCCATTCCCCCGCTTAGCAAGCACGATTCCAATTTCTCTTCCCCCCATTTCCTGTTTGACCCCAGTTTATATAGTAATATTCTCAGCTATACCTTACCCAATCATTTTACTGTAATTTAACTAACCAATCCTAACATACTGTAACATAATTCCCTAACCAATTATATCCCACTACCCTAATTAACTTACACCTAGCAAAAGTAATTATACAGCAGATAGAAACAATTAGAGAACCGGACAGATTAACAATAGAAAAGTGGGGACCATAAAGATAAAACACACAGAAATGAGGTTTTCACAACCACCAGCATTGATAAGTGATTTCTTGCCAGACAGGAAGCTATCAAACTAAGTTTTCTTTAACCATCTTAAGATCTGTTTATTTATCTGGTGGTGATGGGCACTATCAGGCCAGGATTGTCTTCCTAACAGCCCAATAGCACCTTATTTCAATGTGACTGGTTTGGGATGTGAGGATGTGACCATAGGCTTCCCAGTTTATGGCTGCCCCTGCTGTTTAGCCAAAGGCCTTAGCCTAAGAACAAGGCCTCAGACTATCCTAGTGAGAGAAGGCCCATACACAGGTGGACTTCTGATTTTGATTCTTTGTTTTATACCTCTATAACTAGCTAAGTGATAAAAATACACTCAAGTTCTTAAAGTATAGGCCTTCTCAGGCAGGCCCGAATATCTACATTCTAACAGGATATAGTGTGAGCTTTCTTCCAAGTAAAGTTAAATCACATTCTTGACTTCCTACCCAGTTACAGACATTGTGTGGGACACAACTTTCTGGGACCACGTTAATCATGGGATTTGATATGCACATGAGCTGCAGCTGGCTACAGTCTTCCAAAACATTGGCTGAAGGTGGTGGTTCTAGCTCTCCAGAAAATAATTCTGTTATTTTGGAGGCTTCTGGAAGAGAACCAAACACACAATTTGTGACTACTATGGGTTCAAGGTGCAACGAAAAGACTGACATATTGAAAACAAATTGTGCTGACTCCTTTTGAGCAGAAGAATATTATCAGCTTCATGGTCCTTTGTCACATGTTTGAGATGGCTACTGAGGAAGAACAAATAATGTTTTGTTTTAAGTATACAGTGCACCAGAATTTTCTGGAATATAACTGAAAGAGGCCAATAGGGGAGCATGCTTGGCTTTTCAGTAACATTATTGAGAATTCATCCTGGTTTTGACACCTGACTTCAACAAATGGCACCCATTCCTTGCTGAAAGTCTTCTGTCATATAAGTGTTGTACAACTGAAAAAAGAAGAAACTGTATATGGCACTGTAATAAGCCTCTGTCCCAAATCTGGACCTTAGCGTCCAAAATCTGGGTGCTTAGCATGAAACTCCCCCAAGCTTATTACCAGCTTGGACCTGATCTCGCTGCCACCATCCAAAATTTCCAGGGTTTTGGCCCCCTTCTGGTCTCCCCAAACCTTCTCTGGAGAGACCCCCAAGACCAGAGACTCTGAGCCTCCACCAAAGGAAACCTCCTCCCTTGTCTCCTCTTTATCTCATCCCAGCTGTCCCTCCCTGGGTTATCCTGGGCGATACTGTACTTAAACTCCTTGAATGCAAAACAGAGAGGGCAATTTACTTCCTGAGGCTATGCAGATTCAAACCTAGTCAAGCTAACACAAAGAGATTTTCCCCCTCCCTTCGTTCCTAGCCTTAACCAGAAAAACCTCAAGTAGGTTTTAAAAGAAAGCTTATATAAAAAAGAAAGAAACAAACACATAACATGATCACTGCCTTAAGATGACATAATACAGGGCTATTGCTTATAAGAAATATGAATAAACTGTCTGATTTAAAAAGACTATCCAATTTAAACCATTCCAGTAAACTCCACACATGTAAATACAAAACAAAACATATAACAGCCTATTGCTTTGCTACCTTTGTACTTACAACTGGGGAACTGAAGATGAGAAGATTACAGATAGAAAAAGAAAGCTCTTCCCTCATAGCCGAGAGAAAACAAAGAGAGAGAACAAAAACAAAACCAGAAGTTCCCTCCCTCACTTTTAAAAATCCGGTTTCCTGATTGGTCCTCTGGTCAGGTGTTTGGTTCCCCTTGTTAACCGCTTTACAGGTAAAAGAAACATTAACCCTTAGCTATCTATTTATGACAGGCACAACTACACCAATTACTCTGATTAATCAAAGCAATGCACATCATACATATAGAAGTTTTTCTCTCACTAGCAATGAATAAGAGATCTGCTTTCTGTACTGTATCCTTGGTATTATTTATTTATTTGTATTATGGTAGCACTGACAAGCCCCAAAGAAAACCAGGGCCCATTGTGTTAGGTGCTGTACAGATACTAAGAGACCCCAACTGCCCTGAGGAGCCTGCAATTTACACAGACAAGACAAACGGTGAAAGAGATAACATATTATCTCTATATTGTAAATGGGGATCTGAAGCATTACGAGATAAAGTGATTTGCTCGAGGTCAGGGAGGAAAATAAATGAAGCTAGGAATTGGACCCTGGTGTTCTCTGCCTTAAGCACTAAGCTATCCTTTCTCTCAGTCTTAACTCTGATACTTCCCACACCTTCATGATATTTGTGCTGGGAGCCCCTGTGGCATGCGCTGAGCCCTCAGCATTCTCCAGCAACGAACCCTAAAACAAATGTTAAATGTTAGTGCCACTTTGCTGATGTCTTCTATGGCCTGCTGTGGGATTTTGCTGCTTTGTTGTGACGGCAGACATGCTTCACTGGGGCTATGTCTTCACTACCTGCCGTATCGGCGGGTAGCAATCGATTGCTCGGGGATCGATATATCGCATCTCATCTAGCCGCAATATATCGATCCCCGAATGTGCTTATATTGATTCCGGAACTCCACCAACCCGAACGGAGTTGCGGAATTGACAGGGGGAGCCCCGGACATCGATCCCGCACTGTGAGGACGGTGAGTAATTTGATCTTGGATACTTCGACTTCAGCTACATTATTCACCCAGCTGAAGTTGCGTATCTAAGATCGATTTCCCCCCGTAGTGTAGACCAGCCCTGGGTCAGCTTGCTGCTCACTTTCATCTTCTGCATTCATTTCTATTCCTTTAACAATACACTGGGAGATTAGCTTTACATTTTCACTTTGAAGAAAAGAAAGTATCCCAAGAGGCTCATATGGGAAAACACCTGTGTACAGTAATCACCATCCCAAGGCTGACTTTTGCCAAGACAATTTGAGATGCTGCCACTTTTTCTTCCTCTTAGGAAATGGGAGGGAAGAAATAATAATAGGAAATAAACTACAGTGTCTCATATAGCACTAGGCTAATGCTGACTTTTTAACGGTGACCTCTTTGTTCTGTATTTCTTCCTAACATCTTCCTTTAAATCAGCCAGTTTTTCTAGTATATAGTGTAGTGTCTGCATGCCAAATATTTCTTAAATCAAGATAATAAAATGCAAGATCATCACATTTTATTTTGGGACACGTCTCACACAAACTGCATTCTGAAATGCTTTACAGAATGAAACAATAATGGCTGAGTTACAGAATGAAAAACAGTTGACAAAGAAATGAATAGATTTTATAGAAAAGAACATACAGAGATACAATGCAAGCAGATGGAGAGCCAGGGAAGCAGAGGGATGCAAGGAGGTTGTTCCAGATGGCAGGAGCAGCAGAAGGCTGTCACTCCAACAGTGGTTAGCTTGTGCTATGGGACATAGAGTATGGTACTAGAGGAGCAGAGGAAACGTGCGGGGGTGAGTAGAGTATGACGTAATCCATGAGGAAAGGAAGTCCATGGAGGCTTTAACAAGGATGGAAATTTTAACTTTTCTCTGGAAATCAATGCGGAGTCAAGTTGTTTGACAATGGGAGTAAACTGTAAAATCTAGAATACCACTACTTTTGCGGAGAGATATAGACGGGACAGAGATGTACAAACCTGCAAAACATAGCAACTCCCGAATGAAATCAAAACTCAGCAGCCAGATAACTTTCACCAAGACATTAGCTTCCAGAAGTGACACAGAGCTGTTGTAGGAAATTAAGTCAACATGGAAGTTGTTTTTATAACTAGCAGAGGAAATTGGTGTCAAATTATATATGGCATATATAATGTGCTTTAGAGTAACAAGGACGTATTTTCTTACTCACACATGGAATGGACACAGTGTAAGACTTGGGTATTGACATCAGCTGAGGAAGGGGGCTGTGATGCAGAACTTTCAGACTTTCTTATAAGCCTGACACCTGCTTCCTTGACCAGATCCTGGAAAAACATACTTTACTTCAGTCTATAATACTTCACTTTCCCAGGGGAAATCACTAACTAGCAGAGTATCTGTCAACAGTGTACTTTAGCACTATATTATACAAGAAAATGTCATAATGTCAGATATCTTCTTGAGTCACAGGAAAGGTCTAACTGTAGGCCTTTTGAAAGGGCACAGAGATTATCTTCTCTCCCAAAAGGGGCTAGTAATGGAAACTTTGGAAGGGAAGAAAATGCAGCTAAAGCAAAAATTTAGTAATACAGAGTTTAACATTTTTTTGTGAAAAAAAATAAAAAATCCTTGAGCTCTTATTGAAAGTAGCTCTCTATTCCTTCCTAAGAAAACATGTCTGCCAGTTATTCAGGAATAGAGTATATCAAAGAGAGACCTCAACCTAATGAGTATATTTTTAAAGTAAACCCTCTTACAGGAAGGAATTAGAATTTTGAAACACTGGAGTAGGGTGATTTTAAAAAATCACCTTGGGACAAATCCTGCAGACTTTAATCATGGAATTTTGCTCGAGTAAAGACTGAAGACCGTGTTTGTAAATTCTGTAGCAACAGCTGCTAGTGCCACTCAATTAAAAAGCCTGCCAGTGTTTCTATAATCAATGGCTGGCTTCAGATTCATATCACCTCACTGTAAAAATTCAGTCTGGTGCGAAAGGGAGCAACTTCGTTTTTCTTTAAACAAATATTTTTTTCTTGTTTTAAAGTTGGCCTGTACTGGCCTTAATAAAGAGCACTACAGAGTTCTTATGAACAGCAGAGTCAGCAAATATATGTAGGACGGATTACAGGGCTGCGGGAAATGGGTTTCCTTTTCTCTTGTTTGCTGCAGCTTCATGATCACCAACTTCCCAGCATCACCAGGTTGCTGTGCTGGAATATCACATAATGAAGGAGTCTTTCTGCAGAAATTAGGTCCAACTTGCTATGGGCTACACAAAATCTTGGGTATAGCACAAGGGCTGAGTGAATGGCCAGTGACCAAAATCTGTACTAGGTTCATATATTTTAAGGCCAGAAAGGACCGCTATGATCGTCTAGTCTGACCTCCTGCATAACACAGGCAATAGGACTAAATTAATACCTGTTTGAAATAGAGCATGTCTGTTTGAAAAATATCCAGTCTTGATTTTAAAATTGCCAGTCATGGGGACCCCACCATGACTCTTGGTAAATTGTTCCAATGGTTAATTCCCCTCCCTTTAAAAAATGTGCCTTATTTTGAATCTGAATTTGTAAGGGGTTTATTGCCATTCAGACAATCTGAATGAGTTTATATGGATCATGTTGGCATCAAAGCTAGACACTTTATCTTCTCCATATAGTGTAGCACTATTTATATCTCTATTTATATTATTAATAGGTATTAATGTTGCTGTTTTTGCACAAGATGTAAAGCTGATGTTGTAGAGAATTTTCTATATACATCTATAGTCCCCATTATTATAATATCTGAGTGCATCATAATCATTAACATATTTATCCTAAAAACACCCTTAAGAGAAAGGGAAGTATAATGATTTCTGTTTTACAGATGGGGAACTGAAGAGTAAATGATCTTCTCAGGGTCATACAGGAAGTCTGTGGCAGAAGGGGAAGTGAACCAAGGCATCATGGGTCTTAAGTCAGTGTTTTTACCACAGGACCATCCTTCCTCCTTCTTGGTGTCTGTAAAAAAGCCAGAACTGGTATATTAATATGATGGATTGGGCTGTCTCTGAATGTGATTGTTGATTGGCTGCAATTTAGAGAGGGTGGGGTGAAAAAGCTATAAATCTTGTCCTAGGTTTGAAAGAATTAATTTAGCCTGGGAGATCATGAAAGAGGCTTATGAAGAGTCCTACTCTAATCAGAAAGATTTAGGCCAGCTGGGGAAGCTTAGTTTAGATAGAAGTCTGTACTAGCCCTGAATGATTCTGCTTAGCCTGGAGGCTCAGCCTAGACAAATGTTTGTTCTAATTGTGTCAGTTTCCACTTCAGCTGGGAGCTATGCTATTATGAAAGTATTATATAAATCTCTGTAGATTACACTATTTCAGTTCCTGTAGGATCTTAAAAAAAACCTGAGAGAAAATATATTTAAATTCTCCTGACTTTTGCCTTTTTCCTCTTGGTGGAAGCTGAGTCTATGATCCCCAATTTAAATGTGCTAGACCACTTTGTTAGACTCCCTGCATGGTTTTTCTATTTATTTGCCCTCCTAGTACTCTTAGAATATTGTTTTCAAATGTAGTTAAAACAAGCATCTCTTAGAAGCATGTCAGGCTCTGCTGTAGCTTCAGATTACTTCAATGGGCATTTTTCTATGTTTCTCAAGATTGGCCAGAACCACCAAATTTTGAGCAGAACTATACTTCCCAACATTCGGGGTAGTCAGACCTCCTAATATATTAATCCACTTCCTAATTACAGTGTGTTCAAGGACACAACCTTATTTCTCAGCTCACTGAGAGTAGCTTAGAAAAATTTGGGGAAGGGGCAAAAAGAGAGAAACGGAGCTATTGTACACGCAAACCAAACCTTCATTTTTTTCCAATATAAGTTTTTAAAATATTTTTCTGCTAAATTGATTTTGAAGTATTATCATCCCATACATACATCCCTCGTGCACATCGCCTGTGACTGTGTCTAACTGCTTTTACAGGCACTGTATCCTCGCTATTGCAAGTTCAGAAGTGTGCAGTTACCATAATATAACTTCCCATCTCTACTGATCATCCAGCCCTGCTACTAATCAACAGTTTGGTAGTGTTGATAACCCAAATGAAATAGCTTGTCTTCCTAAGCTTACCTTCCTTATCCTGTAATTAAATCCTACCCAATGCCAGAGGAAACAGCTGTAACTAGATTTTTAAAAAGGGCTGGATAATTTTAGGACCCATAATTAATTCAGTAGTTTTGCACACTAATAATAAGAAAGGTCAGATCTCAAGCTTCAGAATATAAGAAGTTTAGTAATGCAGTAAGGAAAGATAGAAAAAAAATCTGCTTTTAGGGTCCTTACCCTACAAGCCCACAAGGTCATATACAGTAGCCACGCATACTATATGGGATTGTCTTGGAAAATTGTTTACTTTGCATCTTATGAACACACATTTACAAAATGTATCATATTAGGGCATTGCAACTTTGAAGCCTACAGTATGTAAATTTAAAAGTGTAAGGGAATTGATTAGTGAGTCCAACTATATTTCACATTATGAGATCGATAAAGTCATTTACTTCTACTTCTCACTGTTGCTTTGTTATTCATCAGACAGTCTCAAATCCTTTATGAAATATTACAGTATCTACATTAAGAGCACCCAAAATTAATGCTTGCACTAGTGAAACTATGGTGTTTTGTTAATGAAATTATGGTATTCTGTGTTCTTACAACAGAATACCGTGGTATTTTTTGTGTGTGTTGGAAAGCGTTAGGTCACTTTTGAAGCTTTAGAAGATTTGATTTAAGTTTAACATGTTTCTTTAAGCACTGGCACTTGAAAATTAAAGAGATCTTTGAAGTTTCAAAATGTGAGACTCACTCAGAACTACACATGAAGTCCTTTGGAAAAGACACAGTTTAGACATCAGAGGAGTGTATAACAAGTACCTTAATGGTAAATTTTCTTTTACACATGCATGGATAGGCTGGGATCCCAATATTTTAAAGCAGGGATTTCAAAAATCAATCCCCCAATTTATTTTTCTTGGTCTCTTGACTTATGACCTGTTCTTCATATTGTAACTCTTGTTCAGGCTTGAACAGTAATGGATTTCCAACTTTGAAAAGAAGAGTCAATCTTTTCATTTCCATCAGTGCGCAGATGAGACTTGTATATCTCTCATGTTGATCTGAAAAGACTGCCAAGAATATTATGCCAGGCAGCAAAATAAATCACATTTTTGGCAGATAAATAGCAAAATAAACATCCATAAGCTGTGGATAACAGCTTTGTGCATGTTTTACTGCCTGTGCCCCTCTAATTAGGAAATGAAGTCCAACAAGTACTTGAGAGCTGGGATGTTGCTAGAAAACAGGAGGAAGAATGTGACTGTGGGTGCAGAATAGTACAAAGCACTAGAGAATGTGAATAAAAATACTAGAGGATGGCAATGATATGTAACACCCTGGACAAGGATTCTTAAGGGTAGTCTGGAGAAGACAGATGCATCTACAAAGAAGACTATATGAATGAGATCTGAAAAAAGGCACCCTATATAGTCTACTCTGTAACAGACACACAGATTGACTCAGCATAAATTAATCTATGATTGTGCTTTAGTCATACCATATATAATTCCTGGGTCATATCATGTTGCAATAACAGGAGAGATCCATTGTTTTGTGTGGTTCACTGATGTTTCTCCTTTGCCCTGCCTCATCAGTTAATCCCTCTATGAATAAACAAAGGCAGCCTCTTTTAATTGCAGCTGTAAGAAACAAGTGCGAGCACTATAGTTTAAGAAGCCATAGAAATCACTCAGCAGCCTGGGGCTTACTTCGTACAGTGCCACGCTCCAAGGCACTAGTCTTTCAAAAAATCCCACAGTGATATTAAAAGGTATTCTGACTGGGTTTTTTTAATCAGATACTATTATTACTGATAGCGGGTGAGTCAGAGTCTGCAGTTTGTTACTACTTAATGCCTCTGAGTTTATCATTGTTTTAGCCAGTCTGGAAATTGCTAAACGATAAATAATAATTAGCTTTTATATAGTGCTTTTTACCTCAAAGCACTTTACAAAGAAGGTCAGTATCATTTTCCCCGTTTTACAGAAAGGAAACTGAGGCACAAGGCAGGAAGTGACTTGCCCAAGTTCAAAGCAAAGCAGTGGCAAAGTCAGAAATAAAACCCAGATTTTATGAGTCCCAATCCAGTGTCCTATCCACTAGGAAACACTGCCTGTCTGGATACCTTGGAACAGTGTGTGTTTCTCAACTTGTCCCAGGATAATTATTCTCAAACTGATCTGGATATTTTTTATTAACATATTTCTTATTTTTAATGCAATCTGCATTTTATTTTTAAATGCAACTGTAAGGTGCAGAAGTCTACTGCACAGCCCAGTTGTAGGCACATGGGAAGGTACACTAGCAGAGCTGCAACAATGAACAGCTTTTGCAGCCTCACAACTCTTTCAATAAACTCCACTACTAGCAAACTAAGCCTGACTTTGCAGAGTCTGAAAGCCCTGCCCAACCCCCTTCCCATTCCTACTTTGGAGGACCAAGAAACATAAAAGAGAATCTCAGCTTTTATTTCAATAAAAGTTTCTAGCCCTTTTCTTTGGAGGGATAGCCTGGAAAATGTGAACCATTGCAAGTCAACATGAGCTGATGCGCAAGAGTTGAAAGCTTGTCGCTGATTGTTCCTACGGACTACAGACTCTTCAAGCTCCCCCCCTACAAGCCACTCACAGCTAGACTTGGAGATCTGACCAAAAAAAAACAAACAAAAAAACCCATAACTATATGTCCCTTGATGTTTGAGAAGACCTCAGATTAAGTTCAGTTTTAGGGGATAGTATCATCCAGGCTACTGCTGATGGCTAAGGGCTGCTGAAACACCCTGCCAGCTGCCTCCCTATATCCGTATCAGCTGCTCTGAGAATCCAGTGACCTCTGGCCACAAGGAGAGGTAACAGGGTTTCCTGGCTCATTGGGTAGGAAACTTGACAGGACCCACAGAGCAATGGGCAGCCTCAAAAGGAAATGAGTAGGGGGATGTATGCAAGAGTAGGACCTTCCTCCCCCAAGTGCTCTTTGCTTCCCATTGACCAGCCAAAGGGCGATGGGAGTTGATTGGCTCCTTGCTCCCCCCATACATTAATTTAAACCCTTGCTCTGAACTTTTCAAGCCTCTTTCTCCATTTTAGCTGCCTCACTCTCACTCCCTGGAGTAGTAGGGGGTAGTGCAACTGTGATTTTAGGATGCTGTGGGCTCAAAAAGGCATTTTTCCCATTGGAGCCAAATTGGCTGAGGCCTGGTGGGATTCTTGCCTTCCTTGCAGCATCATGGAGGCACGGTTGGCTTAAACAGGATGAGACATAGAATTTAACATTAGTAAGTTGTATGAATGTTTAGTTCATTGCAACTTGTGGCCAGTGTGGATAAAAGGGCCAGTGCCTAGGAGTAAAAGATACCTGGGATTTCACTGGTAGATCTGGGCCTGTGAGAAAAAGGGTAACCTCAACTCTTTTCATACCAAGGTCTTTTCATACTTAGCTACCTTCTGTCCCTCTCACAGTGAGAAGAGTTACAAAGGTCAGCAGAATGAGCTATCTCCTAGGAGCAGGCTGAGGAAAGTCTATCGTGAGTTATTGGTTACATGGTGGGAACCCTGTAATGCTCACACTGGATCCACTTTAATGCCTGGTACAGAGTTAACAAAGTTGCAGCCTGCTGCTTAAATTCATCCCTGTGTCTGTCCTCGTGCATCTGCCTCTCCTGATCAATAGACAAGGGACTATGAACAAGGGACTAATCCCATTTCTGACTCTGAAGCCCTCTGTGGCATTTGTCAGGTTACACATGCCCAAAATTTCAAATTTGGGTGCTTAAAAGGGTGCAGGTTTAGGTGCTTTACTTTATAATCCTTTCCCCTTTTTATTTAAATGGGGCCTCAGTTTCTGCATCTGTAAAATAGGAATAAAATTGATGCCCTATAATCCAGTGCTCTCCTGTTGCAAAGGGGAGATGAGCAGAAGCTGAATGCAAGCCCACAGACTGGGTGGGTATCTGTCTACTAGGTGCTCAACATTTCTGAAACTCAGGCCAAACCTATTTAAGAGCCTGAGGAGATTTTTAAAGGGCAGTCAGGCATCCAACTGCCACTGGAAGTTGGAGCTTAAATTTAGATACTCCAATTCTACACTACAAAATTAAGTTGACCTGACTAACATCAACATACAGCTACTGCAGTAATTACATCGCTTTCGCATGTCCACACTATGCTCCTTGTGTCGGCAGTGTGGATCCTCATCTACAGCACTGATTTAACTGTCAGTCTAGGGTATTGTGGGACAGCTTCTGAAAGGCAGCAACAGTCAATATAAGCAACACAATGTCTCTACTGACACTGTGTCAACCTAACTACATTGACCTAAAGGCAATGCCTCTCACGGAGGTAGAGTTATTAAAAGTCAGTATAGTGGGCAAGTTATATCAGTGGGAGCTACATTTTAGTGTAGACGCTACAGAGTTAGGTCAATGTAAGCTACCTAACTCAGTAGTGTAGACCAGATCTCATTTTCTAAAATCTTGATCTAAGTGTGGATCCAACAGATTTCTGAATGATCTTGTCAAATTCTTTCAGCACTGATAGTCTGCTCTATCCTAATGAATAGCAAAAGCTAGGAATTCAAGCTGTTATTTTGTTGGGTATTTTCTTCTTTTAACTATTATTTTCTTGCTTTCTTTCAAACTTTTATCTGACTTATAGTTCCTTTCACCCTGTTTCCTTCTGCATACATTTGTTATAGCAGATATTGTCACATGTTCTCCTCTAGGTGTGGTACTTGTATGGCTCCCATCACTATAGTTCTGAACACCTCACAATTGCCAAATATTTAACCTCACAACACCTCTGTGAAGTAGGGAAGTGCTATTCTCCCCATATGAGGAGTTGAGGCACAAAATGACTAAATGACATACCCAAGGTCACACATCACATCACATACCAGGCACATCACACAATCCATTGTCTACAGCCAAGCATTGAGGTACAACTGCATCTGCTCTAACCCCTCAGACAGAGACCAACACCTACAAAATCTCTACCAAGCATTCTCAAAACTACAATACCCGCACGAGGAAATTAGGAAACAAATCAACAGAGCCAGACGAGTGCTGGGTGTACATGATGTCCTATTGCAAGGCACAAATGTGCAAGAAAGGAGAGAAACGAATGTGTGGACGGTCCAACTGGCACATCTACAGCGCGCGCCCGCAACGTCCAACTCCTCATCACGGGATACTCAACCCATCTGGACATGATCGCCAACACTTTCACAGGTCTTGGTGGAGGCCATCTTTGCTTCACAGACTAACCTGCAACCTGAAAAACGTATTCGTCACTACGCATACTGCAGCAGCCCGTACACATAGTATACTCCTAGCCTCAGGAACCAATCCGTGCAAAAACTTCCCGATGGCACCGTCTGCGCCACATATCTATCTAGACAGCGACACCGATCACAGGATCGCTAAACCAGATCAGGCGCATACCATTCATCTGGTTCATCTACCTTGCACAGCGTCCACCAATGTAATATACCACCATCATGATGCCCGAGCAATGCCCTTCTGCTATTGTACATCGGCAAGTTTTTGGGGCGTTTTATTGGTTTTTGCGCTGGACAGTCCTCTATGGAAAAGGATAATATTGGACATAAATAGATATCAGGCAAATGGCAATATACACAAAACGCTGTAGTGAAGAGCACTATTCAACCTCCTGGTCCACACTATAGCAGGACTTCAAAGGGTGGCCGATCTCAGCAACGACTTCAGGACCAGACTTGCAAAGAGGAATACTGCTGAGCCTTCAGTTCAGTCTGAATCCAATTTGTACACCATGCAGTCAGGACCTAACAAAAGTGACTGTGAAATAGGTTGTCAGCTTACACGAACACAGGTTTCTCGCTTTCCTTAGCGTTTTCCCACCTTGCAGCTTGCTAGATACACGGGCCTCCCCTACCCTTGAGATTGAAACTAACCTCGTATCTCTGCTTGACTTGCTTAGCATTATACATACGCCTGAAATTTCTGACTTAGCCTCGATCTGGACGATAGTCGAGGTACATCACCACACGACAAGCTCCACCGACTCCAAAATGTCTGTTAGTCTATAAGGTGCCACAGGATTCTCTGCTGCTTTTACAGATCTAGACTAACATGGCTACCCCTCTGATACTTAAGGTCACACAGGAAATAGTGAACCTATGTCTCCTGAGCTGCATCTTAGCCACTGGGCCACCATTCCTCTCTACTAATAGCTAATAGCTGTACACTGTTGTCCACAAACAAGATTGGTTTCCCCAACATTTCCTTTTAACTTCTGTTACCCTCAGTAATGAGGATTCCAGCATTTCTATTACTGGAATTGTAGGCACTATTTGTAGGAAGCTGATTTGCTTTAGTTGTACATGTAGAGCTAGCAGCTTGTCCTCTCAGATCTGGTGTTGCAGATTTGTAGCACCCCTTGATATGAGATTTCTTCTGGTTTGTGTGTGTTCTGTTTTCGGTCATTCGAAGGTATGAGGTACCGACCTGTGATAAATGTTTTATTTCATTCAAGGAACTTTAAGTAAAAAAGAGACCTGGGAAAATAGTTTATAGGTATATAAACTTTGCTTGAATATTCATTTGAATTTTTTGAACGAATTCATATTAACCATCAGAGGGGTAGCCATGTTAGTCTGGATCTGTAAAAGCAGCAAAGAGTCCTGGGGCACCTTATAGACTAACAGATGTTTTGGAGCACGAGCTTTCGTGGGTGAATCCCACTTCATCGGATGCATGTAGTGGAAATTAGGCATCCCTGGGCTTCCTGCATCAGTTATGAGGGTAAAAAAATGCCTTGAGGCCCAGTAAAAAATAAGCTATAATGTGACTCATTTGACTAGTCACAACTGAACAACACAGAGCAACATTTGAACTGTTGTTATACAATTTTTTTAAGTTGAATTATTTCAAATAAAGATTATTCAAGAAAATTACAATCTGTTTGGATATTACACAAAAAGAAAAAGTGATAATATTTGCAAAATATTATTGCAAAAACTATATACAAGTCCATCAATAGATGAGTTTTTGTTTACATGCCCTATTTTTCAGTGTTTTAAAACTCTATTAAAACAATGTAGATTGTTTTTAATATTACAGAAAATTATCACTCAATGGAAAATTAAAATGACATAAAGAATTTGTGGCGGAGTTCAAAATTATATCCCAATGAGTGGGGAGGATGTCACATATGACATGGATACATAGTTAATATAGAGAATCCAGAAAATCTATTGATTTGTCAGAAATTAAATAGAATTAAAGCAACAATGGTTTTATGATGATTATAATATAGCACAAAAAATATATATATATATATGTATTATTTGTTCAGCATCACATTTCTATCACCAAAGCAGCATCAGAACAAAGCTCATCAAATTGTGAGACTCTGTCTTCCTGGAAGGAGAACATCCTTGGAAAAAAACAATCATTTTGAAGAATAAAAAGCATCTAAACATTTGTTAAAGTGAGTTGGTGAAAATGTCACCAACAAGTAGTATGACTAATGCAATGATACGTGTCTTGTTGCATAAGAGGCCAACTGAAATGTGTGAAAACCATCCTCTTTCCTCTCTTCTCTCTTGTTTATTTAATGAAATGTATTAAATATTGTTTTCAGAAAAGAACAGATTTACATAGCACCTTGACTGCATCATCATGAGCTGGGTAAAATGATATGGGCAATCCGTCTTTGTGTTTCACGGCAAAAATAATCAGCTTCTTGAGGTCAGGAGGAAATTTCCCCCATTGTATAACCCTAAACAAGTTGGTCCAATGTGCAGGTTTTAAATTTCCCCTTCTAGCATGTGGGGCTCATTTAAAAGTTTACAGTTATGTCCATCAGCCACCTATAAAGTACACTTATTGCTATGGTGACTAAGCACTAAAGCCGGAATGTTCAGAAGTGCTCAGCACCCAAAATCACAGCTGGATTTCCCAAATAGTTCAGGACATTGACAGTACATTTTCCATAAATTCACAGCTTTCAAGACCAGAAGGGATCTCTGTGATCATCTAGTCCAGTGGTCACCAAGCAGTCAATCCTAGAGGATCTCTCAGTTGATTGCTATCTCTGGTGGTGCTGCAGCAGTGGGGCTGCCTCTAAGGCAGGCTCCCTGCCTGCCCCAGCCCCATGCCACTACCAGAAGCGGCAAGTGTGGCCCCGGCAGTAGGGGTCTCCCTCCACGTGCTGCTCCCGAATGCAAGCACTGCTCCCGCAGCTCCCATTGGCTGGGAATGGGGAACTGTGGCCAATGGGAGCTGCGGAGCCGGTGCTTGCAGAGAGGAGCAGTGCACAGAGCTATGTGCCCCCAGCCCCCTCCCCAGGGACTGCAGGGGTGCGTTGCCCCCTTCCAGGAGCGGCATGGGGCCAGGGTATGCAGGGAGCCTGCCTTAGTGGCAGCCAGACTACTCTGCCACCCAGGAGCCACCGGTGGTAAGTGATCCCTGGCAGTAGGATGCACCTCAACCACCAGCCCTGAGCCCCCTCCCATAGCCAGCACCCCATACCCTCTCCTGCACCCAAATCCCCTTCTGCACCCCAAACCCCAGCCCTGACCCCCGTCCCAGAGCCAGAACCCTGTTGCTCCTCCTGCACCCCAATGCTCTGCCCCAGCCCGGAGCCCCCTCCTGCACCCAAACTCCCTCCCAGAGCCCACACCCTCTCCTGCAACCCAGTACTCTGCCCTCAGCCTGGAGCCCCCTCCTGCACCCAAACTCCCTGCCAGAGCTTGCACCCCTCACCCCTCCTGCACTCCAACCCTCTGCCCCAAGCTCAGCCCAGAACCCCTTCCCACACTGCAAACCCCTCTGCCCCAGCCCGGAGCCTGCATCCCCCCCTTGAACCCCAACCCCCTACTGCAGCCCGGTGAAAGTGAGTGAGGGTGAGGGAGAGGGAGCGATGGAAGGGGGGATGGAGTGAGTGGGACGGGGCTTTGTCGAAGTGGTGGGATAGATCCTGGGTTGCTCTTAAATTCAAAAAGTGATCTTGGGCGTAGAAAGGTTGAAGACCACTGATCTAGTCTGACTTCATGTACAGCACAGGCCATAGAACTTCCGCCAAATAATCCCTAGAGCAGTTCTTTTAGAAAAAGTTGGGTGCTGAGCGCTTTTGAAAATCTGTATCACAATGGGAGCTGCTGGATGCTTATTTAGGGGCCTGAATGGAAGCTGAGGTCTTTTGAAAATTCTGTCCCAGATGTCCTCACTATTTATTTGAAACACAGGAGTGACTGGTGAATGAGGGCTACTGTTGATGTGCGTTGTTGCACTACCTGAGCTGCATGACCTACGTATTCATATTTATTGTTTTAAAGTATCCACAGTGTGCTTAGTTCTAGGGACAGAACAGAAGAACAAAGAACAAAGTCCATGACCTGGGAAAAATGGCAGATGGCTAGTAGTGCACCATTAATATTAGTAATATTTGTATTACTTTTGCACCTGGAAACTGAGAGCCTGGACCAGGACCCCATTGTTCTAGGTGCTGTTCTAACACCGAACGATGGGCAACTGACCAAAGCCAGGCAGACAAGCAACTGCAGAGTGGCAGATCTGCCTGGTTTCTACAGATCTAGACATGCAGAAGGAAAAGGGGACAAAGTGTGCATTCCACCTACGGTCACATTCCCATACGGGCTGACCCCCAGGGCCACATACTTGGCATGTGAAAAACCTGTAGAATTTCCTCTAGCTTTTAAAAGTTAATTAAAATATGAATTAGGACCGTCAATTAATCGGAGTTAACTCACACGATTAACTCAATAAAATTAATCATGATTAATCTCACTTTTAGTCGCATTGTTAAACAATAGAATACCAATTGATATTTATTAAATATTTTGGATGTTTTTCTACTTTTCAAATATATTGATTTCAATTACAACACAGAATGCAAAGTGTACAGCGCTTACTTTATATTATTTTTTATTACAAATATTTGCACTGTAAAAGTGATAAAAGAAATACTATTTTCCAGTTCACCTCATACAAGTACTGTAGTGCAATCTCTTTATTATGAAAGTGCAACTTACAAATGTAGATTTTTTTGTTACATAACTGCACACAAAAACGAAACAATGCAATACTTGAGAGCCTACATGTCCACTCAGCCAATCACTCAAACAAATAAGTTTGTTTACATTTATGGGACATAATGCTGCCCGCTTACTATTTACAATGTCACCTGAAAGTGTGAACAGGCATTTGCATGGCACTTTTGTAGCCGGATTTGCAAGGTATTTATGTGCAAGATACGCTAAACATTTGTATTCCCCTTCATACTTTGGCCACCATTCCAGAGAACATGCTTCCATGCTGATGATGCTCGTTAAAAAAAAAAGTGTTAATTAAATTTGTGACTGAACTCCTTGGGGGAGAATTGCATGTCTCCTGCTCTGTTTTACTCACATTCTGCTATATATTCCATGTTATAGCAGTCTCAGATGATAACCCAGCACATGTTGTTCATTTTAAGAACACTTTCACTGCAGATTTGACAAAACACAAAGAAGGTACCAATGTGAGATTTCTAAAGATAGCTACAGCACTTGACCCAAGGCTTAAGAAGCTGAAGTGCCTTCCAAAATCTGAGAGGGAGGACGTGTGGCACATGCTTTCAGAAGAGTTATAAAAGCAACACTCTGATGCAAAAACTACAGAACCCAAATCACCAAAAAGGAAAATCAACCTTCTTCTGGTGGCATCTGACTCAGATAATGAAAATGAACACACATCAGTCCACCCCGCTTTAGATTGTTATCGAGCAGAACCCATCATCGGCGTGGACGCATGTCCTCTGGAATGGTGGTTGAAGCATGAAGGGGCATATGAATCTTTAGCTGATCTGGCACATAAATATCTTGTGACGCCAGCTACAACAGTGCTATGTGAACACCTGTTCTTACTTTCAGGTGATGTAAACAAGAAGTGGGCAGCATTATTTCCTGCAAATGAAAACAACTTGTTTGAGTGATTGGCTGAACAAGAAGTAGGACTGAGTGGACTTCTAGTCTTGTAAGTTTTACATTGTTTTATTTCTGAATGCAGTTATGCTGAATGGTATATGATTTTACATTTGTAAGTTCAACTTTAATGATAAAGAGATTGCACTACAGTACTTGTATTAGGTATATTGAAAAATACTATTTCTTTTGTTTTTTATAGAGCAAATATTTGCAATAAAAATAATATAAAGTGAACACTATACACTTTGTATTCTGTGTTGTAATTGAAATCAATATATTTGAAAATGTAGAAAATATCAACAAATATTTAAATAAATGGTATTGTATTATTGTTTTGCAGTACAATTGATCATGCAATTAATCACAATACATTTTTTTTATTGCATGAAAGCCCTAATATGAATGTGAAGAGAAACTGGCAAGTTTTGCCCAGCTGGAATAGTGACTCAATCACAACTTGACAGTGTGACACTTGAGCAGCTGGGCTACTTTTACTTTGGTCATCTGTGTTCTTGCCCTGAAGTTACCACAACCTTGTCCTGCTGTACCCTGTTCTTCCAGGGAGGCTGCACATGAGACAATATATCATGTGTGAGGATGTCCTCATGGCCAGAGTGACTGACACCTGACACTGTTAGTAAACGTGTATTCCTCTCTTGGTTCCAAGTTTATTACAGAAGCAACTTCAGAAGTTACACTGATATTTTGACTCATTCTTCTATTTAAAGCCCATGTTCTCTAAATGAGGTCTTCCCTCACATCTTGATTCCATGTGTGATTTATTTAAAGATACTCTATTATTTTTATTATTTTAATAGTTGGTCCTTTGAAGATATTATTGTTCAGGGTAAATCTTCTCCTGTTGCTTATCTTTCACTTGAGCCATCTGGCAGGTTTAGGCAGCTAATCAATAGAAGTATAGTGTGCAATATATTCGCATGGGTCCCATTAATCACTCAGCAGTCAGGGCTAAAGCTGAACGAGAAAAGCAAGACATCTGCACAAGATTTGCACTAAAAATGCAATATCCGCCTGATTAACAGATCTCTTGTCTATCAAAATGAGCAAAAAGAATCCAGGGTTAATGTTGCATTGAAATAAAATTAAGGAGCAGGGATGAAGATATGTGTGTGTGTGTGTTGCAGTTGAGTAATACTGTTATGGTGAAAGGTGCTAATGGCTTGAACAGTAGAAATCTCTGATATATAAGCACTCAAGATGTACCTCCCCACAGAAAGAATTAAAATTGCCCAGCAGTCCAATGTTCCCTCTAATTTTTCCCATAGATGCGCGGAATGAATTTTGCTATGTGCACCAATATGGAGGTGATGTGTGGCAGGGGTGGGGTTGGAGTGTAAGAGGAGGTTCAGAGCTGGGGCAGAGAGTTAGAGTGAGGGAGGTGAGCGCTCTGGCTGGGGGTCCGGGCTCTGGGGTGGGGCCAGGGATGTGGGGTTTGAGGTGCAGGCTGCCCCGGGGCTGCGGCAGGGAGAGAGGATCCCTACAGCCCTCTCTCCCTGCAGCAGCACCTGGGCTGGGGGAGAACATCTCTCCCCATACAGCAGCTCCAGAATTAGGGCTGGTGCTGGGGGAGAGGTGCCTATCCCCACCACAGTAGCACTGGGACTGCAACCGGGACCGGGGCAGAGGTGCCTCTCCCCACTGCAGAAGCCCTAGAGCTGGGCGGGAGAGATGCCCCCATCGCAATCCTGGAGCTGGGAGGGAGAGGCATGTCTCCTCGCCATGCCGCAGCCCCAGGGCTGAGGGAGTTAAGTGCGTAGCCCTTGGTGGCTTCCTGTGTGACCAAGCAAGCGCACACCTTAGAGGGAACTTAGGCAGTGACTTCACTCTTTACAGGTACAATGGGAGTTAAAGCATTCTCCTTGAATGGCCTGCACTCTCAAACTTTTCTGAGGTTCCGCTACTGCAGAGCAGATGCACAAAAAGGAAGGTGAGTTGCCAGGCCACGTTTGGACTGCATGTCATCCAAAGTGAGGAACTTTTAGCAAAGGGGTTGTCCTGGTGTAAAATTCAGGAGCTGGGGAAGGAAGGGGAAGCTGTGTGTTAAGCAGTTAGATCTAAGTGGGAGTTCAAGAGAGGGAAAGACTTGATGGAGTTGCTCCTTGGTGAAAGGGCAGTGGGGCCTTGGCTGAGGTTCCTGCAGGCGGAATTGCCTGTGCTCACTTTCCAGGAAACAGGACTTATGTACATTTTGTAAATAAAGAAATGACACTAATATAATACACTGGCTCTGCCTCACTGACTTCTGCTCCAGTCAGGAAACTGACTCACAAGCCCCTAATCTGCTAGTGCCAGGCAAAGGGACAACAATACAAATCAGGATCCCCCACATCCATTGTGTAGCACCATAAACAATTCATCCAACTTCAGAAATCCTGATCCTCCTCACATCTCCCCCTTCAAAAGGGCTAATTACTGTCCCTTGTTAGCATTTTTGGCACACCGCAATACCCCATCACAGCTATGCCTAAACAGTCTGACACAAGCACTGATGGGATGAAGTACCAAACCCCTGCTAACAAAGTGGGGACAGCTGTTGCAGCCCAAAGGATTGGGAAACCACCATGAAGAGATGGCTGCCAATCAGAGAAAGCAGGCACAAGAGTATGACAAGTCATCCAAGAACCTAACGGCCCTGGAAACAGGGCATTTCTGTGAGGATCCAGCCATTAGAGAGAGTCCAGAAGGAGTTGACTAAAGGAGTCATCAGGGATGCAATGGCACCCCAGTCATAAGAGGAGACTACGCAAGGGGGACAAGTGATCCAAAGGAACAGGAGATATTTATGAGCCTCCACACACAACACCCAGACAAAGCCTACAGAGATCCTCAAAGAATGCAGAGACAAACATCTGGAGGCCAATCCCACAGAGATGATGGAAACTCCACAGGCAGAGCGTTCAGAGACAGGTGACAGGGAGACAGCGATGGGTCACTCCTGGTGTGGTCATCTGTTAAGGATACCAAACTTTCTCAAAGACTGTGTAACCAGCTAAGTCTGTGGTAAAAATGAGACTCAAACCTGGTAATGTGCTAGCAACCTGTGAACAAAGAGACTGGGGGTGAGCCTAGACATCAATTATTTGTTTTTAATCTTTATACTATTTTTTTTTAAATAGGGAAGATGTTTCATGGAACTGAAGTCAGAGGATCCATGTTCCTTGGAAGGACTGTTGTTGATGGGATATCAGGAAAACAGAATGCGGGGCAGTGCACAGTAGTGTTGCTGTCTCTGTGATACAAAGCTAGGACGTCTGGGATGTTCCCGAGCCCATAAAACTGGACAGCTGGAAGTGTGTACTGACTATCCTTACAGATTTCCTAGAATAGCTACCTAAGAAGAAGGACAGCTGGCAGTGTGTACTGAGCATGCTTGTAGATTACATAGGACAGCTACCTCAAAACAGGGTTGATTTTGGACAGGTGTCACCCCAAGTGCACAGGGCTTAATAAAGTTCCACATGTTCAGCTTGACCTGCATTCATTTTCACTCTTTGCTAATGAAAGCATACTCTGAAGCATAAGGTTTAGTTGCTCTTAACTAGCTTGTGTAACAATAAATATTACTAATTGTGAAATTATCCAGACAAAGATTTAATGTGACCTCTCTCAGCAAATTCCTCTGGTTGACAATGTGCATGGGAATGACTAATTCCTTTAAGCTGTTCTGAAATTAATGGCCATTAACTTAGTCATGTGATCCCTTAGTAACTTCTGTTATGGGAATGTGTAAAAAGGAAAAAAAGGAAGGGACTGTTTTGCCGTTACTACAGTCTTAAATATGTCGACTACCCCAACCCAGGACCCTCTAACTCTTTTCAAAGCTTTCCTTTCCCCTTGGTTCTCTCATCCCTTGATCATGCTTCTGCACTACTGGAAACCTCTTTCCTTCTTTTGTTTATGTCTGGGGAGACGGGGAGAGTGGTTTTGTGGCCATGGCCAAATAGAAATAATGATGCAATTTCCATGCATGGCCATTGCCACTATATGGCTGCCCTCCTTTTAATACTGATCACAGTGCTCTAGTGAGTTCACGAGAGGCTTCACCACCACACTGCAATTTTCGCCCACTTCCTCCTTTTGCAGTGGGAGGACTAGAAGTCCCCTCTCTGTCCCACTAGTACCCAAGTATGTCCCTCCTTGTTTGCTCCTTTAAATCTAGAAAAGTAACAAAAATATCATGGCAGATGTATGGAAATTAGAGAGTGGAATTTAGGAGTTATTTGACTAGAGGAGATCAGAGCATTAGTATACTGATGGCATGGCTTTCCCTTTTACCCTCCCAGGAGCTCCCCTCCTCCAATGAGATAACCTCTCCTTTCTTCTATAGGTACGGAAATAAAATCTTTTTTAGAGGTGTTCTGAGTACCACCTTGTTTCCAGAAATCCAGTAGGATGGAAACACCCTGGCAGTGTTGGGAAACTGTTCCGAAACAACATTTCTTGGCAGTGAGTGAAAGGTCCATAAAATTCGTCAACGTCATAAAATAAAGAAATTAAAGTGCCACAATGGGTTGGCTCTTTTTGATGTTGAGCAATTGCATAATAAACAGTGTCATAAACAGGCATTCAAATCTGGGCTTTTATGCCTTTTCATGGCTTAATTTTCATTAATTATCAACCTGACTTCTTTAGTTACAGAGGAGTCAGTACCTGATGTTCCATAATTTGCTGAGATAAAAGGCAGTAAAGGATGAGTTCACTATTGTGAACAGGAGTCAGACACGTGGAATATCACACTCCTCCTATGGCACATTCAAGATTTTGTTTCCAATTCATTTTTTAATTTCTTCAACTCCTTCCTCAGTAACAATATGCTCTGGCTCTATTGTGTGTTGCAGGCACAGTATCCTCTTGGGCGAGGTGGTAAATGCCGCAGCCTCAGGGGAACACCTTGCCCCCTTCCCCCTACTTCAGAAAGTCTAGCCTTGACAATTGCACTAACCATACAATTTTCTGCAATCAAGGAAGTGCAAGGGTTGCCACTGCCGCAGTGCCCATCCCCTGTGCAAAGGGGCAGGTTCTTTGTATATTCATGGTAGGCTCAGTCTTTCCCTGTGTATTTTAAATATGTCGTTGTTGTTAGTTGTGCCATAGGTGTACATGGTACTTTGCAAACAATTAAAGGACATGGTTCCTGCCCTGAAGAACTGTCTACGTATGGACTAGGGGTGTGATTCCCAGCACGCATAGATGTACTATCTCTGGGTCTCATTGAGCTTATATGCTAGAAATATTAGAGCAACTGAGATAGCACAGGGAGTGGAAGCAGTGGCAAGAGCTAGCCACCCCAAGTACCTATCCATGGGAAGCCAGGCGGGTTTGTACTTGGCACAGCTAGTCTGTGCTGTGGTTCCAGCTACCCGTGCTACTCTGGCTACACTATTAGTTTTAGCATGCCAGCTCCATGAGAACTAGTGCAAGTATGTTGATTGGAGCTGGGAATCACACCCCTAGCTCATAACATAGTAATGGCCAAGATATAGGCATAATACAACAGGTGAAAATAACAGAAATGAGGCAGGGGTAAAGTAAAGGAGAAACAAAAGTCCAAACAAAGGACTATGCTGTTGTCTTTAGTTAGTTAAGCCCACATCTTCAGGTAAAAGCAGCAGAGAATCCTGTGGCACCTTATAGACTAACAGACGTTTTGGATCATGAGCTTTCGTGGGTGAATACCCACTTCGTCAGATGAATGTAGTGGAAATTTCCAGGGGCAGGTATATATATGCTAGCAAGCAAGCTAGAGATAACGAGGTTAGTTCAATCAGGGAGGATGAGGCCCTGTTCTAGCAGTTGAGGTGTGAAAACCAAGGGAGGAGAAACTGGTTCTGTAGTTGGCAAGCCATTCACAGTCTTTGTTTAATCCTGAGCTGATGGTGTCAAAGTATTATTATTCAGGTAAGTATTATGTACCCCGTTTTATTATGCTTCATAGTGGTGTCATGCTTTTCAATTAACGGACAGTCAGTTACACCAACCAGCTTTTGAATATGCAAACTGGAATGAATCAAAAAGAAATACTGGTAAGTGTCTAGGGTAACTTGCTTATCAGAGAAATCTGTTTGTTCTATCTTCAAACATATTGGGTTTACTTATTAGAAAGGTAGTAAGATCAATCTATTTAAAATACTTAGCCAAGGAAATCCTCAGCATATTATATGCTCCTACAAGCCTGGAAAGCATGTACAAACATGAATGAACACAACTTAAAGCCTTATTGTGATCCTGTGTATTCCTATATAAAGTCCCTCTGCTTCACATGGGAATGAAAGGAATGAATGTCCTTGTTTAAATTACAGCTTGGCTACATTGGGTGTGTAAGTTAATTCACTAGTTCCCAGGCAACTTTAATTTGTATGGCCATCACTTATACAACAATCACACTATGGCCCATAGACATTGGCAGTGTTACAGGGATCACATTATCACAAGAATAAACTGTTCTTAAACAATTTCTCCAACAAATAGACAGAAAAAAAATGTTTTTCTTCTCCATCTGGCAAACAGATCTTTGCTTTCTAGCTTTTGCTTCTTTAGCAAATATGCCTATTGGGGCAAAACAATGAAAATCTATTCTGGTTTTGATTGTCCTCTGCTTTTCTCTACAATATTTTGGTGGTAGTAATGAAGTCCAGGAATTATTCTACTTTTCTGTATTTTGGAACATTCTCCTTTGAGACTCAGGGGAAATAGAGCAGTTCATGGTGCCTACAAATCTTTTCCCAAAAATAACTGCTCATAGCAGGAATGAGTAATATCCCCTTTTCCTCATGTGACACTCCAGGGTATATCCTCCTCTCATTTCCCCAAGAACATTTTTTGGCTCTAGCAGTGAAGGATGTGGAAGCAGTAACTTTTCAAGTATTAGAGATGACAGCATGAGTGTATCGCATTCCTTAGAGTGGTTTGACTGTCTGAATGTTTTGAGTCCACATCGTTCCTTCCATTAATGCACGTTGCTTGCTTGGTGGCAGAGTGCTGTAAATAGTGCATGTTTTAAGCAACATCAGAGAGTGTCAAGGCTGGTAACAGTGCAAGCAAGGGAGACACTTTTGCTGGTTGACCCTGACACCTCTCTCCCTTCCACTATGGCCAGTTCTTTTGCCTCATCTACCCCCTGACCCCAAAAGCTTTGCATCTATTTTGAAAGGGTTTCTTCTTATCTTGCTTCCAAGCTACCAAAAGTATTAGGGGGTAGTCACAAGTGTTTCTCTTTCCCCTCTGCCTTCCTCCAGTTTTCTTAAGGCTGCTACTGGAGGTAGCAATCTTATCTTCAGGAATCCCATATTATCACTAATGATGCTGCCAGCCCTGCCTTCTGGAGGTGATATAAGAAATTACAGTACAAAAGCAGAGGCAGGGCTTCTTCCTGCTAGAAGGCAGGAAGGACAAGAAAAACTGATCAGGCCCCAAGATGAGCTAATATTTTAAAACTTATTACGCTTGGTCATTCACTTGTCATTTCCTTAATTTTCCAGAGAGTGAGCTCAATGGGCCGTATTCACATCTGACATGAGAGGACTTCTGCTGACATCAATGAAATTGAGCTTGTTTGTGCCAGTGGGTGACTCTAGTCTTCCTTGGCCCAGTGCGTTTAGTCTTCCTGGAAAGGTGTGGGAAAAGAAAAAGACTGGCAGACAGATGATGAAAATATTGGCATTTTAACATTTCTAATTGTGCATACATCCCCACAAATGCTTCCTGCTTTACTGTGATCGAACAGTAACGAAGCCATCTTACAGTCACTCGTTAATTTTATTCTTTAATATACTTCATGGGGTGTCTGCTCATTTGTTTAGGGATTTTTAAATTACAGGTAAAACAATACCTAATATATAGCAGGTGCACATGCATATCTTGGGATGAAAGATTTAAGCATAAAAAGCTGTTATCTCTAACCATTCCAATTTTCACCTGTTCATGTAGTGCCCACCTGTTCCTTTGTTTCCTAATCTGAGATTTTGGGCAGTTTTGGCCTAGGCTTTGCATGGTTTTCAGTGCTGTTGTATTACTTACTACTTAATGTCTTCAGCTATTTAGCTAATTCTTAAAAATGAGCTCAATGCAAGTGCAGAAGTCATGAAAGAACCACAAGAAATTTGCAAGACATTTTCTTGAAGTATTTGCAATGCCATAATGAAGAAGATCTAACACAAACTGTGAGAAGTCTCATTATGTCAACCAGTAAAGCATACTGTGAGGGTGCTGTACTTCGTAATAGTAAAGCAGGTACCTGTCGTACTGCCATTGGTTTTGCACTGGAATTTCATAGTTGTTTACCCAACTGAGTCCCTTCTCCATGCTGGCACTCATGATAAAGAGCAATTAACAAGGGATCTAGAGACAGTGATTTGCATGACAAGGGTGACAGGATTTGTTTTCCATGTTCACTGTGGTGAGGTTAGAAGGAAATTTCTAAATGGGGAAGAGACTGGTTCCATTTCTGTGACTATTTTGGTTGGTTTTGTACTAATATATTTTCAAGCTAATGTGCTTTCACGGCAAAAAACATTCCACAATTTCATAGACTTAAGTAGCTACATTGCATTTTTTAAAAATAATAAAAGTAGGTAATTTTGAAATTGTGTAAAACTTTGTGAAATATTTCGTAAAATGTTGTTATTTTTTATTACGGCTTCTCTCTGGCACTGAGCTTCTGCTACACAAGACTATAATTGCTTCATTAAAGCACTGCACATGCTTCAAAGATACGCCATTACAATTCAAGCACAAGTGATGCAAAGCATTAAAAAAACCCAAAACCCTCTGGAAGGAACTTCAAAATGTTTTTAGAATTCATCCTTAATGCAATTCATTGAAAATAAAGCATTGGTACAAAATTTGATGAAACTTCAAAGAGTTCTGATATAATTGCCAGGATAGATGAACATAAATTTTTTCAGACTATTATGGCCCAATTTTGGAGGTTAGTCTAAAGTAATCTAAGCCAGTGTAAGTTAGAGTAGCTTCTTCTGTCTCCCTGGCCATGTGAGTATATCAGCTTAGACTCCAATAGATTCAGATTCTATTAGACCCACATCTTGCTAACAGCATGTAACTGGCATCCCTTGTGCATCACCTGAACTTGGCCAATTAAATCTAACTGAATATAAGGGACTCCTTCATAATGCTTCTACTAGCGATAACACGTTAAGCAATACTTTCTGAATAGCAGGCACTTGAAGGAGAAAACTTTTGCTGAAGCTACCTTTAATACACTAAAATGCTCCTCTCCATATCCACGCTCATAATAATATGCTTTCACTGACGGGGAGTCAAACTGAGTCTGTGTGCATAATAATTCTTCCTTCCCGGGTGTGATGCCAGACTATTAATATGCTGAGATACATTCAGAAATGCCATGAAAATGCTTACATTTTATTTTGCTCTTAATACTGCTAACTACAATGTGACTGTGGGAGTTATTAATTTACTTTCTTGGATACTCCCTGATGTTATAGGAAGATGTTCTGTTTAATTAGTTGTACCTGGCCTGCACATTTAAGCTGCAGGGAAAGAAGTGGAAGAGGAAGCTGCCATGGCCTTCAGCATTCTGTTATGAGAACATCTTTTCAGAGATCATTGATGGCATGAGGTCGCTTGGCAACGCGTCCAGTTTCAGCTGTGCCCTTGAGGCATGGATATGTTTCAGGCAATGTTGCCAGTACATATTCTTCTCTATTTAAATACTCAACTGACTGCTGAGCCTGAGGACAACTTAGAAATAAGTTCTTTTGCTAGGGATGCTTCTGCAGCACCGTCTACTTTATTGTCAAATTCTCTTCACATTTTTTTCTGAAGGAGACACAGGTATTAGACAAGTCCAGCCTTCAGTGTCTGTTTAAAGACTCCCTGCTGGCTTCCTGTGTTGTCATTTCAGATGGATGGAGAAAGTGTAGCTAAACTACAAAAAGATTTAAATGCAGTAGAAGAACATGTTTCTATTGCTTTCTGCAGCTTGCCAGAATAGGCATATTTAATCACCTTTCACCTTTCCAGCAACTTCTGAAGGGAATGATACTGAGAGTTGTTCCACTGAGCCCAAACCTCCTGTTAAGGGTGCTTTCTTAATAAATCCCTTCTTTCTTTCTTTCTTTCTTTCTTTCTTTCACTTGTTGAGATTCTTCTGGCTTTGACAAAATGTGTCACTTCTCTAGAGATATTGCATGAGATGATTCTCTGTCAGAGGGAGACCAAGGGATTGAGATGAACATTTCTGTTCCCCCTGGTTACAGCCGAACAATTTGTGGCCTTGCAGGTGCTACCCGGGTGCAATAGCTAGACATTGATTGTACTTGTCTATGTAGTGCTATATCCAGGATGAAAAGGAACATTAAAAACAGCAACAAACATCAAGTTAGAGTGATGGCATTGAAGTTACCATCAGCAGGTACCTTGGATAAGCCACTTCCCTTGTTGTGCCTCTGTTTCCCAATCTTTAAAATGAGGATAATCTTTGAGATCTACATATGAGAAATCCTATATAAGGGCTAAATATTGTTTTTGTATTTTGATCAACAGCAGACAGAATAAGAAACAATCAGTCAAGTGGTAAAAATAACAAACAGCTAGTGCATCATACCCTGAAGCAGAAGCATTTCAACCTCTGGGAACCACCAAAGAGGGCAGATTCCATAGTGTAGGTCATCTTCTGACAGATAGATAGATAAGGTATGGATGGTTGTAGCAGCATTCCCCATTAGGAATATAGAAAATGTCTGCTCAAACTGGTAATATCTTACCTACTGGTCAAAAGGTAAAGGATGACATTTAAACTTTATTATAGTATGCAAGGTCCTGTAGCATGCACAGTGAACATAGTGTCAGTGCTCAGCAATTAATACTGGACTGTGAAAGCTCTACCATGGGCCCTGAGTTTACCCTAGGAACCAGCAAGAGTTTCCAGCGAATCCTAACTGTTGTGATGGGACATAAAGTGAGAAATGGGTTCTCAGATACCAAGTTCTAAACCATTCTGGACTTTAAATATAATTAACAATTCATCAAATGACATCTAGAAGTAAATACGGAGCCAATGCAGGGATGTGAGCACCATTGTTGTGCTCTAGGACAAACACAGAGTAAAAGACATTATGTGCACCAAAAACCTCATTTAATTTAAGACAAGACCTGATAAATGAATGTAACAAAAAATCTGAGAGAATGTAGGAGATATTAAAATAACAGTGAAAGGAAACCTACTGTTGCAAAGACTTCCATAAGCAGGACTAGATGGTAGCAAATCACTCGTTTGTTAATAAGTTATTAGATGAAAAATATGCATACTAAATTAATAAAATAGATATCAGAAACATCTAGTGACCAGCTTAGTAAACATCATCAGCTGACACTTTCCTGTAGGCATCACAGTAAAAATGAGTCTTGATTTGGGATTTGAAGAACACAGGGTAATGGTTTAATGGACCAGCTCAAGCAGGATGTTCTGTTCATAAGGGGCAGTATGAAAGAAAGCTTGAAGGCATTTGAGAGAGAAGATAAATGGTCTACTGAGGCTGGCTTCATTAGGGGAGCAAAGGAATGTGATAGGAATGGATATAGGAATGAATAAGCAGGAAAAAGCTGAGTTATGAATGGCCTTAAAGCTAATGACACGATGCACGACTTTAATGTGGTGGAGAAAGGGGAGCCAGAAAAGGGTCTCAAAGAGGTGGTTGACATGGTCAGAATGCTACTTCAGGAGGGTGAGGACAGTAGTATTGTTTTAATTGGCATGAGTGGATAATGTGGTATCTGGAGTTCCAAAGAGGAGGAGGATGCAAGTTATGTGACAAAGGCCTGGATGAGAATTTTAGAAGTGATGACAGAAAAAGGGCCAGCTCTTGGTAGTGATATGGAGAAAGATGTGGTGAGACTTTCACATGGCTTGGATATCGGAATGACTGGAAGGAAGGTGGTGATAACAATGACAGAAAAAAAAGCGGGGAAGGTTGGAGAGGGAAGATAAGATCGAAGAGGTCAGTTTTGACTGTCAACGGATGTATTTTGCATAGTGCCATTGAAGTCAAATGTGCCTAAATCCCTTGAAAGATTACATTCTAAAGTCTTTTCACACTGAGGCAGACCAGATAAATGAGACTGACTTCAACTCATAATAGCTCTTGTGGTTGGGCTGTTGCAGCTGATAACACCCATAGAAAGCATGGGGGTGTTCCCCAAGGTTTTCTGAATCCAAAGCAGTGGTAACTTAACTGTTTCTTTGCAGGTGGTATCAGGAATAAATCAATGGACACACAGCTCCTCTGTCTGATAAATGATTGGTACAAACAAGAGTGCTTTTACCTAAAACTACTTCTTTTAATTAAATCTCAAGTGAGTGCACACACACACACACAGTAGCAGTAGGTTCAGAGCACCCCAAACATTTATATTTACCCAAGTCTGACATGGTTTTGAGGAGTCAGCAACCAGGCTTCTGGGGGCCCTCCTTCCATTCAGCTGCTGGGGAGTTTAGGTACCAGCACCTTGCTCAAACAAAAGCTTCCTTAGACTGCTCCAAAGTACATCCTTTTGCTTAATCTTTTATAGCTAACTTAAACAAAGCACATAACTCCTACTGACTCCTAGTGGGTCATCACAGTAATACCTGGTGGGTCACCAATTCTCCTAATATCAGCAAATTGCTCATTTTCTCTTGTCATCAAAGCATTTATAGTATTTCTAGTCATAACAACAATAAAACTTATATGTTGGGGGCACTGAACCAAGAGCGACTGTCCAAACATTCCTTCCATTCTCATGGTACATTAATTCTCTGTCCCAGCCTCCTATTCTGATTAGCAGAACTGCAAATATGCAGCTGTTTGGCCTTGTCGCTCAAAACTTTAAGATTATTTCTAGTTATGTGGTATTTGATTTTCAGTTAGCAGTGGCTGGACTCACAAAATGGTTGACAGCAGTGATGACAAGTTCTGGGGTTATGTGCAGTAATGTCAAATTTTGGGGTTATAGGGGATGGATGAAAACAGAATATCTTTGTTGAAGTCCCACTGGTAGTATGCTGTGCAGCAAACATGATATTATAAAGAACTTATTTTAAAATGATACGGCACACATTTTGAGGTAGCTTTACCATTTAGGCAGACAAGAATTTGTTTTTAATCAAAATCTGGGAGTTGTATAATTTACAGAAAGAACCCTCAGTACCAATGCGAGAACTCAGTTCCTTTCTATAAAAGAGCACAAATCTGAGCTGCTTTGCTTGGATAAATTTTGGTCCTGATTAAATGGTACAGCTGGCTCCAAAAGGGTGGAGCAAAGGAAGACTAGAAGAATTGCATTAAAGACATCAGTACATTCGCACACATCCAAGCTAAACCATTGTAGTTGGACTTTAAGTGTAATTATATCCCAATTCTAACAATGAAATATTTGTACCAAACTCTATGAAACCATGAAATTCACACCTTGCAGAACATTTCTGTAAGTATTCAGGACAGATAAGATAGATATTGATGAAGTAAATAAGCAAGCCAGCATTTAAGGTGGTTGGTTTAATCCTATTTTTTTAATGCAACTGCTGTGAGGGTTTCTGAGCTTACAGAGCTGGTTTTTCTCCATATTTCACTAGTCATTAATAAAAACGGTAATGTCAGGGACTGAGACATAAAGGTTGGATTGGGAACTGACCATCCACAAAGGTCAGGGTTCTGATCCAGGGTTCTGTTCCAGTTCATTTTATAGGGAATGGCAAACCTAGAATCCAAATCCAAACTTCTTCACACTTGGGGGTGTTTGGATGAGAGGTTTTGGTGTGGGGCCATCTCCTACTACAAAATAAAAAGGAGCATTGTATGGTGGCTGGTAGGGAGGATGAGGGAAGGAAGAGAAACATGGAAAATACCCTGTGCATACAGATTTATCTCCAAATATAATGTTCTTCAGGGCTTTCCATGAGATGCCAACTTCAAGATCAACATTGGTTGCAGTCTCAACATGTCTGTATTTTCAAAGATAGGCACTTAAATTGTGCATGTGCAAAAGACAAATGTAAGTGTTCAAAAAGGTAAATATGTATGCTTAATCTGGACCTGCACAAGTAATCCAGTGATACAAACCAGTTTTTATATGTGACCCATTTTTCATATGCTACTGCATATTTTGTGTAAGATAAGTACCTATTTTTAAATAATGGTCCAAATGTCACAAGTGGAGAAGGGCAATTGTAGAGTGAGTATGTTAGAGGCCGAACAGCATAAGAAGAAACAGTAGGACAGAATTCAGTTTCACATTGCTTTCAGCTACACTGAACTTGCCCTGAGAGTTTGAGCTGGGTGTACAGTACCTGAAATAACATCCCCAGAAGTCATGTGTTGGAGATGGACTGAATGCCTCAGAGTGGTGATGAGTCAACAGGGCCAGCATTTTCTGTGAATATTCACCTGACTTAAAATGAACTCACATTAGCCACGTTCGTGGTTCTTTGTGTACACATTCTGCAAACATTCAACCAACCAAGTTTTACTCACTCATGAATATTGCCCATGAATTGCAAAAATGTCTGTCTGTGAATATAAAGCTGTTCTGGTTAGGTCTGACCCATTGAATGTGCCTGAGCTCTAACTGTGCCTGCCTAGCAGACAGGTTTTTTTCTCTGCACTGTTTCTATGACTATTTCTCTTGTGTGCTGATGACCAATAAAAAGGAAGCTGATGTTTTACATTGGTCACTTTCTTAATCCAGCAGGAGTACAGTGTTCTCCAAACGCCTCACTTAAGCCCTGAGGCAAGAACAAGCCAGACAAGTATTTGACTACAGCTTGGACTGTGAACTCCATTTGTGTTAGTGCGGTGTGAGAAAAACATCAAAAGCCACCCTGTGGCATGAGAGCATGGGAAGGTTGCTGGGGACCAAAGGCATTCCTAATGGCACTAATCTCTCCAGAATGGCAGGTGGGGAGGGGGGGAGGCAGAGTCATGGCAGCATAACCTCTCCATCCTGTCCTCCAGCAGGGGCTGTGGCCTGAATGACAATTTAGCTCGAACATAGTACCCTGGCTGAGTAGTAACCATCATGACTCGGGCTATGTCTATGTGGACTAGCAAGAAGAAGTTTTGATTTGGTTTGTTCTGCTATCTTTCCCTGGGAGATGCAAAGCCCTTCTTCAAGCCCTATTCCTGATTATGAGTGACTCTATCCCCCCGTCCCAGGTCAGAAACCATATCATATGATTGTTATGCCTGGTGTCGATGCAACTACAGCTATCAAGTAGTGAAGACTCAAAGGGTTCATGAGTTCATGTTCTTAAAGAAAAACCATGCAGGATGAAAAAGTGTTCATCAAATACGAACACTGAATGAATCTGTGAAAACCCATTCTACTCACAGATGCTCCACAGACAGAAAACAAAGTTAAATTTATTGAATAAAATAAAATGAGTGAATTATTAGCTCAGAGATTCTCAGCTTCTCTTAGCACCTCTCCCAGAATAACAAGTGATGAAGAAATAAAAAGACACACCTGAGAGGGAGAGCAAAGACGAGCTTCTAGAAAAAAGTCTTGTTTCTCAATGAGATTGAATTCAGACACGGCTTTTGCCCCTATGAAATTTTGCCATTGACAACAACAACAGGAAGCTCAGGCACTTACAGTGCAAATAAAGAAAAACAGACTGTTTCATAGTGTTTCTGTTTGGTACGCCATCCCTTCTTACATTGTGTAGCTTTACATTGTGCCTGCTTCCAGTTGTGACGTCACATCACAGATGACTGCATTGTGTCTTGAAGAACCCTAACATGATTGCCCCTTGAAAAACGTTTTCTTTAGCATATTGGTCAGAAAAACCAGCAACATATTGTTTTAAGAGAGCACAAGAAATACAAATAACATTGAGATATTTCGTGATGGATATAAACTTAGTTCATATCCCTGAAGGACATGATCTTGAAAGACACTGTTTCCATCAGGAATAATGTCCTCACCACAGTAAACTGCTGCCATTGACCACAGTGAGGGCAGGGTTTTGTCTCAAGAGCATTATCCTACCTTGGAATGGCTTGTTATTATTTAATATGTACAATGCCAAGAGTGAGCTAGATGTACAGGTACAAAGTACTTGCCCAGAGGAGCTTATGCTGTAAGTTTCACAATAGCAGTATTAATGATCCCAAGAATATAACTTTGTTGTGAATGTCTGTGGACTGGGTCATGCATGCTTATGGACATAACAGTGAAGGGAGCCTGTAGGGGGAGGAAAACTCCACACAGAAGATCTTGAAGAATGTGTTCTTCTCCCCGCCCCACACATCCTCCCACCCTCCTCCCACCCTCACTTCATGAACCACTTCCTTATCCACTTCCTTATCCCAAGGATCCCAGAGCTGCAGATTTGAGGCCCTTTGAGCCCTTTGCTGGCTCTGATGTTCCTGCAGCTCTCCTCATCTCCTGGCTGGTGTAATTCTATTGAAGCCATGTTGCAGGGCCTTTTGCCTATTTGCCCCTCCCTTTTAAAGGTGGGATGCTTGAGGAGGAGATGGAAACGGAAACACAACCAAAGGCTGCATTACTTTTTCCAGATAAACTACATCACATCAGCAGTGTGGATGATGCAAACCTACTCCAGATCTGCCTTCAGGCTGTCGCTCCCAACCCTGCCTTGGGCACCTTCCACCACATTCCATCCCCTGCCCTTGTCTCCTACTCATAGACCACAGGATGCTACTTATAAGCAAAATACTACTATAGCTGATGACACCACTCTCAGCCAAGAGAGTGTCCTGCCAGTTGACTAGTTAACACGAGATCAAGATTCAGAGGCAAGGATGTATGTAATGCGGTCCTCTTAATCACTAACTGCTGTGTAGATGAACTCACTCTGTCACCAAGAAGAACACCAGTGTCTATCTTTTTTAAAAAAGCATTGCATCATTTCTCTTCTGACTCAACAGGGTCTCTGTCTCTCTATATATTCTATGTAAACAATTTCAAACACGACAGCCATTAACCTATGCTGATGTGTCCTCCAAAGTGAGCCCACATACAAGTAGTTCCTGGGAAGCCTTGCGAGTCGCTAATATAATTTTGCATTAATGCTCTGCACACGCATTAGGGTGATTGGGAGGGATTCCATGTTTGTGCATCCCAAAGCTTTTGATTCATGTGTATGTCGCTTATAGCATCCAGATCTACAGCAGTGATGAAACAAGACAAAAAGATGCTGCTAAGTATTGCCTTTCAGTTTCTGTATGCTCTCAATAAATCTCTCTACTGATGCACCAAGCTGAAAAAAACCCCAGACCAATAAATAGACAATGGTGCATTCCAGAAAACCCTTTTGATGGCAAAATTTCCTCCTCAGCAGCAGAAACCCATATAATGATGAAAAGGCCTTAAAATGGATGAGTTACAACACTTACATGAAATTAGTTCACAAGAGAACATTTTGCCTGGTTGATATTGATAGTTTTATAACAATCAGGGTCATAATAAATGGTCAAACTACCAAAAGAAAGCAAACAAACTCAGAATGGCTTTGGTGTAAGAAGGTCCACCTTTAGCTGGTTACCCACAGTGGCAGAAAGGATTTATGAGGGCATTAAGCATCTAAACAAAGCTCTCCAGAATCTGTAATTTTAAATCACAGCTGATTTTAATTTTTTCTTTGGCACTTGCTCATACATCCTATTGCATGCTTGATTCATTTCTTTTAGCACTGGAAAAAATGTTAAAGCTGCAATGGGAAGTCAAGAATGTGGGAATTCATACATTGCGTGCATATGCAGTTTAGTGGTGTGTGCCATTTGTACACATCATTTACTGGGGAAGTTAAATCAGTTTTGGATACAAATTGAAGCAATTGCTTCCAAAACTCCATTGACTTCAGGACTTTCAAGTAACATTCTCCATAACCTGTTATTGAAATAACTTTTGCCAGCTCAAAGCAGAGCAAGCACCATTTTGGGGTGGATATTTTTCTTCTTTTACTATTCAGGCTGCAAAACTACATTCTTTAGTTGCACTTACAGATGGTGTTTCTAAAGTTTTTTTTTTTAACTTCCTTTCCTCTGTTAAGAATACAGTGGCTCTTGTATATTACAGTTCAAGTTCTCAGCCTCCCACAGTAATCACTGTTGAGAAAGGATGCAGTACTCTTGGACAAAGAGGACTTCATTCGTTATTCGATTTAACAGTTATTAAGGAAGCCTAAGAATTTGCAACCATAAGCACATGAGGCAGTTTTGCTCTCAGCATTTTCCTGTTCCTTTGTGGTGAGTGTATTACACAGTTGTAACTTAGAATTTATATGACAGGGGAATTAAAAAAATCTTTAACCACTGGCTTCCAGATAACTGAAGAGTAGCAGGTTTTAACTAATGATAAGCAATTATGACACATGCACCAGCTTGAGAAACTGCTTATGCCGAATAAGGGTCTATTTGTTCCCCTTCAGCCTTTGCCTACACAAGAAAATAGAGTTGTTGTTAGTAGAACTAGTGGGTTAGCACAGGTGTATGTATTAATGGTGCAGTGTTTCCATGCGAGTCCGGCAGATTTGGGAGCTGGTCTGTTGCAGTTTTCCCTGGTATGTATCCTAGTGCTTTACTACACAATTGCAGTTGCAGAAGTTCTGGGGGACTTCAAAAGACTTCTGGAAGCCATGAGGAAATGTTGGAGAACAGACCAAATTATCAGAGTACCCTGCGTGTAACTCCTGGAATTCTGAGGGTGAACTCCCCTAGCTCCCCTGTTTATTGATGCTATTTATTTTCAAGTCCTTTTCTCAAAATGCGAGCCAGAGTAAATGCTCAGCTCCCACTACTTGTTCATCAAGAAAGGTTTCAGTTAGACCTTTTGAAAAGCAGTCACAAAATACATGAGGCAGCTGCAGCAACGCCAGGGCGTTCAAGCAAAACCTGCATAGATCCAAGAGTGAGTCCAGCAGTTTAGGGTGTACAAAGTGCAGTGGCCATCAACCTACCACCGCTTGAGTAAATGACTAAATGCTCTGGTGCACACAATCTTATTCAAGCCAAGCATAGTTTTTGGGTTCAGACCATGATGACTGACTGATGAGACCAAGTTGTTCTCTAGTCCTGTGCTGAACAGCATTGGGTGCATAACTTCAGAAACAAAGGGCAGACTTTTCCGATATAGTGATTCCATATCGCTAGACCATGAGAATGATGTCACCCTCCACCATAGAAAAGGGAGTGGTTGTGGACTCAATCTACATAGGTTACTTCAGCCAATGGATCAGTTTAGAGAAAAAAAATGTTTAAAAATCCTATATTCTATCCACTATTCATGTGCCATCATGTCATTCTGGCTTTGTCTAGGGCTAGCCCTCTCTGCTGAGTGACTTTATGTCATTTGACAAATATTCAGCTTTTGAGTGTGATTCTCTTCATTCTGGCTACAAAAACAGATGAACAAAAATTGCCTCTGTTGGGAATGCTTCTTTGCTCAGCAACAGTGTTTGCTGCTACCTTCCCAATGGAGCTGAAATATGCGCTTGAGATTAAACAAGTATGCATTATCAGGAGCAGAATAAAACAAGCCTTTTATCTGCACCAACAGAAAATTTCCTCTGAGCTTTTTTGCCAAAAGAACCCAGGGGAAAGGTTGGGTGATTTTACATGTTATATAAGCAAGTTTATTTTGGGAGCTTGCAATACTGTGCTGTGCTTAACCACATCTGTTCTAGTTCCATAATGACCGTTTAATTCCTGAATAGGAGTGGGATAAGGGGACAGGCAATGCATATATTTTACTGTTGGTAGTGAGTAGTTATGCAGTAGTGAACTGGAACAATTTATGCTTTTAGGAGCACATTGCTGAGCTCTGCCTTGAAGTGAACAAATCGATGACAAAAATGTGGCACACTCAGTTAAAACTCTAAAAAATCAGTTGTGGGTTGGTGGTTAAAGGCACTTAATTTGGCATTAAGAGAATCTATACTCACTGTGAAGTTCCTGCTTCACATAAAAGAGCAAAAGGGCCACCCATGCTCTCTTACTCTGTATTCAATTAACATGCTTACTGTCTGGATAGTATTGCAAAATGGACTTTCCTACTGATTGATCTCTTAAAGTAAATCTGCTCTGGTTTTAAACTTAAACAATACACACATTGTTCTTGAAGCATTTGTTATACAGAATTATTTTCAGAGCGTACCTTCTCTCTTGTTAGAGTTCTCCACTTGGAGTCCTGCTCAGATCATCACTTCAAGGTCTGCTTCATGATCATCATTATGAAACAGTGCTTGCCTTGAGGTGGCCAGTTGCTTTTAAATGCCTGCATCAAAACTGTTCTTACATCTTCTCTAAAAGGAATATGTGCTGGCCAACTGTTCATTCTTTATCCCCAGGGTTGCTCACAGAGGGTTTAGTGATGTCATCTTCATCTCCTGTCGTCCATGGCTCATCACAAATAGGGAGATTTTCATATGTGCCACAAGAAACTGGCCAGCAAATGACTGATTTTGGTGACAGTCAGAAAACCAGAGCACTGGAAAATCCTGCTTTCTGCTCAATGCCCATTATGGTGCCTGCAGACAGAGGAGTGTTGTGACATGAGAGGTAACCTATCATCACTTCACCTCTGGGTGCCACAAAAACACAATAATAAAAAATATAATAATAATAATTAATAATAATAAAAGTTATTACTGTGAACTATACCTAAGAAAATGATTCTTAGAGAGATTCAGGCAGAACAGACTATTGGTGTTTGTCGGCTTCTAAAAAGAACTTCATCACAATTAATAATAAGCATTTTCCTATATACTCAGATAAACAGAACTAGCAAGACAATCTGCAATAGTGCCAGCTATTCTAAGTAATATTTCTGCCCCATTCTTACAGAAGTAAAAGAAAAATGATCAAACATGGAATTACCATAGACTTAAAATTTGTTCTTACTAAATATATTTCAGAACATTGCTATTTGACTTCTGATCACATTCCAATATTAACTTCATAATCGTAATAAATACTTATAAACGCAGCGTCTAATGTGATTTTACATCATGTCCAGAAAAGGTAATATCATAATTGTTAGTCATTTTGTTTCTGTGTGGACTCTAGCAATAAAACCCCTATGTGTGTTCAAAGGTATTGTAAATTCCTGGTAAGAACAACCATAATCCAGTGTGGAAATATGATTGATTACATCATAATCACAATCAAATGGATTAAAATTAACTTTTTGTGAGCTGAATAAAAGTATAGCTCCAGTATACCTTAGGATGACTCTCTTGTATTCTGGTTGGTTTTCATTAGCAGGCATTTCACAGCCTCTGGGTCTTATCTATTTGCCAATTACATTATAGTTAGATATAAATATAAATACAAGTGCTAACCAGGAATTTTTAACCAAAATGCCATTTTGATGGAAAACGCAGTTTCCACAAAATTGAATTTTTCTGCAAGAAAATTCTGATTTTGCTGACATTTTTCAATTTTCCATTCTAAATTAATTTAGTTAACTTGACCTGGAACATTTCAGTTTATCAAACCAAACCAAAATGTTTAATTTTGGATCAGTTTGACATTAATCAATGGCTGCTTGAGCTGCTATGTTGCATCATGGAGCCATAGCTCAGGTGCCTCATGTCCCCATTCTTCTTTATGGGCAAGCCTCCTCCCTCTTCCATGATGCACTGCTGTCTTATTTCTAGATGAACCTCCATAGTGCATCAAGTGAGTTCCAGGGCCATTGTGCATCATAGGAGATATAGTCTGGTCAGGCTGCCCAGTTGACAAAAGACAATGAAGGCATGAGGTATCCAAACTACAACTCCCATGAGGCATGGGGGCAGCTTAAAGGAATACAGTTAAATGTCAAAACAAGGCAAACTGAAATATTTTAATTCAGGAATCTCAAAAACATTGAAAGGAAATATTTTGAGATTTCTGAATCAATTTTTTCTGAACTATCTGTTTTATGAAAAATTTTGCTATTTTGACTTTTAATCCCAAATTGGAATGGAAATAATTTTCTAAATATCAGAATTTTCACTTGTGCAGAATTCAGATTTTTGACCAGCTCTAATAAATAGTGAGTTTAGCTGTGGAGCAAAAGTAATGTGCCACTTCAATGAAACCCCAACAATTGCCTGTTAAGAACATAAGAACGGCCATACATCTAGCCCAGTATCTTGTCTTCTAACAGTGGCCAATGCCAGGTGCCCCCAGACGGAATGAACAGAACAGATAAACATCTGTTACAATAATCCATGACAATAATGGATCTCTGTAGCAGAAAAGCATAATACAAGCACTTTGGCATTACTCCTCCTGCAGTCCAAATTTCTCATACTTTTAAGGTACCATTTGTCATCCTCATCATGGCAAGAACTCCCAATTTTTGGCGGGGTGGGGGGTGTCATAGTTCTGTCTGTAAGAGAGATCATTCTAGTTGGGTCCTACCCCATTTCTACATAATGAAGGATCAGAGTGTACTATCTCCGTACTCCCTACTCAGTGCTCTTTGTCCAAGCTGCAATAGGCAATGCTGCCAAAATCTTGGTTTTCACTTGTGAAAATTCACAGCAAAGAAAATTCAAAAGCAAAGTTTTGCGCTGAGCTGGATTTAAACCAGTGACTCTGAATCATCTAGCCCTCTCATCATGAATATTCCCATATGGCTGTAACAGTTTCTTGTCTCTGAAATATATTCCAGTTTAATTTTTTTTCTTGATGTTTTCTGGCAGAACTTTTAATACCTAATAGCTGAAGAGCAAACAACCTGGAGAAAGCATGAAGGACTTGACTTCCAGAGTTTAGATCTCCAGCTAAAAGCTTCTTTCAAGTCTAGTTTAAATCCTGCAGTTTAGTTATCCAACCTTTTTTGGTTCCAGCCACTACTTCATCTTGTTTTGGTTTTGATGCCATTTTCACGTTCTCTTCCCGCTTTATAAGTCATTGCCTACTGAACCAGTCTGAAGTCTCTAAAAGCTTAAGAACACCAATCACACCAAAACCTCATTCTTCAAAGCAATAACTGACTATTAAAATAGGACAAAGAAATAATACTGCATCTCATATTTGTAATTTACAATGATAATTATTGTGGAAGAGCTGTGTGGAAAAGCAACTTCATGCCCTTCAACTAAAACCTGCAATCACATACAGTACCAAATACAGGACGTCTGAGCTCTTGAGAGCATTTGCTGGTATACTGAATTAAATTTAGAGCTGTGTAAATCTGGCTTTGGATTTAGATTTGTAAAATTCACCTCTGACCTGGATTTAGATGGAGATTTGGATTCCTGTCTTGTGTCAACACCTGTGCAGTGTGCATTTCACGCTAATTTTAAGTACTGTAAAAAGGGACAAAAGGTGCAATTGCCAAAATAAGATTTTGACAATATTTAGCTTAGATACAGTTTCAGTCTACTAACTTACATTGTCCCCCATCACTTTAGCATCTAACTCTAGGGTATCTAAGGAAGGAATAATATAGCTGGATGGCCATGGTACAGACAGCAAAGTAGTATAATAGCATCATGCACTAATGGGTTGTACATAGAGATTTTATTAAGTAGAATTAATACATAATACCAAAACCATAATAGACTGGGTGTGTGAGCTATCATTTGAGTTGTCAGAGCAACCTACTATTCAGATAGCAGGAAAGACACAATAGATATGAGAATAAAGGGGATATTAAGCTTGGACTAGGATGGTTTTTTTTTTTTTTTTTTTACGTTTGTTTCCTTTAAGAGATGAGGGTAGGTTTGGAAAAAAAAATTCCCCAGAAAGAACTGTATTAAGAAAGACCCTCACATTGCATTTTAAGCAATTAAGAGCTAAACCCTGTAGAAGAAGAATATGAGTGGTTATAGAAAATGGACCATCTATAACAACAGCAGCTATGGCTCATAAAATAACAGCATCCAAAAGCCGGTCATCCATTTCAATAAGAATCCTTTCTTTTTTCATCTGACCACAGGCATAGAATCTCTACAGTAACCATATCTTTCTCTAAAAGTGGTGCCATAATGGGAAAAATCTGGTGCATGTAAAAGTGGCTTATTACCAGAAAGAACAGGCGCCAAAATAGAAACCCAGCCAGGGCCCCTTCTGTACAAATGGAAGTTGGGCTACATTATGCACAGTCATAACTAAAAATCAGATTAACCAGAGGCAAAACCCACAGTGGAAAGGAAAGAATGATTGCATCCAGTATCACTCCTCAAATTGCACCTGCAGCATAGATCACGAGTGACAGGTTTCTGTTAATGGGTGTTGATTATTAGTTATGAGTGAGCTCCTCTCAACTGGGATGTATAAAGGTGAAGTAATGGAGTAACTGCAGCTGGTCATGATTTTATGGAAAAGGCCCTTGGGTGAAATTTAAAAAAGGGACCTCAGTGACTGCAAGACTCATAAAAAGGCCAGGCCATAAAGCAGTGCCAAGGGGATGATGACTGTCCTCTGCTTCTTTTTGGAAATTGAAAGTGAGATGTAATTTTTAAAGAGTATTGGGTGTGTATGGATTGGATGAATGGACTATAAGGTGGATAGAAAGCTGGCTAGATCATTGGGCTCAACAAATAATAATCAATGACTCGATGTCTAGTTGGCAGCCAGTATCAAGCAGAGTGCCCCAGGGGTCGGTCCTGGCACTGGTTTTATTCAACATCTTCATTAATGATCTGGATGATAGGATGGATTGCACCCTCAGCAAGTTCACGGATGACACTAAGCTGGGGAGAGAGGTAGATATGCTGGAGGGTAGGGATAGAGTCCAGAGTGACCTAGACAAATTGGAGGATATGGCCAAAAGAAATCTGATGAGGTTCAACAAGGACAAATGCAGAGTCCTGCACTTAGGGAGGAAAAATCCCACGCACTGCTATGAGTTGGGGACTGACTGGCTAAGTGGCAGTTCTGCAGAAAGGGACCTGGGGATTACAGTGGACAAGAAGCTGGATATGAGTCAACAGTGTGCCCTTGTTGCCAAGAAGGCTAATAGCATATTGGGCTGCATTCATTGAAGCATTGCCAGCAGACAGAGAGAAGTTTATTTTTCCCCTCTATTCGGCAGCCTCCCCTCCCCCACCCCCACTACAGAAAGGTTGTGGACAAATTAGAGAGAGTCCAGCAGAAGGCAATAAAATGATTAGGGGGCTGGGGCTCCTGACTTACGAGGAGAGGCTGAGGGAATTGGGCTTATTTAGTCTGCAGAAGAGAAGAGTGAGGGAGGATTTGATAGCAGCCTTTAACTACCTGAAGGGGCTTTCCAGAGAGGATGGAGCTTCGCTGTTCTCAGTGGTGGCAGAAGACAGAACAAGAAGCAATGGACTCAAATTGCAGGGGGGAGGTCTGGCTTGGATATTAGGAAGAACTATTTCAGTATGGGGGTGGTAAAGCACTGGAATGGGTTACCTAGGAAAGTAATGGAATCTCTACCCTTAGAGGTTTTCAAGGCCAGGCTTGACAAAGTCCTAGTGGGGATGATTTAGTTGGTGCCGGTACTGCTTTGAGCAGGGGATTGGACCAGATGACCTCCTGAGGTCTCTTCCAACCCTAATCTTCTATGATTCTATGTATCATACATGTGAAATGATCTCCCTCAGCCACCAAGAGGCCTGCATAAGGACCTTATATTACATTCAGTCCATATAGTAGGCTTCAGTTTTATTCAGAGGATTTGATGTATAGATGAAGATTGACCTTAGGTGTTGCATTCTTAAACTCAAATGCAGCTTTGTGAGCAGAATGCATTATTTGGAATTATGTGCTGAAAAGAGGCAGGCACCCACAGCCTTATCTTTGTATCTTCAGGGGAGAAAGAGTGGAATTTTAGAAAGATATATGGGGAAAATCTACCAGTGACTCCAGCACTTTTGTACCAATATAGCCAAGAGCAGAATTTGATCTACATCTTTGGTCATCCAAAGATCCATAAAGAATCTGCATTTTAGCTCTCCAGGGATAGTACCAGCATACCAGGGTTCCATTTCTACTGCTAGCATAGCTATATTTCTTGTAGAATAAGGAATTCAGTTACCTTCCAATAACTTCTGTTCTATTTATCTTCCATAAGTAGATTATCAGACAACTAGCATTTAAATGTGAGGCAAATGTTATGCAAACCTTAGAGTTTCACCACAGATAAGTAAGACAAATAGCATTACATCTGCATTCCTTCTCTACTAGAATCATTTGTTATCAGCAAATCACTATAGAATACCTTGACTACAAGTGACATCACCAGCTCAATGCTTCAGCAGTGGAATACCAGCTATATACAAAGCCACAGCAGTTGACCATTCGTGTTCAACTGAGACTATATGTGGCTATAGAAGTTACATACAGTGCCCCCAAATTCATATTCAGCAGACGCAGTAGTGATAAGACAGTATGTCAGTAACTGGCTATAGGATGCTCCTTTATTCATCCAAACCCCCAAAGCCACAGATTTTTGGTATATAGGCTGCTCATGTGTTGGTTTTGGCAAAGCTCGCAATGCTATTAATGCACTGGAGGAGCTGAGAAAAATGACTGCTGTGTTGTCGATCCATATCAGCCCTCTGCTTGTTTTAGTCATGTCTGGCAGTGGTGCCAAAAGCGTATGAATTGAAGAGGGATGTCAGCCCAAGAGGGTTTTGGCATTTACACCACTATCGAAACACCTGGAATGCTCTCATGTCCACACACACAACTGCTCCTAACATTGTGTAACTGTTCCTAGCACTATAGGATTGAATGAGCTCTGAGCCAGCTTGTAAATATTTCCACCCTCAATAGCTTCAATTCAAACTGTTTGAGAGGGTGGCAATGGTTGGGGTGTTTGGAGGATGCCACAGGGGTATCTTCCCATGGACTTGGGCTCGGGATATTGCTGTCTGTGTATCCTAGATCAGCGCACACACACAAGATGTAAATAATTAGGAGCCTGAGCCTCAGCTCGTGTAAATAGGTATACTGGTAGCTGCATTGCAATCCATGGAACTACCCCAATTCACATCAGCTGAGGATCTGCCCTAGTGCAGAAAGAAAACAAAGCAAGAAAACTATGCACCAAAACAGAGCATCATAGACTATATTACAAAATATAGAATAACAGAAGTAAAACTAGTCCCTTATCTTCTTGACTCCTGACACCCAAAGGTGCCAGCACTCAGCAGAGCAGACGTGAGGCCTCCAGCTCAGGCAGCAGCTGAAGGAGAAACTGGTAGCTTCCGATATGGGAATTCTCTTGGGCTGTATGAGGGCATATATCTAGAGCCAGAAACAAGAGGAAACCAACTGAAGCAGTGATTGGATCAAACCAAAAATATGAAGATGTGCAAATATATATTACGTGCCCGGATTTAATGCATCCGCGCACACAACCGTCTAATTTACCTTTTTTCTAAGATGTCACACAAATCTGGTTGAGCCTCAAAAATCTGCAAAACTGGCTAACTTCTTGCCATCTTCTAGTCCTCATCTTGTTCAGCCACCCTTTTGACTTTCTTCTCCATGTCTGTGTGTTTTCTGACCCTAATAGGGAACACTGGGGGCAGAGAGATGGAGAGCATGCCCTCCTGGGCTGCCTCATCAAGGATGCAGGTGGAGGTTTGCAGAACATGGCATCTGGGGCTGCATGCCTATGGAACTAGGAGTGCTTCATGCCAGTTCCTTAGCCCCACAGAAGCCGCTTAAGGAATTCTGTGGGCCAACCACTTTCCTCTGCTTCTAATCTGTGCAGCAGAAAAGCTGCATGACATGGAGATCTCCTAACCCAGGGTTTCTCAAACAAGGGTTCCTGCTTGTGTAGGGAAAGCCCCTGGTGGGCCAGGCTGGTGTGTTTACCTGCCCTGTCTGCTGGTCTGACCTATTGCGGCTTCCACTGGCCGCGGATCACTGCTATGGGCCAATAGGAGCTGTGGGAAGCGGCACAGGCTGAGGGACTTACTGGCCACCACTTCCAGCAGCCCCCATTGGCCTGCAGCAGTGAACTGTGGCCAGTGGAAGCTGCGATTGGCCAAACCTGTGGATGTGACAGGTAAATACACTGGCCCGGCCCACCAGGGGCTTTCCCTACACAAGCGGCAAACCCTGTTTGAGAAACCCTGTCCTAACCAAAGCCCAGTAGGGGTGGAGTTCTCTGTGCAATCTAGAAGCACAGGATGGCAGTTGCACAAGAAATTCTAGAATTGCACAAAATGTAGGAAATGGCTTTTTTGGGCTATTTTGATTGCCAATAAAAATGCCAGGAGAGCTATAAAATGATAGCAACCACTGTGAAAGTAAATAGAAAACAAAATACATTTTTCTTGCTTCAGAAAAGGCTCAGTCTATGTATTCTTAAATGGCAGTCTATAAGCCTTCTGTATGTTTTGGCATCAGAAATCATATGACCATTATATAGGTATGTGTTTGCATGTACTAGTGATTTATCTGCGCCCTGATACTTAGACTTCATATTAAAGAGTCAGGGGCTTTAGCATCTATCCCTTTGCACACACTATAAAATACATTTTTTAAAAAAATAGACGTCGAATATCAACAATAAAGCAGTGTGTGACTCCAGATCACCCTTGCAAGATCAAGAGTTCTTCATCACACAGCCTTCCTTGTCAGCTCCTTCCACCTGGGGAATGCTAAGGGTTAAATCAGAAGGGTCATGGCAGATTATATACGTAGTAAATTGGTGCAGACGGGTGTCTGCTAATGCTTCCTTACACCAAACTGCAGCTGTGTAAATTATACTACAATTTGAGTCACTTCTGAATCTGGCCCAGTGGGGTTTCATATCACCATGCAGCAACCACCATTTTTCACTCCTAAAGAACCATGCACTTTATTTCACCCACTCATTCAAAGTTTACGCAGCCCCCTCAAATAATTCTCTCTTAAATGTGAAGGTCTGAGGCAATAGGCTGCTTCAACCAGCTTGAGTGTGGCTCATGGCGCCCTCAGCACTCCTGTTCCTGTGGGTTGAGTCTGCTCATTCATCATCCTATGTCTTTCACATTAGACATCTTAGTGAACTTCCTCTCTTTCCCTCCACTACTTCCGCCACTCTCTTTTCACTTCTCCCTTAGCTCCCGGAAGGATCGGTATTTCTGCATCTTCTTCTCTTTCTGGGTTCCTTGTTTTTTGTTTGCTCTGTTGGTTTGTTCACCATTTCTATCTGTGTGTGTGTACTGTAAATGCTCTGTGTCGCCTCCTGAAAGACTGCCTGCCAGGCTGATCCCACTTCCAGTGGAGCACAGCTGCCTCTCCTCCTCATTGTTCCCATCACAGTGTCAAGAGCAGCATGCCAAGGGATGCATGTGAGTTGCAAAGAGAACACTTTTCCTGTTACATGAGCTGCGCATCCCATTTCTGATCCTGAGCTGTGGCAGCTTGGGATGGCATTAATTACTTTGCATGCCTCTATGCACAAACCACAATGCATTAATTAAGTCTCTTACATAAGCTCTCCATTTGACATCGGGGTCAGATTGTTCCTGAGTCAAGCAGAAAGGAAAGCAAGTGTGACTCAGCCATGACAGAATGCATCTGAGCTCTGCCACGAAAATATTCACATTGTCCGTTACCCGGCAGTAATAAGTCAGTGGTTGCAGGGACGGGCAGAGGAAATAGACCTCTCACTCTCGTCCAAAGTGATCCTAAATCTCTTCGGCCTAGAAATTGGCCTGGAAACCTCACTATAGTGGGGTATTAATATTTGTACAACAGAAATGTCAATTAATATTGTGCACAGACAAAGAGCATGGTCCCTGTCCTGGGTTGTTCACAATCCAAGAAAAGCAGCAAGGTAGCCACTTATTTTATAAACATACCTACATTTGGATTGGTGTTGGGTAAAGTGTCATCGATCCCCATCTGCCCTTTCACCCATCATTAAATGACTGATTTCTTATAGGCAGCATGGCAGAGGTGGGTGTTCAGGAGGACTATGATGGAAGGTTGGCTAAAGAATTCCATGCATAAGGGACAATGTGGAAGGAGACAAGAAGATGTTTGAGAGGGAAGATGGCAAAGAGATTAATGAGGCTCAGGTCACTGGATGGTTGCAGAAGGTAAGGCAATGAGTGACAAGATGGGTAGAGCTGTGAAAGGCCTCGAAGGTGAAGACAAAAGACTTGGACTTAGTGCAATAGAATGAGTGGAGCTATTGGAGGGATTCCAAGGGAGGGGTGAGGCAGTCAGAATCATGGGCAAAAAAAGATTTGAGTGGCTGGGTTTTGAACATAGGAGAGTGGGGCCGATGTCAATGTCAGGAAGGAAGAGTGGACAGAGTTTCAGAGAAGAGTCTAGGAATTCAATTTTGGGCCAGATAAGCGTACACTGAGAATAAGATCTCCTGGGGAAGATATTAGAGAGACAGGTGAGATTGGATGGAGGGAGATTGCTCAGCAGTGGAAAGGTAGGTCTGTGAGTCATTGGCAAAAAGATGGAAGCTGAAGGCAGGTTAGCAGATGAAATCATCCAGAGAGAGTATGTGAAGGGAAAAGTGGGGGTGGGCAAGGATGGAGCACTGTAGGATCCAGGCAGAAATTTCGAATACTTCCCAGTGGAGTAGCTGCTGCAGTTGTATTTCAAACCATAATTTTATTTCACAGCTGTGTCACAACCAGAGAGTTCCAAGTTACATGAAGTGAATTCAGGGCCACTGCCAGTGCCACTTGCACAATTACCTCCAGAGCACCCAGGCTGGAATGTGGCCATGCCCTTACACAGTATACTGTAGTACACTGCTAAGTATGTTATCAGGTGTGTACTGTATAGGAACTATCAACGTAAATGTGATGTGTTATCCCTGCTTCTTCAACTGTTTATTTATTTGTGAATACTCACAAAATCAGGGGGGTTGCAATGGGTCTCCCAGGCATAGTGTTTATTAGAAGGTTCTGCCATGTGTATTCTCCATGACAAAAGCCCTGACTTTGGAGAAAGTTCTTCCCTTCCCTGGATCTGCCAGAGCCCTGATTTGTTAGCCTCCCAGAGACAGCGCAAAGCTCATCTTTTGTTGGTGGCATCTGGAGGCAGGTGGATGAGTGTTGGATGCCATGGCATAACTATATTTTGGGGCTGGATCTGATTGATTGTGGCAGTTAATTTAAGTGTCTTCATGTAAATTTGTTTTTAAAATTATTTGTTTTTTTTTGTTTTTAAAAAAAGACAGAACCTTTGTTTCAGCAGGGTATAAACCAGCTGATGAAGTGTAAGAAAAAACATCCCCTTATAGGCAGGTTAGTCCCAAATTGTACATTTCTAGGTTTCTTGCCCTTTTGTCTGAAGTATCTGGTAATGGCCAATGTCAGAGGGAGGCTATTGGACTAGTTGGCTGGAGTGTGAGCTGATATATCAATTCTTATGTTTGTGTATTGCAAATTTCAAGTTTTGGAAGGAGAAGTGAAAGCTTGGGATGAGTGCTTCTATCATCTGTGTTCATTAAATCTAAATAAATAAATATGCATGATCCAGAGCCTCCGCTGGAATGAAGGCAACAGATCAATGCTGATTTACACCAGATGAGGAGCTGACCCAAACAGTATGTGTCTGTGTATGCTGTGCATCTCCACTGGAGAACCATGAGGGCCTTATAAATCACTACTTTTTTTTTTTTGAAGTTTATGTGGAATTTAGCTTTTACATTTAAGGGAGACTACAGAGCTACCCTGAATAGCTGCAAAACTCAATGTGCATACAGGTCCTTCCAAGCGTCTATCTCTCGTAAGAATGTATTTGTGCCTGCTCACCAGCCTTTTTGATTGCCTGCTTTATACAAAAAATGTTACTGCTGTAATATGACTACACTCAGATTTCCCTTTATCTATTTACTGATATAAAACCCTACTTACAGAAAATGTAACACTAGCTGGATTGTGGAATATGTTTATTTACTAGAAAATCACATTCTTTAAAAAGGTACTCCTTACTTCTAGCTACTGCGCTGTCTCCAGCCACTCTATTAGCCTACTTTCCAATCCAGAGAGCTGGGGAGAGTTTATGTACTGTCAGATCTGTTCAATGAACTGTGATAAACTTATTTAATCCTTTTGATTTCCTGAATCATCTTCATTCTGGACCTCAGCTACCACATGGGCTCCCTGTTTGTAAAACAATCTAAAACACACTCTTGGCTCATAAATGTTTTTATGTTTATAACTACAAAGGATACTTCAAGGCTGTTTAAATGGAGGAATTTTCATTTATTAAAATGTCAAGCCACTCAGCATGTTGTGTGATCATACCAGCTTGATTCTCATGCAACTTCTTCTGCATAGTAATGACACTGCTTCTTTAAATAGAATATAGATCCTGATCCTCAAAGCCAGATTGCTTTTAACCTCCTTATTTTCTAGATAGAGCTTTACTGAGAGTACTTTGCCTGCTGTTTTTGAGAGATGTTTTATAGGGTTGGGTTTTTTTGTTTTGTTTTTTTAAATGTGCTACTGCATCATGGTGTGAGTAAGAAGAAAAAAGGCAGATGGAAAATAATGTGCCTCATTCTGAATGTTGTTCTGGCACAAGAAATGTTTTTTCTAGACTCCACCTTTTCTACATCTTCCAGAATTACTGAAATGCTGTTTCTCATTAGCTTAACTATAGCTGTTTGCATATCATTCCCCTCAGAGTAGGGTGGGAGACCACATATGGGACACTTGCATATCTCAGTGACTTTATAGTTTGGATATTCTCGAATTTGGACATCAATGGATAATTTGAAAATTATACACACAACCCTCACTTATGTTGTTCCCTTCTGAAAACATTTCCAGGCCTTTTTCATTTTTCAGTTCTTCAAGGCCAAATTTATTTCCCCTCTTCAGATGTACATAAGAGAGGTTATGAAAAACAGTCTGAAAGGGGAACTTAATACATGCAAAGCTGCAAACACTTTGTGATGGAGTAAATAAGCTCCTGAAAAGTTTACCTCCAATGATTCAAGTAAAATGAATCAGTCCCATGGTTTGAAAATACTATGGTATGCTTGAGAAAATGTCACTGCACTAATAAAAGCCCAAATCCTGAGGCCACTTTACGCAGCCATATGGTGATTGCTAAGTCTCAGCAAGCCATGTAAACTGGCTGGGCAGTGCACAAATCCATCCTGGAGACAATCAGTTCCAGTGCACAAGGAGAGAATTAATAGCCATTCCTCAGTCAGGAAGAGTGTAACTGTCCAGGGGATTCACATTAATGAGCTTTCTGAACCCATCCCAAAGCATTATACATATCCCAAATCTCACCCCTCACTGCTTGTGTACTGGGGTAATTCCAGTCCTAGAGCTAAGAGAAAGAAAGAGAGAGGAGCATCGGGTTATTCCAGTAGCTCCCATGCAGACAAGGGAGCTTCCCTAGCCATTTGCTTTTACAGGAGTTCTTTAATGAAAATCAAAAAGGAATCCTACAGAAAGTAGAAATATGGACAAATTGCTAAGGAAAAGTATAAATGAATAGCGCAAGCATGTAGGGACAGAATCAGAAAGGCTAAGGCACAAAATGAGTTACACCGAGCAAAGGACGTAAAAGGCAATAAGAAGAAGATTTATAAATACATTAAGAGCAAGAGAAAGATGAAGGAAAATGTAGGTGCTCTACTTAGCAGAGAAGGAGCGCTTATAATGGATGACATCTAGAAAGTCGAGGTGTTTAATGCCCGAGTTGCTTCAGTCTTCAGTAAAAGAGTTAACTGTGACCAGATACCTAAAACAGTTAATATTAACAACAAGGGGGAAGGACTAAAAGCCAGAATAGGGAAACAACAGATTAAAGAATATTTAGATAAAATAGATGTATTCAGGCTGGCAGGGCCTGATGAAATTCACCACAGGGTGCTTAAGGAACTAGCTGAAACAATCTTGGGAACCATTAGCAATTATCTTTAAGAACTCATGTGCGGGGAGTAGGAGGTCCTAGAGGACTGAAGAAGGGCTAACATAGTAACTATCATTTTAAAAGGGAACAAAGAGGACCTGGAGAATTATAGACCAGTTAATACCTAGAAATATACAGGAACAAATTATTAAACAATCAATTTGTAAGCACCTAGAGGCAGGGGCAGCTCTAGGCATTTCGCAGCCCCAAGCATGGCAGGCAGGCTGCTTTCGGTGGCTTGCCTGCAGGAGGTCCGCTGGTCCCGCGGCTTCGGCGGACCTCCCGCAGCCGTGCCTGCGGGAAGTCCAGAAGCCATGGGACCAGCGGACCCTCCACAGGCATGCCACCAAGTGCAGCCTGCCTGCTGCCCCCATGGAGCCAACAGAGCGCCCCCTCCATGGCTTGCCACCCCAAGCATACGCTTGGCATGCTAAGGCCTGGAGCCGCCCCTGCCTAGAGGGTAATTAGGTGATAAGTAATAGCGAACATGGATTGTCGATCATAACAAACCAACCCAAGCAGTTGATGTGATTTTATCTTGATTGTAGTAAAGCTTTTGACACAGTTTGATATGACAATCTTATAAGCAAACTAGGAAAATGTGGTTGCGATGAAATTACTATAAGATGTGTGCAAAAGCGGTTGAAAAAAATGTACTCAGAGTAATTATCAATGGTTTTCTCCTTCTGAGAGCTCTTCCCAATTGGCCAAGACAGAGGGGACTCCTGCCGCCAACCTGCACTACTGGGCTCCTGATCCTGGGCCCTTAAAGTAATAATGTCCTGAGATCTTCCCATCCCACTGCTGAGTCCTGGGACCATCTCATCTCTTCCCATATTAGCCTTTTCCTGAGGCTGTGCTCACACCAACATCCCTGGGTTGGGGTCTGCACCCTCTGCCCTGCCCCTTAGCCTTAAAAGGCCAGTTTACTTCACTACAAGGAATCTGTCCTGGGTCCAGTACTATTCAGTATTTTTATTAATAACTTGTCTAGGAGAGTGGAGAGTATGCTTATAAAAGGTGTGAATGACACCAAGCTGGGAGTGGTTGCACATATTTTGGAAGACAGGATAAGAATTCAAAAGCACCTTGATAAATCAGAGAACTGGTCTGAAATCAACAAGATGAAATTCAATGTGGACAAGTACACAGTTGGGCACCTAGGAAGGAAAAATCAAATGCATAAATACAAAATGGGAAATAACTGTCTAGCCAGTAGTACTAAAGAAAAGGATCTGGGGGTTATAATGGATCGCAATTTAAATGTGGGCTAGCAATGTGATGCAGTTCTGAAAAAGGCAAATATCATCCTGGGGGTATTAATAGGAGTGTTGTATGAAGACAAGGGAGGTAATTGTCCCTCTCTGCTTGACAATAACGAAACTTCAGCTGGAATATTGTATCCAATTTGGGTTGAAGTTTAAGAAAGAAGTGGATAAATTGGTGACTGTCCAAAGGAGAGGAGAACAAGAAAAATGGAAAAAAACATGAATGTAGCAGGTCACCCTGCTCCTGCCCTGAAGGGGTTAAAAACAGCCCTGGGAAAGGGCTGCCCCAGGGACCCAATAGGAGAAGGCTAGGAGGCAGCCACTCAGGGCCAGGCTGGGCCCTATAAAAGAGCTGAAGGGGCAGAATGTGGGGCAGTCTCTCTCCAGCTATGGAGAAAGAAGGACTAGCTGCCTGAGAGGAAGGTACCTGAACTGGAGCAGTGCTGGGGAATAGGGCAAGGGAGCTGGGGAGCTCCAGCCTGGTAAACCACAGGCTGCAGGCCTTGGTGAAGGCCAGCTATGGAGGGAGAAGGGCCTAGCTGGCTGGGAGCAGGGTACTGGACAGAGCAGTGCTGGGGAAAAGAGCAAGAGGAGCTGGGAAGCACTAGCCTGGCAACTCCCCAGGCTGAGGCCTTGGTCAAGGCTAAACAGGTATTGGGGCTGCAGGGGTGTAGCCTGGGAATAGTCCTACCCCCTTGCTGATGATATGTGGCCATTATGGACTTCAGTCTGCCCCTTAAGAAAGGGTCTAGCTGAAGACTGGCAGTAGCCACTGAGGCAAGATGGGTGTAGGCTGGGGGTTCCCCTGGGAGAGGAGATCCAGTGTGTAGGGGTACTGCAGTGGGCAGAACCCTGAAGTAAAGGGCACTGGGGGCCGGGATGGACATAGAGGCCAGCAGCAGCAGCAGCAGTCTGCAGAGGGTGCCCTGTATACTGGAAAAGAGCTAATTCCCAGATCACCAGCAGGAGGTGCCATGCTGGTGAGTCTTCACTTCGCTACAATGAACTGGGATTAAAGGTTTTTAAAAAATGTGCATTTAGTCTTGAGAAAAGAAGACTGAGGTGGGGGGGGATCTGATAAGTCTTTAAACATGTTGTAGTAAACGTCTGTCTCAAATCTGGACTTAGAGTTCAGCATCTGAGTGTTTACTGTGAACCTTCCCCAAGCTTATACCCAGCTTGGATCTATCTCGCTGCCACCAGACAGGAATATAGCGCCTGACCTGCCTCGCTCTGGTCTCCCCCCAGACTTTCCCTGCGAGAAATTCCCCAAGACCCAGACCCCTGGGTCTTCCCTATCTCACCCCCAGCTCCCCCCGCACTTTCCCTGGGTGATGCACTGATGCGAATGCTATACTTCAACTCCTTGAATACAACCGGAGATGCAAATCTAGCTTCCCCGAGGCTATGCATTCACCCTAGTCAGCTCACCACAAGAATTTTCCCCCTCCCTTGGTCCTGTAGCCTTTTCCCGCCCCTGGGACAATAGAAAGTAAGACACAGAAGTTTGGGCTTTTCCCTCCCCCCTCTAGCCTGTCACCGATATAAACAGAGCTCTGGTACAGAGATTCCTCTCTCCCTCTGCCTCACTAGGAAAAGCAACACTCTCCAACAAGTTTTTAAAAAGAAAAACTTTAATAATAAAGAGAAAGAAAATACTAAAACAACTAATACGTGCATTAAAGAGATCCAATACACCTCTTGCTTATAGAAATATATGAATAACAACCAGTCTGAATTTAAAAGATAGCCCAATTAAACGCAGGTCAACACTTAGCAAATCAACCATCCATGTAAATACCAAATCAACATGCAACATCGACATAGCCGAATTACTTTGTTTCCTTTTATGTACTTCACCAGATGTTTAGTAGATAATTTCTGGACAGAAGGATGCGAGTTAGTAAGAAAACTTGTTTACTCACAGCCGAGGAATACAAAAAGTACCAGACGAAAAGCAAAAATCTTCAGTTAGGTCCCTACCCTTACTCTTTGAAATCTGTTGTCTTGATTGGTCCTCTGATTCATTGTGGTTTTGGTTTCCCTTTGTAAACCCTTAACAGTAAGAGACAATTAACCGGCTTACACGATTATCTTAGCACACATGTTGAAGGGCTGTTATAAAGAGTGAGTAACAGTTGATGCGAACTGTTCTCATGGCCATTGAAAGTAGAACACAGAAGTATAGGGCTTATCTACAGCAAGGGAGATTTAGTCATATCAGGGAAAATTTTTCTAACTATATGACTATTAAGCTATGAGAAACACGTCCAATGGAGGTTGTGGAATCTCCCACCACTTGGAGGTTTTAGAACATTGTGGAACATCACCTGTCAGACGGTGGTTTCGTTTACTTTGATCTGCCAATTCAATCTTTGGGGAGGACTCAAGATGGCCTGAGTGGTCTCTTCCTTAGTATCCCATTCTATGATTCTGTAAGTGCTTGCATCAGCAAATCTTAGGCTCGGGACTTGCCTTCTTTCGATAACCACTGTAAGACTTTTGCCATTTCTAACACAGTCAGAGCTAATCAAAAGAGAGGTTGAGCTCTGTGCTCCATTTATGTCTCCCATTTTCCTTGGAACAGTCAGTAGAATGAACCTCAAAATACCATGGGAGGCTAAACATGTGCTTCATAATATTCTGCTGTTAAGTTGCATTGGGTCCATGGAAAGTGGCGGGGTGTGATGCGCTCAATATAGAATAACAACCACCTCCATAGGGATCTTCTCAATCTCCCACGCCATGGTTTTCTATGAATATTCGCCATCACAGCTTGAACACAGCAGACATCAGAAATTGCCTGTGGACTCTGCAGTTGCAATGTGGTAAAGCAACCCACCATTGGACCCAAAAGGGTGAGAGACGTAAAAGAGCAATATGCTTCAGACCTACACCACTCCCTATAGCAAACATCTGTTAAGCCTATTCAGATGTACACTGGACAGCCTAATGCCCTTTTTTGACAGAAACATCAAACGGAGATCTGAACTTTGGATGGAAAGCCATGAACCCCTGAGTTTCCCTGAACCTTCCACACTTTCTCTTTTGTGTCCTTAGGCAAGTCACTAACCCTCAGGGCGTCCTACAACTACAGGGGAAAACGATCTCAGATACGCAACTTCAGCTACGTGAATAATTTAGCTGATAGTCGAAAGTATCTAAGATCAATACTCACGTCCTCCAGTGCGGATGTGTCTGGCGGCTCTCCATCGTCAACATCCACAATTCCGTTGGGGTGGTGGAGTTCCGGAATCGATATAAGCACGTTGTTCGGGGATCGATATATCACATCTAGATGAGACACGATATATCGATCCCCGAGCAACCGATTGCTACCCACCGATACGGCGGGTAGTGAAGATGTAGCCTCAGTTCCAGTTTCCCATCTGTAAAGTGAGGTTAATAGTTTTACAAGTTAGCCAGGAATAAATCTTTTGTTATTATGACCAGCATAAGAAATAACTCTTTGGATGTTCGGATTCCCAAGAAGGGAGCAAAGCAGATTTTCCCTTGTTGGCAAAGAAACATTTATTGAAGAACAATCAAAATGATGGTAAACCAAATACAGTGCTTCACTTAGTAACCAATTTTATCCAAGGCTTCTATTAGTAAGACTACATTTCCCAAGTTTCCAAAACTGGGATAGAAGGAATTTGGGAAAAGACTACTATGGCAGTCCTGTGCCTATACAGGGATGCGCTAAGTGGTAACTAATTGAACACACAAAGACTAGCAATGTAATTTTCAAGGGTTAATTTGCATTCTTTGAATGTGACAGCCTTGGACAGCTTTTGAGGCCTAGAGATTTGAACAGGGGGAAAGGATTTATAGTCACAGTAGAGGCTCATGGAAACCCAGTGCATTCAGAAAAGATTATAATTAATTCACTAGAGCAGAGACTACATGTTGGTTTACAGTTAGCATTTTGTAGGTCCTATCCTGCTCCCATTAAACCCTGGACGGAACTCTGAGTTTAATGGCAGAAGGAGCAGATTCTGTTTCTCATGTGTCCTTTATTAAAATCATGCACTATAGTGGATTATTTGTTAATGGCAAGCAGGCCTGAAGATAGATTAGATATGAGAGCAAATGGCTCAACTTGGTGACTCATAGCAGATGAAGTTGTTTAATGTAAGAGGTACATTATATGGGGGGCAGGGGAGGCGGTAAACCTCAAAAATAATGTTTTAATAGTCCTTTGGTATTTACTTAACAAAAAAACAACTCTTATCTTCCAAGATTCTATTCTGAGAAATGTAGTGAGCAGAAAAGCTTATTGTAAAAAATCCACTAGAAAAAAGTGGAAGTAGTTTATGATATGCAGCAATGCATAATCCATTGTGGTTTCGAGATGAGAATCTAGGCACAACTCATTGTGAGGCTATAATAAAGCCTCCTGTCCCAAACCTGGACTTTAGCGTCCAAAATCTGGGGGCTTTATTGAAACTCCCCCAAGCTCACTACCAGCTTGGATATTCTCGCTGCCACCAGGTCAGGAATTATAGGGCCTGACCCCCCTTTCCTCTCTCTGGTGTCCCCACCCTTCCTTTTGGGGGACCCCCAAGACCCAGACCCCGGGGTCTCTCTCTCTCTCCTTTCTGTAGCCGGGCAGTAATGCTATACTCCTCACTCCTGAATAAGACCGGAAGAGGCATCTAGATTCCCGAGGCTAGGCACGTCAACTAGTCAGCTCACACAACGAATTCGCCTTCCCTTTGCTGTAGCCTTTACCCGCCTGGGACAAAGGAAAGTGAGACACAGAGTTTGGGCTTTTCCTCCTCCCTCTTGGCATCACTGAGGAAAGATTCCACAAGGTTAAAAAGAAAATTTATAGAAAAACAAAAGAAAAGAAAATAATAAACAATAATCTTGCATTAAGAAATTCAGTACAGGCTCTTCGCTAAAGAAAATAGGAATAAACAGTCTGATTTAAAAGATAGCTCGATTAAACCACGTCAGCAAATCAACATAGATCTAAATACAAATCACAAAAGCTCATCATACCTGAATTCACCGTTCTTTCCTTGTGTATTACACAGAGTTTAGAGAATGATGGAGCTAAGGATGGAGTAGACAGACAAAATTGTTTATTCCATAGCTGAGAAAACAACAAAGACCCTAGTAAATTTCCCACCCCTGACGTTTGACTTTTAAACAATCCAGTTCTCTGATTGGTCCTCTGGTCAGGTGTTTGGTTACCCTTTCCAGGTAAAAGAAACTTAACCCTTACCTTACCTATCTACTTATGACAGAGGCACTGAAAATAGAGCTGAGCCAAGAGGACCCATGCAGAGCTGTGGGCAAGGGAGACATGAAGGAAAGCAACAGAAGCTAGAGGGAAGGGGATTTCTATTGTTTCTCTCTGGTTCAGCCTGCAGCACAACCTGACCGTGCCTCCAGACAGACAAGACAGATCTGAACAGCAAACTGCTCATGAATCCCACTGCTGCTACCTCTCCCATTTCCCCTGGAACAGCAAGGAGAACTCTGTGGCTGAGAGGCACTTCTTTTGGCAGCACTGCTTCATAAGGATGAGACCTCCCCGCAACTCTTGTCAGCAGCAGCTTCGTTCAGACTAGAGCATATATTGGGGGTTGTCTAGCCTATTCCATCTGTCCCTTTACAAAAGTGCTAAATATTATTATAATTGTTAGCTGTGCGTTTTTTTGCTACTCAGCTGCTCCTTCCCAACTGAAAGACTTGTGTAATTTTTCTAGCTGGTAGGGTAAAGCATATGGGTAATTTTACTAACAAGAAAAAGCAATGTAACAGTCAGTCCTTGTATGTTACGGTGTAGCCTGCTAACAACTTTCAGGCTGACTCTGAGAGATAGGTTTTCCTAACTGCATGCCTGATTTGTGCATGGAATTACTGTGACTATGCATGTAGATGGCTATACATTTCACTGCCTCTTTTCTTGCACAAATACCCATGTGAACCCCCTGTGTACAACCATGGTTAATGCAGATTCAGAGGATCAAGCCATAAATTGTTACTTGTGGCAGCCCTTGATCTAAGTCTTGCCAGCAAGTTTTGAAACACTTGCTTTTCCATCCTTACCTCACTGATAGCTAATATTTTTATAAACGTGGGCCTAACCCAAAGCACTGGGTCTGAGCTAGAACTAGTTGGAAAACAGGTTATTTTTCCATAAAAGTGACAACTGGAACATAGGTTTTTTCATGTTTATTAAAATCTTCCATGGAAAAGGTAGACTTTTCACCTACTATTGAAAAATGATTTTGTTCAAAAAACTCAATTTTTTTGTCTTTCCAGGTGGTCATTTTTTTTTTCAACGAAATACTGAAATGTTCCACAGAAAGACAACACACACTCTTTGCAAGCAAACACTGATTCTATTGAAAATGCAATTTCCCATTAAAAACAGTTTGACCACCCTTGTCTGAATACTCCATGGTTTGCAACCTGAACCTGGATCCAGATCCAAGTTTCATGGCTGGCACATAACTATAATGAGTTGAAACAAATCCTGTGGATGTAAATCTCTCTATACTGTGGAGGGTCAAAAGTAAAACTCATATGAATTTTGTAGGTTGCACCGATCTCTAATCTAGATGCCACTGAAATAAAGCACAGGAAAGGTGGACACTGACAGTGCCAGGAGAGGTGAAAACCCATTAATAGTTATTTCAATGATAGCGAAAACCATTAAACTTCTGCACAGTGAAAAAATCTTCAGCCCCACCTGCCTTATCAAACCAGGCAAGCCCTTTGCTGGAAATAAATCATCCCAATAATATAACTAACAATTGTGAGAAATTCCACTTGTGAGGATATAAAATAACTTGACCAAGGGTTAAACTGGAGGTCAGGGGTGGGGGGGGGAGTACCAAGCTCAGCCCACAAAATAAGCCCCACTCACACAAGTCACCAAAATGAGCCACCACATACAGTATTGTGGAGAGAATCAAAATACATTTGTGCATGCTCTGTGGACTCCAATGGGATCCATGAGTTTGACTTTCCCTTAGTGAGTTCTGAATATCTCTATGGGGTCTGTTGTGCTTCTTCATCTTGGCTCCCTCTTGATATGGCTCAGATGCCCTAATGGGTAAATCTAGGTGCCTTAGCTGCTTTCTGTTTGGAAGGGAAAAAATGTGGTGGTAGGTCTCTCAAACAGCATTTCAGTGTAAGTGCGATGTCACTCACCATTGAGTGGGAAGATGTGTGATTCCCCCCCCCCCCACACACACACACACTTTCTTTTTTGTTATGATAAATGAAATAGCTAACAATGCTGACACTGATGTTTAAATTAGCATCACTGGGCATCTGAATTAACACCTCACAGAGACATAAAAGTCAGAGCTTTTGTTCCAGACTCAGGCAGACAAAGCTGCATCAATTACACCCTTCTCACATTTTCAAGATACAGCTAGAGACTTGCCTTTTTTATTTATTCTGGCGCACAAGCTGGCATTGTAGGAGAGGTGCTAGCATCTTGCACCCCTGGGTATTGAGTCCTGAACTTTACCATATCTATGTTCTAGGCACTTCTGGCAAATACTGGAAATTATTTGCAGAACTATCCGTTCTGATTCTTCAGTATCTGCCCCTTATTGATGGCTACAGATGTTAAAGAGCCACAGGGAAGAACTGGGATTCAGAAAAGATAAGCCCAGAATGACAAGCAGGGTCTGAAAATTGTATAAATTGTCCAGCATCCAGCCCCACTTTATGGAGTGGACAAAATAGATGCAATGTTAAGGAATCCCTTTCATTTGGAAAAGTTCTATAGAAATAAACTGAACACCTTTCTCACCACAAATTTGTGGTCACAAGTGTGACCACAAAATATATTATGTATAAAAAACCCTGAGAACAATACTGATCAAATAATTTAGTCTCTTTTTAATAACTCCCAACGAATTCAGCAACATCAAGGAAACATAGGCTTTTGCCAAAATGAATATATGTCCTGGTCAATCGAGTCCTGCCTGCAGCAGGTCTAGGATTCCTGCTAGTTTATTAGTCTTAATGAGCGTTCCTGCCTTCACACCCTTCCTCATGAAAGTATAGTTAGTCTTCAGATAGAGAGGTTTACCTTTCATTCACTGCCTCAGCCATGACTATAATAAAGGATAGTGAGAAAGAAACTAGCACCCACTGCAGCCGAATGGAGTGGCTGATTATGATTGGCAAAGAACTACAATGTATGTGTGCAAAAACAAAGAGGCATTTGTGTCACTGAGTAACAAGATGCTCTAGTTTGATCATGTCAGGCCCATTTTTTAATCTACTTTTTCTGGGTTTCCATCAGGAAAGTTGGTCTCTTTTATGCCAGAATGTCTTTATGCCAAAGAAAAAGAAAAAGAAAAAGAAGGAAGAACCCCTTAACCCTGCCTGTTACATCACTTGCCTCTACCAGTCAGCTGCCAATCTACACAGGCACAGTATCCTGAAAAGAGCAGAGTAGCTGCAACTCCTGTTGTATTCAGTGGTAACTGCAGATGCTCTGCTCCTCTCAGGATTAGGTTTAAAAAAAACAGCCTCTCCCCACATCTCCTGAGCTGTTTCTTCCCTTTCCTGTATGAAAAATGGTATGCAGAAAAGAGCTGGTTATTTTAAGGGGAAATTCTGATTCGGAATCCTTCACCCAGCTGTGTACAACTAATACAACAATGTGTTTCTTTTTGGCATCTCTCAAGTCCTATGTTACCAGTTATTAGAGGTCAAACTTTGGATTCTTATTAATAAGGCCCTGTTATCATATTATTGCTTCTCATTTTGACTGTTTACTTAAGGTTCATATTTATGTCATGAAATTTAAATTTGTTAGGTGAGGGGGACTATTTTTTTTAAATCTTAAGATACCATAATAGAATACATTTTCACTTGTTGTCCAAAGAAAATGAAGTAATGGAGACACAAGTGACTTTAGTCATTGGGAAATAAAAGCAGTTTCCCAAAACTTGTCCCAAAAGTGGACAAGTAACCACTGTGTATGTTAAGGACCCCAGCCAGCAAAGCCCTTAAACACACAAGTTACCCCACTAAAGTTAATGGGAACAAACAGTTAAAGTTAAGCATGTGTTAAATGCTTTGCTGGATCAGCTGGGTGAAGCCAAATTCTTAGCACCCAGATTACCAATATGGAATTCTATATAGGGCTTACTTTACTTCTCTCCTATAACATTTGTTTAACTGAATGTCTTCTTGATTAGTCCTCCTTCTTACTAGACATAGATTCTAGTGATTCATCTCTTGTCTCATCCAAGGTTTCCTGTACTAATCGGCAGTGATGGGGCTGGGGTTGTATGTCACTCTCAGGATATTTTCCATGGAAATAAATCAGGAATTCAACTCTTAAAATCCCTGGGGCGAAAAACATTGAGTTATCTAGACTAGTCCTTCGTAACAGCAATTTCAGAACCATGGCTATACCTATGTGTGTATTTACTGACAACTCTGGGTTTCCTGGTAAATAAAAAAAATAGTTTTTCACTTCTCAAAGCTTAGAGTTTGAGGGTTCTTGGTAAATTCCACTGCATTTACACTAGCTATTCCCTAACCTGAAGGGATTCCATTACCAATGTGCCCTACTACCACCACTGAAAATAGCAGAGGTCCTGGAGCTGAAGTCCTCATGCTAGAAACAATAAAGGGCAGCTGGCAGGGCTCTCTCTTCACCATGTTAGTCCAAAATAGCCAGACTAAGATAAGCCTCAGGGAACACTGCAAAGTTTAGCTTTTTCCCCAGGTATCTGCAAATGGGCCAGTGGGAAAGGAGGAATTATAAGGGTGAGAAGTAGTGTGGGCCGAGGTGATCTGAGCATTGACGTTCTCTGATGTTCTGATGGTACGTTGTTCTGCTGTGCTTAACTTCTGTAGGGGTATTACTTGTGATTTAGTCTTGTTTGTATACATTCAAAGAAATAAAATAAGTGTCAGAATTTTAACGTTACTACTTTTTCATCCTCTGTCCCCCAAACTACCTTTATTCACTTCACATGATGCCTTAATATCTTTGTCCTCCCTCCCACCAAAGCTGTCCTTCTACCTCAAGTAGTATAATGAGGAGATGGATGAGCTCCAGCTAGGCACCATTTCAAGCTGGTGAACAGCTCTGCCATATCAAAAAGGCCCAAGCAGCCAATCAGATTGTGGCATTGGATAACCAGGATTTATAGCCATACTTGTGAGGACCATGCATTACATCTTCTCTGTTCTATCTCCCTAGTCAGAAGAGACTTTGGTACTGTAGCGGGGTGCTCACCGTACCCTGCTCGGTTCAGACTCCTGGCCGTGCTCCCCAGTGAATCAGGAACACTTCAAGCTGGTGCAACACCTATGCTCTTTATTCCTGTGTCCGGTCCCCATCACCAAGCTCCAACTCTTTACAGATTATTTACAGGTTTGGCCTAGCACTGGCCTCAGTGGCAACAGGGTAGCAGGCTCCTGGCTCCTCCTGAGCCTACTCTCCCCTCCTGTCCTGTCCTGGTCTAGTCTGGTCTCCGACTCCGACTCCGTCTCCGTCTCCACCCCCACCCCCACCCCCACCCCCTTTGGCTCACTTCCTCCCAAGCTTTTAGCCCCAGGTAACAAGGCTGGCAGGTGTGGCCAGTTTCCTGGCCAGTCCTAGCAAGTTGCCCAGTCCCAGCACCTTTCCCCTGATTGGCCTGGAATGGCAGAAGCTGATAAGGGCTTCCCCTGTAGCACTCTGCCACAGGTACCTGTTATGATTCTACCAATTTTAAAAAAATGTTTTATGCTGGGTCAGGAGAGAAGTACCTTGTTTTATGAGCAGTATTTATATATGTTTGTTTCCTAAATATGGCTTATGTTTACATACTGGTTTTGTTTTCCTATTTTAAATATTGAGAAGGTTATTTTCGAGGGATTCTTGTCTTTTGTGGAATCTGGCTCTGAACTGGAGGAGGGAAACAAAGTAAACCTTATGTATAGGGTTGTTCAAACCATTTCTTAGGAAGTAAAGAACCTATTTCGATTTAAAGGGCAGATGGACCTATTCTTAAAAATGAAAGACAGCCTGTTTGTACTGCACAGTTCCTGTTGTTCCCCCTGAAGGTCTTGTGTTCATCTCTGAGTTCCCACAAAATACCTGATGGTATATCTGACAATAACTATGTAAATAACTGGTGTCACTACTGTAACTTCTGAGAAAAAACAGAATTCCTCACATACACCATACTATCTTGAGCAGCAATATAATTATCTCCTGTGTTGCTGCAGTCAAAGAACTGGTCTTTCAGGAACCCTCAACTATTGAAAGGGCAATAATGCCTCACCCCTTTCATGATAAAACTAATGGTTTCTGGGGTAATTTTCCATGATTGCACTACACCTGTGGATAATAGGATGCCGGTCTAATTCCAGGATGTTTGATAAAATGAATTTTTCATAATTTTTTGGTGAACTATTGTCTATTTGGTTTGTGTAATTTAATTTTGAACACCCCATAGAACATTGGTTAAAAGTAGGAGAAAAGAGATCCCCCCCTCGATCCCAGCATGGAGCATTCTCCTGCACCCCCAAACCCTTCATCCCCAGCCCCACTTCAGAGCCTGCACCCCCAGCCGGAGTGAGCCTGCACCTTTCCCACATCCCAACCCCCTTCCCCAGCCCTCATCCCCCTGCTGCCTTCTGAACTCCTAAGTCCCAACCCAGAGCATCCTCCTACACCCCAAACTCTTCATACCCAGCCCCACCCCAGAGCCCGCTCCTCCAGCGAGAGCCCTCACCCACCCCCCCACACCCACTCCCCTGCCTCAGCCCAGAGCCCCCTCCCGCACCCTGAACTCCTCATTTCTGGCCTCACCCTGGAGCCCTCATCCCCTCTCACACCCCAACCAGAATTTTATGAGCATTTATGGCCCACCATACAATTTCTATTCCCAGATGTGGCCCTCGGGCCAAAAAGTTTGCCCACCCCTGCCATAGGACTTCCATGAATTAATTCCTGTTTGAACACGAGTATATATCTTAGAAAAACATCTAATCATGATTTACAAATTGATAGTAATGGAGAAGCCACACACCTTGGTAAGTTTTTACAAAGATTAGTTACTCTCATGGTTACAATTTGCATCTTATTTCTAGTCTAGCTTCGGCTTCTAGCCATTGGGATCTTGTTATACCTTTGTCTGCTCAAGTGAAGAGCCTTTTATTATCAAATTTCTGATTTGATCATTTATGCATGTTTTTGTGTTGTGGGTGCCTTTTAGTGCTGTTTGAAGTGTGACATGCACTGCAAAAATATTCCAAATCAGCCCTAATTTGACATAAAATTCAGGATCCTGAATTAGTATATCAGAACTTTGTTCCTGCAAATTTCTCCACAAATGGAAACTGAACAACTATTTGCAGCCTCCTCTGGCTACTCAGTAACTTTTTCAGGCTGCTTTCAAAGTATTTCAAGTCTGAACGTGATTCATTGAGGAGGTATGTGACATAGGACAAGTCATATGCTGAAAGTCACATGGCATTTCTCCTGTGACCCCAACTGGCTGAGCCAACCCTAGCAATGGAGAGCATCAGTCTACCTCAGCAAAAACTGTTATCAACTGATTCCTCTGAAAGAAAAGCTGTATTTTAGTTAAGTAACCTGATCCAGTTGGAAAAATCCAGAAAAAAACATGTTCTCCTCCTTCCGGTCACTGTGGCTCTCTGAGTCTGGTAGGCAGTGACCTAGTACATTCATTGCTTTCTGTAATTCCTTTGAGAGCTCTCATTTTCATTTTCTATTTCACTGGTACAAGTATCTCCCAGTTTTACAAAAGGAAATGGATTTGTTTCACAAATACTGCACAAAGAATTTGTATCTAAATTCTGTTTTGCTGTCACACTGCTGCCTACAATATATTACTTTGAACAGGGCAGTACACACAATACGAATTCCTTCAGCAACCCACTCACTTAGTGGGCAGTGGTTTAATATTATTCTCAGTTATATTTTTGCTTGATATAATTCTTTCTAAATTTACATGGGCAAATTAATACTGCAGACAATCAAAAATATTCCTATAATTCCCTCAGTTAGTGGAACTGTCAATATTTGACACATGGAATATGTCTCCTATATAATATGAATCTTATTCAAAGCATTTGTTTTGGTTTTCACTTTGTTGGTATTTTTTATCCATCTCTTATCCAAAAAACGTAACCCTAGAGCAGTAGTTCTCAAACCTTCCAGACCACTGTGCCCCTTTCAGGAGTCTGATTTGTCTTGAATACCCCCAGTTTCACCTCACTTAAAAATACTCTCTTACAAAATCAAACATAAAAATACAAATGTGTCATAGCACACTATTACTGAAATATTGCTGCCTTTCTCATTTTTACAATATAATTATAAAATAAATTGACTGGAATACTAATATTGTACTTACATTTCAGTGAGATACTTGAGCCTGTTTTTCACTTCTGAGCCTTCTCTGAAGCCCAAGCCCTGCCATCCGGCCTCCTAATACTGGCTCTGCACTTGTGATCCTTCGATACTCATCCCAGGACCACCCTGGCACTGCAACCCCAGGTCGAGAAACACTGATTTAGATGAGTTGAGTATCTCCAGGAAGATCTCTGAGTACCCCCCAGGGTACACATACTCCTGGTTGAGAATCACTGCCCAAGAGCATGCCTCCAGAGAGGAAGGATAACTAGTGTAGGATGAGAAGTGAAGAGGGAGAAAAGTAACAAGATGGGCAAACATCCCAAGTAATCCCATGTTCTTACTTTGTCACTTTTGTCTTTTCTCTTCCCTGCCTAATCATGCTGAATTTGGACAGAACACTCCTTGGAGCATGGTACTTGTCTTAATTTGTTTATGTAAAGCACTTACCACATTTCTAAGTGCCTGTGATATAAATAAAAATATTAATATGTTGAATATCCACAAACATCTTGAGGCTCCTGTTCACCCCTGAATTGTGAGTTCTGACTATGTTCTCTCATAAGAATAACATGGGGCAGACTGCGTGGTATTTTTTCCAACATGCCCACAAGTCTAGCATCCAATTCTGTCAAATCTATGCAAGAGTGAGCATACATATCAAACCTCAAGCCTCCGCCTTTGCAGTGAGATGCTGCCATAGGAAAATGAGGATCAGGCAAACCTGGAACTTTTTGAATTTTACAGATTGCAGACAAATTTTAACACACACAAAATGTATTACTCTGTTTTGAACCGAACTTTAGAAGGGTTTACGAACAGCTGTATGGAGAACGTGTCTGTCATTTTTCAAACCTATTTGGACTGTGTATGCATTTGAAATGCATTCATTGATTTAAAACGTTTGTAAAATTGTGTGCTTTGAGATGTATTTTTTTTAAATGTAGCTCCTTCAAGCCTTCACTGATGCTCGTATTCCAGGATCATGTATTCAGCACACATATTGGTGGCACAGAAAATCATAGTAGTGAGACAAACGTAGGAGCAATGTTGGCACTGGGAAACATCGTATGTTGGCACTGGCTTCTGTAAGATGGAAGTAACAATGAAAGAAGGAAGAACAATGTGGTAAAAACTTAAGTGGAGAAGGAAGAAAGATGTAGTAGGGTAGAAGAAGAGCAAGAAAGAGGAACTGACATCACTGTATTATGTCATCGGATATCAGACAATAAGCTTTCTATACCTACCTGTCATTATAGACTTTCTAGTTTATCATAAGTATAGCACTCCAAAGTGTTAAGGAAGTAATAGTTCATTTATGCACCAGCCAACATAGCCATGAATCCATTAAATAAAGGTAGATCCAAAAACACTTCCTCTCCATAAATTTGCTTCATATGGCAGCTGCATGTAGGAACAAGTCCTGTTCTATAGAAAACCTGAGAATAGCCTTTCTATTGCAATATTGATTACAAATTATTTAACTGAATGCAAATGCAGCTTACCAGATTGCATCAGCATTCGCGACTGGTAATGAAAAAGTAAATGATAGTGGAGTACTCTCAGTAAGCCAGCTGGTGGATACAGAAAAACAGCTGCTGGTGGCCACCAACTGTGAAGCTTATGTGGACAATGTTATGTTCAAAACATAAAATGAACGCGTTGCATGCTGGTATGGAATCTGTTGCAACAAAAGCACTTTCATGAAGTCTGTTGCAACAAAAGTACTGTTGCCTGGAAAACATGGCAAATGGAGTCCAACTGTACAGATTCACTGACTTTTTGGAAGTTGTGGACAGAATTATTTCAGCATAACTATACAATTGTTACATCTACAGACCTGGCTACACTAGGTCATGAACCATATTTGAAAATTCAGTATGAAATCTATGGTTCCACTGTATGTTTCCTGCTAAGCCAGTTTTAAATATAGTTCAGGTGATCAGCGTGAGCAGGGCTAAAGAGTTTTAAAACCATCTTCAAAACCCTCATCTCAGCCTCGATAAGGAAAATGCTTGGCACTTCTAAAAAGCCTACTTATCTGTAATGCTCAGCAGAGCTGTCCCTTGGGTTCAGCGAATTGGGGCAACTGCCCCGGACCCTGTGCTTTGGGGGGGCCCTGCAGGCGGGGAGGTGAACCAGGAGGCAGGATGATTGGGGTGAGGAGGAGAACGGGGAGGCGAGGGGGGTGAGGAGGAGCTCCGCTACCAGAACCTACCCCTCTGTCCAGCGCCTCCTGCCCACCTGCAGGCCCAACCAATTAGCACCTCTCCCTCCCTCCCAGCACCTACCCTCTGCCATGGATCAGATGTTTCATGGCCTCAGGAGGTACGGTCCGCAGAGGAGCAAGGGCACAGTGTGCTCGGGATTGCGGGCAGAACTGGAAGGAAAAGGCAGGGCAGGAAGAGGTGGGGAAAAGGTGGGGCAGGAAGAGGCTGGCTGGGGGTGGGGCATTGAGGGAAGGAGTGGAGTGGGGGCAGGGACTGGGCAGCTCCCTCTGGCAGATAGGCACCGAGTTTCTAATGTCCTGAGCCCCGCACCACTCTAGGGACAGTCCTGGTGCTCAGAGCACTTTACAGACATTAGGTTAATCCCCAGTTAGGGGAGGTGGCACAGTCTAGTGGGTAGAGCACTAGACTGGGAATCAGGAGACTTGGATTTTATTTCTAGCTGAGCCACTAACCTGCTGTGTGACCTAGGGCTAGTTACATCTCCTCTTTGTTTCTCAGTTTCCCTTCCGCTCGTCGTCTGTCTTGTCCACTTAGAGAGTCAGCTCTTACAAGCAGGAACTGTCTCTTACTTTGTGTTGGCATGGAACCTAGCACAATGGAGTCCTGATCTCACTTGGAGCTGCTAAGCATTACTAAACACACAAAGTTTGCTGCTGAGGAAAATGAGGCAGTGAGAAGTAAATGACTTGTCTAAGGCCACTATCTCCTCCTCACTTATTAATGGGACTAATTTCTCCCTAGTACTTCTTTTCCCCCTTACTATGCTTGTAAAAACCCTTGTTAGTCCACTTGAACTGTCATTAATTCTTCTTTTCCTGATCTAACCTTTTCCCTGCAAGCCTTTACTGACTGAATATTCTCATTAGGTGAGTTGCCCATCAGCTGTGCCATTTCCAGTACAGGTTTTCTTTTATTCCCAGGACCCTGAGCAGACCTTCCTGAAGCTACATTGGGTGTTTTTAATTTCTAATTGACCCTTCACTTGCAGGTTATGAATAAAAAGCTTTGCAAAATAGCACGATGTTTACTAGCTGTCCAATAACAGCTGTTCCAATGTACTGTACTGCCTTTGCTGAGTGACAAAGGCTGCATTTAAAATGTTCCTTGCATTTTGAGAGTTATTGCTTGCTACATAATCATAGAGTTTAAGACCAGAAGGGACCACCAGATCATCTAGTCTACACCACCCAGCACTTCTACACTAAACCCAACAACTGAAATCAGACCAAACTCACTACAGTGGTGCTCCTCATTTTACGTATACAGCTATCTCTCAAACCAAAATCCACCTACCTAAAGTATTTATGTGAGTCCCATTGCTGTTGTCTCTAAGTACCTCACAGTCGTTAATGTAGTTATGCTCACAACACCTCTGTGAGGTACAGGACTACCCTTATCCCATTTTACAGATGGGAAACTGAGGCACAGAGAGGCTAAGGTCATCCAGGAAATTTGTGGTAGAGATGGGGATTGAAGGCTGGTCTTCCAAGTTCCAGGTTAATGCACTAATCACAGTGGTAAATTAGCCACTGGGCCAACGAGGCCTGTGTCCAGGGGCCCTGGCCAATTGGAGGCCCCCGGAAAAATGGGCATCCCTGGGCCCCAACCCATTCCACCAGCTGGGCACTTCTGCCAAGGAGTGGGGGCTTTCCCTACTCAGCCCACCAAGTGCTCTGGTGATGGAAGCGGGCGGAGCGGGGCAAGCCCCCCATGCCCTAACCCCACTCCCCAGCTGGAGTACTGGACAGGAGGAGCAGCGCAAGCCCCCATGCCTCAACCCCATTTCCACGGCAGGAGTGCCGGGAGGGAGGTGCAGGGGCGAACGCTGCAGGCAGTTCCAAGTTGCTTTGGCCCAGGGCACAAAACCCTAATCCGCCCCTGACTAATCACTAGGCCATCCATCCTCTTTAGCAAAGAAACCAAATCCTTCAAAATGGAAGAACTTTTAAAGTTGCCTTTGATGCTGCAATCCCAACACTATCACCATCCCACCAACGATAATTCTTTTGAAATCAATGTAAACTTTAAAAAAAAGAAGCAAAGTTTTCCCACTGTTTTTGCTTTGCTTTTGTAAGACAAAAAGCTACGTAAAAATGAACAAGCAGAAAGATACAGTAAGAGAAGGCTCAAGGCAAAGGAATGATTTATATCTAGTTTTAATTCAAACATTTTTTATGTTTATTTTAAAGTCTAATTATAGCCTTCAAATATATAAAATATAATGAAAATTGTAAGCCGGACTATGCACACACCCAAGAACATCACAGATCCTGGATGATTTGCAAACCACTCACACATAGGGAATAAGATATTCAGGGGAGGGGATCACAAGCTCTTTCAAACTCCAGATCTCCCCAGTCTAATCAGTTATGTTCTTTTTTATTGCCTCAGCTAGCTCAGTTATTTCTCGCGCAGAGACATATACATTATGAGGATATCAGCATATTGGCAGGTCTAAGAAAGTACAAGCACATTTTTGCCTTAAGGGAAAGTTACCTTCCTGTCTCTAAATAAATCTTGAAAGTTTGCCGTTTATCACGTGCTATCAAAGTAACATTGCACCGACCAGCTGTTCAACCAAGGAGGACTGAGCAAAACTCCCTTTCGAGTTTGTCAGTGCATACTTCATAATTGACTAGAGCAGTTGTGCAACTAATCCCAATAGATTGCCATTGATTTCAACGGGCTTTGGATCGGTTCTGTACTCTGCAAAGACTGAGCATCTCCTCTCCCTAAGGCTACCAGTCCTTGTCAGCTTGGAATGTGAGAATCTGAGTCTAGAAAGAGAATGAGGAGCTCCCCCATGACAATGCAAAGTGCCACAAATAGATCAGTGTCTTATTCAGAGTTTTCTTCCAGAACTTATATTTAGAGCTCTACCAAATTCATGGCCATGAGAAACACATTATGGACCATGAAATCTGGTCTCCCCTGTGAAATCTGGCTGTTGTAGGGGGTTGTGGTACTGCTGTCCTTGCTTCTGCGCTGCCTTCAGAGCTGGGCAGCCAGAGAGTGGAGAGTGGCTGTTGGCCAGGCACCCAGCTCTGAAGGCAGCCCTACCGCCAGCAGCAGCACAGATGTGAGGATGGCATGGTATGGGGGGTGGTCATCAATTTTTGCAGTGGGGAGGCAGGGCTGGTCTTACTGGAGGGCGATGTGGGCAATGGTGTGTGTGTGGGGGGGTTCATGGTCACCCCTCCTACACATACACATATAACCAGCCCAAGGCCTCTTTAACCACCAAGTGCTGGGCACAAAACCAGGGAGGGGCAAGTCTGGGGGCTGGCCTGTGTGCTGGTCTCCAGCTGCTAGTCCCAGTCAGGCTGGGGAGGGACAGGACTTCCTCTTGCCCTGCATGGGCTGCTCCCAGAGCCAGGTCAGACCCACCTCCAAGAACCTTCCCCAACTGCAGGAAGTTCTGTGGCTGTTGGCTGGGAGTCTGGCTCAGAAAGCAACGCAGCCGCCAGCAGCAGTGCAGAAGTAAGGGTGGCAATACCACATCCCTCCTAGAGTCACCTTGTGACCTCCTCCCACAACATCCTTTTGGGCTAGGACCCCTATGGTTATAACACCATGAATTTTCAGATTTAAATATCTGAAACTGTGAAATTTAAGTTTCCTTAAATCCTATCATCATGAAATTTACCAAAATGGACTATGAATTTGGTAGGGCCCTACTTATATTATTGCTATGATTAGAGCTACACAAATGGTGGGTTTTTCAAATAATGGATTTTTTGTTGTTGTTGTTCTTTGGTCATTCCAAAAAGTCCCCTGCACCGCCTGCAAAAAAAATTAATTTTGGGTAGAACTGAAAACAATTTTTTAAAACTTCCAGCACATTGAAAAGTTAAAAAAGAAAATGTTTTGGATCAAACAAAACATGATCTGACATACAATTATTTTTTTTTATTTCTAGCATTTTAAAATGTTTTTTAACTTTTTTAAAATATAGGAAATTTTGAAAGGCAATGTTGTTTTGAATCAGAAAATGGAAACATTTTATTTTTGAGGAGTTTGATTTCTTTTCCCAAACAAAACAATGTTGCAGAATCACTGACAAAATTTTGCGGAAGTTATGGTGTTGCTGAGTCTTTATTTTTTACTGAAAAAAGTTTTGATCAGAAAATTTCACCCACTCGTTGTAACTTACTCCTTCTTGATCATCCAGTTTCTTGGCTCAGTTCTTGGAAACAACTCCAACCTACAACACCACCAGCACATTTTCTCCATCTGAAATTTATGTGGACCTGGCTCCATTGCCACTTATAAAGTAGCACTAACTAGACACTAACTAGAAGAAGGCCAAATTACTTCATGGACATTATGAAGACTGCCAGATCAAAATGAGACGTGTACAACTGAGCAGACAGAGCAAGGCCTAGATGCACTTTTCCAGGCCCTTTGCAAGGTGGCCTAGTTTTAAAACGACAAAGAAAAATGCTAAACTAGATAGACAGGCCCTCCTCACTCAGTTTTAGAGTGGGAAAGGTCAATCCTTGCCAGACCAAGCCTCTGGTAATGAAGGCAGCTACATGACCAAAAACCACAGCAACTTATACCGTAGCAGATATAAAGACTCAAGAGACCCCACAAGTGTTGTTTGTTTGTTTGTAAGAGTTGTGCCTTGGTTTCCATTGAGAAGAGTCCAAAATGAAAAAGAAGATAGCTGAACAGTGGCTAAAGGGACCTAGGAGACTAACATGACCTTGCAAGAATATTGAGAATTTTGTCATTAGCAGAGCTGGGTGACGTTTTTTGGACAAATAGTTTATTCACCAAAAAAATGCAGTTTCAGCTTGGCCAAAACTATTTACAAAAATTGATATGGAAAAAAATGGTCTAGAGTCACAAGGGGATTTAGGAACAGTCACAAAGCTACCACAGGAGGAAGAGGATAAGGAGGTGACAGCAGCAGTAGCAGCAGCAGTGATGGCCTTTCCCTCCCACCAGCCCCTCCTGCCTTATGCTCTATAGTTTAGTGGTTTGGGCATGCACCTGCAATGTGAGCAATGTAGGTTCAAGTCTCTGTTCCAAAGACTACGTAAGCATTTTATGTCAAGTGGAGGTTACATGAAAACAAAACAAAACAAAATTCCGTTTCACTGAGAAAACCAATTTTTTTTTTGTTTCACATCAATCTGAAATGACTTTTTCCCCAATTTTTTGGTTCAGCCAGTGAATTGAAAAACTGATTATTAACACAGCTCTAGTCATTACTTGGATTGGATCAACAGTATTATTTTCTAAATCAGTATGTGTATAGTACTTGCTGGGACCAGAAACGCTTTTTTTGCAGCTGTCTCTTAAATGTATCATTGAAGAGAAGGGAGGAACAGTCCTTTGTGGGTTTGAACTTTGGTCAATACCAAAAGGAAACGTGCATGTGATCTGCCATTTGCAGTCTTAGACTATGCTTACAGGCATACAAATAATTAATGAATCCAACCCTATGATGATTGCATAATACATTCATTTATATTTGACTAACTAAGGACTAACATTTTGGAACGCTGTCACATATTCTTATTTTGCCTGTCTCAACTTTTGCTTCTTTTTCTTTTCTTTTTTTTTTTTGCAAGTAACCAAAGGAAAGGGAATACTTTTTAACCACAGTACTTGTCTATATTCCAACAAAGAAAAAAAAGAAACGTTTACTAAGCACTGGCTGTACAATCCTCAGACCCAGCAGATGATCTTTTTTACCAAGCAATCTTTCATCTTGTAAAACAAAATAATAATATTGGCTGTATTTTATAGAAAATTCCTTTGAACTATCAAATTCTTTCCCCAAAAGAGGGAATGTGGCAATGGGAGGGGGAGAGACAGAGGCAGCATTAAAAGGAACATTAAAGTTGTCTTAAGGAAGAGAACAAGACTTTGATTCTTCAGTACTTGGTTAGCAGAACATCTTGGAACTAAGGTGACAGGGGCATAGAAGGATCTTATAATATATAATCCCTGGACAATTTCCTTACCTTAACCACAATTCCCCCAATTCATAGTTTTATGTTCTTGAACTCTGGCCTCCTTCGCTGCTGGAGAAAACACATGTAGGCGGTTAGTGGTTTCTTTGCCATTATAAAGCAATTATAGTTGGTCTTGATTCTAATCTGTGACATTTAGGCACTCATTGCTGTGTATCTTGAAGAATCCATGGCAGTGATGAATTTCAAACCTGCTGTTTTCTACATTTTTTAACCTAAATTAGTAGAGGATTGTAGATCTTAGCTTGGGAATAGGGTGGAGGATAGAGACCATTTTCTCTGTATCGTCCACCAGAAGAACTATGGGAATTTGTTGAACAGGCCCTATAAATACATTTTGTCCTTTACTAACATTTTGATTCTCGTGGCGCTTTTGCACATGTCTGAGGATGAAGCTTTTAAGAGAAATACACTCTGTGCTTTGTATAAAACAACATTAGTGACAATGTTTGCTTTTTCAATTGGAACTGACCTTTGATACTTTAGCCAGATGGGGACCTCAGCCAGATTCTAATTAGATTTGTATTTTCCACATCCTCAGACCTTCAGCCAACTGGCAGGGACTCCATGAGACTTATTAGTAGAAATGCAGCATTATCTTTTTTGCTAATCTGGCTAAAGTGAAACGGTCTAAAGAGAATCCAAAATGAAGGAAAGACAGAAATGACAGACATTGGACAATGATCTCTAGTTCAAGAAAATTGTGTCTCGTTATGCCTGCTATTTAATGGAAATGTACAGAACAGATAACACAGAAAGGAGTTACGGTGCTAAAGTAAAGAATATTTTCAAGACATGCATGTTTCTGTGTTGACATCAAACATTTCTCTATTGTAAAAAAAAGTTCTTTTTTTAATATTGGCCCAAATCGAGAAGACTTTACTCAGTTTTACAGCAGGTTGAATAATAGATGCCAACTAATCTATTTAACTAATGCCACATCAAATTATTTGAATTTTTTTCATTTCAAACTCAGAAAAGTAATTCACATACATGGTGTCAGATAATGGAGTCATGACTCTACCACTTATCTGACAAATTTTGTGAAATATTTTGTAGAGAATATGGGTAGTTTGCCTGAATGAGGACAGAAGTTCTGAGCCATTGCTCTTTGAAGTCAATGGGAATCTTTTCATTGACTTCAATGGACTTTGGATCAGGCCCGGAGGAACACCACTTAGGGACCTCTGGATTTGGGCCAGTACTGATTGTAAAACAGATAAGATAAGAAGGGTTACAAGGAAGATTTTGAGTGCAGATAACTTTAGTCCCAATATGGCAACAAGTTCTATGCAAGCAGAGTCATGCACTAGCATGCCATTGATTCACCCACACAGAGCTCAATGGAAGATAGGAACCTAAACAATTACTTTACCAGTTTACTAAGGTGCCACAACTAGTGCTTCTATCTTTACACTTTATCCACACTTCTATCATACGTACTGAGTATGGGAACTATGTTTACTAAATATCCACTGTATTGGAGCCTGATACATGTGAAATGATGTAATGAACAAGGACTAGAGAATAGTTAAAGTACCAGTTGGCAAAGAACTCTTAGACTGAAATCTGCTCATATAAACTATTCCACAATATTATTACAAATAATAAATATAGTGGGAATAATCAGTATGGGTTTGTGATCAGAGAAAAGGACAAAACTCACAAAAAATAGTAATTGCAAGAATAATTCAACTGTTTCTAATATGGAAACAGTTAAAATGTGCATTTATCAAAATTATAATCTTATTTTTAGGAACATATGAACTGCAGGCTAGATGAGACTGACAATGGTCTATCTAGTTTAGTCTGTGTCTCTGACAGTGGTCAGTACCAGATGCTATACAGGAACATTTGGATTTCACTGAGCTGTCTACACTGACCTCCAGGACTACTTCTTGAGCGGTTACATTTAATTTTAAACCCAGCAAAATATCTGATCAAATTATTCTCTCCAGTGTTCATTACCCAGCATTTGTCAACATTACATTTCATCTGCTAGTTTGCTGACCATTCCCCTAGTTTTGGGAGGTTCCTCTGGAGTTCCTCATAGTCCTACTCTAGTCATGACACCCCTAAATAATTTGTGTTACCTGCAAATTTTGCCACCCCTTTTCAGCTCGTTCTAATACAGTATGGCACCCTATTAGGCTTTTGCCATCTTTTAAGTTTATTGTTTATTCCTACTTTTTGTTTTCTGTCTTTAGCCGCTAATCCGTAACCAAATACTCTTTATCCAGCGACTACTTAGCTGCCCTAACAGACTCTTGTGCGGTGCTTTGTAAGGGTTTTTGAAAGTCAAAATATATTGTATTCACTAGGTCCTTTTTATCCATTGTTTTCTTCACTCACTCCAACAGTTCTAACAGGCCCTACTTCAGAAAAGTATTCTGTTCAGTACAGCACTTAAGCACTTGCTGTTCTGAAGATGGGTGGAATTAAACATGGGCTGAAGCACTTTCCTAAAAGAAGACCATAGTTTGGAGAGGCACGTTTTTACTTAAGAAAAGCCACGCTGGTTTGTTGCTATCATATGAGGTTCCTCATCTCTTTTCATATGCTTCATTTTAGGCCAGATTCTGATCTCACTTAAACAAGCATAATAGGATACAGGTGGCTAGGAACTTCTTGTCTCTGGTAAAATATATAATTATTTTAAAAGTTGGATTGTTTAGCCTACAAGGTTTGTAGGCCAGCACTGACTGACAGGTGTCGAAACTGAGTCTACCCCTGTCCCGTTATCCAGGCTAAAGTTCATCAAATTAGTCATTGTGAAATCTCTTCCTTCATAAATACAGCTTTTGCCAATAGATTATGAGGACAAATTTCAGCTTGGGGAGTTTTCATGAACTGTTCACTGTAACCAACCCATATATGTTATTCATGTTGTATCACTCGTTTTCTACATCATATTATATTGTTATTACTCCCTGTCTGGATGACCTGAAGATTAAAAGGAGATGGATGAGTGATAATAGCAAAAGCCAAACAAAACACTTCTGATAGGAATTTTCACATGAATAATAATTTGTGCTTAAATCTGTGAAACTTTCAAGATAAGGAAACATTTTCATAAATAGTTGGTGGCTGTCCTAATACGAAGAATGAATAACATGATCGAACAAATAACTGCGCATCAAACTCACTGCTTTTATTAGCAAAAGTATTTTCAAATCCCTTTTTACATTAATCAACCAGCTCTATTCTATATTATGCTAAAGTCATAAGTTACTCTAGGATGCCAAAGTGGTAAAAGTAGCAAAATTTGAACTCAGAGAAGCAAACATTTTAATGATGAATAAGTTCCCTATCCAAGTACAGTAATGGTCATATGAAAATATAACTTGGAAATAAAATCCTCACATAGATGTTTCATCTGAAATAAAAGCTGAAATTCAGTTCCAAGACAACTAAATCATTTTTGAGCCTCTGAAATGAGAGTTTTGAATATACACAACTTATGAAGGCACATCGATGCCAGTTCAGCAGCTCCTGACAAACTGGCTTTTCATTATCTACCACCATAACACAATGATAAATACGTGGTGATGCTTGAAAGCACATGAAAGATGTACTCAGTTTTGATAATAGTAACTTGAAACTGAATGACGATGTATAGCACCACTGGGTTAAACCCAAATCAAACAAGTAAGCAAAAGTGTAATTATTTGCTTATTTGATCTTTCAACCAAGCAAAAGATGGTACCATCAAATAATTTATTTTTCAGTAAAATAACACTGTCTGTCTGTCTCTCAGTCTGTCTATATATGTTCTTTTATGGCAGCAATGACAAGGACAGCTGAATATTTTCCAAAATTACAAAGGATTTGTGCATAATACAAAAAAAAACCCATTTAATTTGCCTTGGCTTGTCTTAAAAGCAAAAGTTATTGTCCTGTATTCCTTATTCAGGTGAATTTCCATTGACAGTAGATGAAGCTTGCAAAATCCCAATGAATATAATGAGAATTTGTCCAAATGAGGGGAACAAAATTAAAAACTGAAAAGGGGCCTCAGGATTTGAACCTTTGACATCAGTGGAAATTTTGCTTGAGAAAGGACTGTGGAATTTAGCCTTTAACTGGATACACGTGGGAAGCACAAAGGAGCTGCTTCCCCTCTCACATACCACCAGTGTAACTCCACTGAAGAGAGCGGAGTTACACTGATGTAAAACTCATTTCAGATTCAGACAGGATCTCACGTTGATTCCTTTGCATTGAAGTTATTTGGAATGTCAAACTCTAACAAGCCATTTTTGGCAATTAAAATTACTGGATGACAGGCGTGCAAAGCAAAATAAACCAACCCGCACACAAACAGCTCCGTAAAAGGTCTGAATGATTGCTATTTAATTGTTCACTTATATACCACCAACAGAGCACTGATGGACAACTGTGCTACTAAGACCCAGATGTGCTTTGGGTCGGAGGGCAGAGCTGCATCCAAGCTTTGCTCCAGGAGGCACTGTGCATCCGTTCTGTGCAGAGGGTGCAGGGACTGGAATTATAGCCAACCCCTGTGTAGAGGGAAGCAGGAGACAAATGAGAGAGAAGTGTCCTTGCACCATCTCTCTCCATTGTGCACCCATGCTGGAGTAACTACAATCTAGCCCTAAGTGCTTGACAGGCAGGTTGGGGAACTGAGGGCTTGATTATTTTCTCATTTATACAGATGTAAATCTGGAATAATTCCACTGACTTCAATGCTGTTACTCCAGATTTACACTGGTGAAACTGAAAGGAGAATCCACTCCAAGATCTCTGCCCCAAAGAGTTTACAATCAAAGAAGGCTATCTATAAAGCAAGAAGACGATGGTGGGGTGGAAAGGACAACACTCTGAATGTTTTGCAAGTGTACTTTGCTCTAACCTTTGGTTGTGTGAGTGTGAGTATTTTGTCAATATTTCTGAGTGGATTGGTTTTACAAGGCTTATTAGAAAACATATATTGTAAGACTTGATCCTGCAAGTTGCTGAGCAGTTTGGCCCAGATCTAGCAAGATACTTAAGCCTGTGCTAACTTTAAACAAGCAAGTAGTCCTCTCAGGTCCACTGGGACTATTTATGTGCTTAAAGATAAGCACAGCTTGTTTTGCTGGATTGTGGCCAGATAGACTCATAGACTCATAGACTTTAAGGTCAGAAGGGACCAATATGATCATCTAGTCTGACCTCCTGCACAAAGCAGGCCACAGAATCCTACCCATTCACTTCTAAAACAAACTCCTTAACCTATGTCCGAGTTATTGAAGTCTTCAAATTGGTTTTGAAGACCTCAAGTGCGGAGAACTCCACCAGCAAGTGACCCCGTGCCCACGCCTGCGAGGAAGGCAAAAAACCTCTGGGGCCTCTGCCAATCTACCCTGCAGAAATCCCTCCGACCCATATGGCGAATCAGCTAAACCTGAAGAATTGTGGCAAGACTCACCAGCCAGCACGCAGAAAGAATTCTCTGCGGTAACTCAGATCCCATCCCATCTAACATCCCATCAAAGACCAACTGGCTTACTACCTGCGGATAATCAAAGATCAATTCGCACAAATTAAGCTATCTCATCATTACCATCCCTCATACAAACTTATTAAGCTTTAGTCTTAAAGCCAGATATGTCTTTTGCCCCCACTCTCCCTTGAAGGCTGTTCCAGAACTTCACTCCTTCTAAATGGTTAACAAACCTTCGTCTACTTTAAAGTCTAAACTTTAGTGTGCCAGTTTATGCCCATTTGTTCTTGTGTCTACATTGGTACTAAGCTTAAATAATTTCTCCCTCCCTAATATTAACCTCTGATACTATTAAAGAGCAAGCATATCCCCCCTCAACCTTTTTTGGTTAGGCTAAACAAGCAAGCTCTTTGAGTCTCCTTCATAAGACAGTTTTCCATCCTCGGTACATCCTAGTTAGCCTGCTCTGAAACCTGTTCCAGTTTAATTCATCCTTCTTGAAACATGGGAGACCAGACTGCCACACAGTATTCAAATGAGGGTCTCACCAGTGCCTTATTAATGGTGGCTAACCCTCCTTATCTTTGCTGGAAATACCTCGCTGATTGCATCTAAAACCGCATTAGCTTTTTTAACGGCCATATACACCATTGGCGGCCTATAGTCATCCTGTGAATCAACCAATATTCCAAGGTCCTTCTCCATCCTCTGTTGCTTCACTGAATGTGTCCCAATTATAACTAAAAATTCTTATTATTATCTCTAAATTGCATTGACCTTGCACTTTCACTATTAAATTCATCCTATTACTATTTACTCGTTTATAAGGTCGATTCTAGATCTTCCTGTATGAATCCAGTCCTTCTCCCTGGTTTAGCAATACCTCCCAGCTTGTGTCATCCGCAACACTTTATTAGCACATTCCCGCTTTTTGTGCCAAGGTCAGTTATAAAAAAGGTTAAATAAGATTGCGTCCACAAAACTAATCCTTGAGCGAACTACCACTAGTACCTCCTTCCGTCCTGACAGTTCATCCTTCAGTACCACCCGTTGTAGTCTCCCCTTTAACCAGTCCTTGTCCACCTTTCAATTTTCATATTGATCCCCATCTCTTTCCCATTTAACTAATAATTCCCCATTGGAACGTGTAAATGCCTTACCGAAACTCGAGGGTAAATTAAATCTACTGCATTTCCTATTGTCAAATAATCTGTCACTTCTCAAGGAGATCAGGTTGGTTTGGCCACATCTACCTTTTGTAAAAACCATGTTGTAATTTGTCCCAATTACCATTAATCTCAATGTCCTTAACCTCTTTCTCCTTCAAAATTTTTTCAGACCTTACATACTACAGATGATCAAACTAACAGCCAAGTTACTTTGGATCACTTTTTCCTATCACTTAAAATAGGAAACTATGTTAGGCAATTCTCCAGTTGTACGGTACAACCCACCTGAGTTTACCGATTCATTAAAAATTCTTGCTAATGGCCTGCCAATTTTCATGTGCAGTCCTTTTAATAGTTCTTTGGATGAGATTATCTGGCACCCTCGATTTTGTCCCATTAAGCTGTCAGTTGTGCTTCACCTTGCAGATGTGGTATATCTACCTCATATCCTCATTCCCATTTGTCATCCTTCCATTATCCCTAAGCTCCTGCATTAGCCTTACTTAAGACTGAGGCAAAGTATTTATCTAGATAATTGGGGCCATGCTAGGTATTATCCTTAACCTCCATTCCATCCTCAGTGTTTATCGAGTCCCACTTCTTCGTTTTTGTTTTCTTCTTATTTATATAGTATAGAACCTTTATATCTGGTTTTACATTCCTTTTGCAAAGGTCCAACTTTACTGGCTTTTGCCTTTCTCACTTTATCCCTACATGTTTCTGACGCTCACTATGGTAGCTGTCTTTGCTATCCCATCATCTTCCACTCCTTGTAGGCTTTCTGCTTTTTTCTTAAAAGCCGCGAGACTTCCTGTGGCACCTATAGACTAACAGACGTTTTTGGGCACAGGATTTCTGCTGCTTTACAGATTCAAACTAACATTGGCTACCCCTCTGAACTTGTCTTTTCTTAATCGCCTCTTGAGATGCTTGCTGCATCCAGCTTGTATACAACTCCGTTGCTATGGTTTTTTACCCCCTTTCTGGCTTCTGATAGTTTCTGCAGCTTCGATAAAGTTATTCAGGCCTTCCCCACATTTAGATCCACAAGTTCTTCAGTCCAATCCACTTCCTAACTAATTTCTTAATTCTTTAAAGTTAGGCCCTTTAAGTCAAAAACCTAGTCCCAGATCTATTTGTTTATCCTTTCCATCTAGTTTGAACTGAATTAGCTCATGAATCACTCGACGAAGATTGTCCCCTACAAACCATTTCTTCTGTGAGGTCCTCACCTACTCACCAAAACTATATCTAAAAATTGGCTATCCTCTCTTGTTGGTCTCTTCAAACTATTTGGTGAGAAATCCATCCGCTATCACATCCAGAAAAACCTGAGCCCTATTATTCTACTAGCACTTGCTCCTCCAGTCTATTCTGGGAAGTTAAAGTCTCCCATGATCACACAATTCCCATTACGTGTTTACTTCATTAAAACATTAAAAGACATCCTATCCATATTCAAATCAGATCCCGGAGGTCTGTAGCACACCCCAAGCAGTTTATCTCAGGGGCTCTAGTAGTTTCTTTCCCAGGTGGTGATTTTTGCCAAAGACCGACTCTTGTCTTATCATTCCATCACTTCTTAGTTTCTTACAGTTAACCTCATCATTGATATATATGCTACTCCACCACCTTTGCTCTTTATTTCCTTTTCCTAAACAGCCACATACCCTTCAATACCTGTACTCCAGTCAATGACTACCATGTCCACCATGGTTTCTGGTTATCCCTATATACTATCCAGGTTTATTTCCTCCACCGATTTAGTCTAGTTCCTTCCATTTGTTTCCCTAGGTCCTCGCAATGTGTACAGACATCTATTTTGCCGTTTGGCCTTCACTGACATTCTTTACCTGTTAGCACAGACATTCTACCACCAGCGCATCCACGTGTTGACTGGTATCTACACTTACTCTTCCCTTATGTCAATTCTGTTGGTCCACGCCTGTATCCCCTCTTACTTTGTTTTCTTCCCTCAAGTTAAATTCTGGCGTGGAGATCACTAGACATCTCCCAACCACTCCCCCAAATTCCTAGTTTAAATCTCTCTTCATCATTGTGCGAGCCTCCATCCTAGGAAGTCTATTTCCCTTCCTTACTCAGTGAAAAGTCCATACCCGAGAGAAACAGTCTATGTGCCTAAATGCTTCCCAGTGGCCATACATCCCAAAGCCCTCCTTTTAGCACACTTGCCTTGAGCCATCTGTGAATGCATAATCTTGTCACACCTTTGTTGCCCTTCTCTTAGACCAGCAGAATCCCACTGAAGATTCACCTGGCCTCTATTTCCTTAAGCGTCTTCCCCAGTTCTGGCATAGTCTCCCTTGATATGTTCCAGCAAGAATCTAGCCGTTCATTCGTTCTCACATGAAGGACACTCAATGGATTCTTCCCGCCCCTGTTAGCGATCCCTTTATCAGCCCTCAGGTCCACATCCCGTATTTTTAGGACGCGGCAGACAGCACACCCTTCTGTTCTTCGGGATCAGCTCTGGTTACAGGTCTGCTTATTCTTCTCAGTAAGGAGTCCGCCCGTGCGTAGACCTGCCTTTTTCCTGGCTGACAGTGTGATTCTCCGTCTATCCCCTGCACCCACTGCTGCAAGTCCTCTCTATTCCTCTTCACCCTGCAATCCTTCCTGTGGGGCTCATATGTGTGTTGCTCCATTGACCCTCCCCTCTTCCTGTAGGGCTAGAGCTCTTCTCTTTTCCTTGCCCTTCTCTCCTTCAGGACCACCTGCTTGCCCCTTCTTCATTTGCAACTCTGCAACAACCTGTTCCTGAGTTCTATTTCTCCTTCTCTGGACACTCTTTTCTCTGCCTGGTCTGTTAGTCTACATGTTTCACTGTCCTCACTTTCCTCACCCAGCAGTCTGTCCTCAGAATTCTTTGGCTTGCTTCCATCTGCAAGTGCGCTTATCCTTCCGCCTCCTCATGTCTTTGCTCCATCATCTGCTCAAACCCCCTTCTAAACTTGACCAGACTTTCCACCTGCATCTCCAGTCCTTGGATCTTTTCTTCCATCGCTCTTCAGGTGGCACTTCATGCAGACAAACTCTTTTCAGGTCACCCTCCAGGATTCATGTACATGCCAAGCTTCCACTCCAGTCATCCCATTGTGTCTTTCACTGCTCGCCTCTGGATCAGTTATAGCCTTCCCACATAAAACCTGCTAGTCCAAGAAACACAAAACAAACCTAGCAGAACTGAGCCAATAAAGAGGAACAAAGAGTAGAGTTTTGGCAGATTGCACTGGATTAGAGTAGTATGCTGGAGGAGGCTTTGTGGAAAAATACAGTACAGTTTATCAGAACATATTAATTATTATTAATAATAATTGATGCATCATTTGTATTACAGCAGCCCCAAAAGGACTTATGCAAAACCAGGGCCCTGCTCTACTGTGAACAAACAGAATAGAGGACAGAATCTGACCAAGTGTATAGTCTAATTGAGACAGGAATCAACAAGTGGGTGGAACAAGGTTATTTCTCTTTTACAGAGTAGCTGGTGTGGCAAGCTATTTAATGCACTGTGATATGTCAGCTTAGTGCCCCACCTTTTTCATAAGAAACATTATAATTCAGATAGGGATACCTTTGGGGCAGCAGATATGTTAGAGTTCAGAATGTAATGCCAAGTGCATAATGAGAAGGCTCATCACAGGTAAGTGCTTTATAATAATTCTTAGAATTGTTTATAGTCCTGTGCTCAACACTTTGTGCCCTCAGATGAGGAGCACTGAATACAATCTTGTTCCGCCCTATTTTCCTCTGTTCTGACTACTTGTTGCTCCAGTCCTTATATCTGGTTCAGCCACTGAATGACTCGTTTCCCAGCATCTACCACTCTCCACTGGTGGTGACAGAGCCCTCTGCCGCTTTACTCTCTCACTGCGAAAATGTCTCATCCCTAAACCCTACGCTCACTAATCATCAGCCTTCACACAATGAAAAGGCATCTCTTGTCTTGCTTTTCCTGCCCACTCTGAGCCTTCACTCTGCACGTGGCCCTCTTCTAGCCTGGAGGATTTAACTGTCTTTTAGTGTTATGTGCTGCAGCGAAGCCTGTGCTATAGCAAAATGAACAATTGTCTTCAGTGCTAATATAATATTAGCTGCCTTCAGGAACAACCCTTATGTATATTAAGCTTATGCCAAAGATTCAGAAAATCACACATGTGGTTACTTATCTCAGTTCTCTAAGTTCACTAAGGACTAGTCTGTGGATTTACCCCTCACTCTGAGTCAGAGGGTACGTCTACACTGCACGATTATTTCGAATTAGCTTAAACCGATATTACAAAACAGATCTAATAAAATCGGTTTAGCGCGTCCACAGTGGGATCACGAAATCGATTGTTTGCGTCCATGGTCCAAAGCTACCATCGATTTCAGGAGCGGTGCACTGTGGGTAGCTGTTCCTCAGCTATCCCATAGTTCCCACTTCCGGGTTGAGAGCACAGTGCCTGATGGGGCAGAAAACATTGCCCCGGGTGGTGCTGGGTACAGCCTCACCCCTCCCTTTGTGAAGGCAGCAGACAACCCTTTGGCGCCTTTTTCCCGGAGTGCATTGAGCAAACGCCATAGCACAGCAATCATGGACCCTGAGATCACAAACGGTATCCTGACCGTTGTCAACACCTCGCGTACTCTCTGCCAGCAGCATTCAGTACACAGAGGGTGACATTTACAGTACTCAAGGAATTATTTATTTTACTTCTCTTTCACGTGCTGGGGGGGGGGGAAAGAGACTGACGAGCTGTTCCGTGAACCACGCAAAACACCGAGTATTAAGCTACAGACATTGGGCGCTCAGCCAAGAATGCAAATAGTTTTCAGAGACTGCTGTGGAGACTGGTAGCTGTAGTCCTCATTACCCCCTCCCTCCCTCCATGAGCATCCGTTTGAGTCTCTGGCTTCCCGTTACGGTTGTCACGCACCGCTGTGTATCCTGGAGTTTATTTTTCAAACGCTTTGGCATTTCCTGTTCTTTAACGGAGCTCTGATAAAACAGATTTGTCTCACCATACAGCGATCAGATCTAGTATCTCCCGTAAGGTTCAATGCAGGAGCTACTTTTGCATTTGAACTGCATCGCCACCAGTGCTGATCAGAGCTGGACACGTGAAAGCAGGAAATGTCATTCTAAAGGTCTCGGGGCTTTTCCTGTTTAGTGGCACTCCGCATCCGAGTTCGGATTGCGGACCAGAGCGGTCAGTGGTGCACTGTGGGATACCTCTAGGAGGCCAATAATGTCGATTTCCGTCCACACGAACCTAATCCGAGTTATCACTTTCGAATTTAGCGCTACTCCTCTCATCTGGGAGGAGTTCCAAAATCGATTTAAGGAGCCGTTTAACTCGATATTAATGACGACGTCGTGTGAACGGGTACAGCGTTAAATCGGTATATCGGCCATTAAATCGATTTAAAGTCGCAGTGTAGACCTGGCCAGAGGCAGCACATAGTTGCATTACCCCAAGGGAAGATGAGGGACTGAATTATTATTCATAGTCACACTCTGATCCATGATTCTTCCCAGGCTCTGTGAGGAAAAGTGATCCATCCTGACCCTTTGCCAGCATGGATTTCTTCCCCCTCCTTGCTGGCTCACTGTGCTAGTTGAAGCATTGGACACTCCCATCCTGCCCATCTACATGAGAGGAGGAGGAGTGACTTCAGAATCCTTCTCTCCCTTCCACACCGTGCCTCATGATGCAGGTAGTCTGTACTGTGCAAGAGATAGGATGAGCCACAGTCTTGACCTAAGTCTGGAGAAGGTTATGTCTGTGTCCATGCACAGCCCGCTACACAAAGAGGCAGACATTTTAGATTTGAGAAATAAATACCATAGAATGGGGTTAAAAACAAATTCCCCAGAATTAATTTAGAGTTAATACGTCTTGCAGGGAGCAGTGCCACTTTCTATTGGTAGGCAGCATGCCTCTGAGTGCTTGTGTGACACTAGGTAGTGCTGCCTGGGAGAGATGAGTGTGACCTGCCAACAGGCAACATGTCTGCAAGCACTCCCAAGCAGGGCCAGAAAAGCAGCACATGTGGGCTTGTCAGAGCTCTGCTTGTCAAAGGCATCCATTCCCTCTCCCTGCAGGGTAGCCAGCATGAAATGAATTAAGGCCCTAATTCCGCATGGCAGACCCCTGTACCCACTGCAGAATCTGTCTGAAGTCAATGGGATGCAGCAGTCTGTATTAGCAGCTCATGTTGCAACATCAAAGCCTAACTATGTGGCCAGTACAGCTGGTCCAAAATTTTCCACTGAAACATTTTTCAACAGAAAATGGTTTTTTGGATGAAAGAGAAAATACCCAAGGAAAAAATATCTATTTTCATTTAAAATGCTCAGGGTTTCATCAAGAAATCAAAACCCCAGTTTTTTTCTGTTTAAAACAGATTTTGATGGAAACCTGCTACATTTCAAAGAAAAATTGTAATTAGAATGATGTTTGTCGATATTTTTGCATGAAATATACCAGCTCTAGAGACCAGCCTGGAGAGTGCAGAATAAAACAGAAAACATCCTGTGTTGTCTAGGGACGAGAAAAAAGCTCAGAGACAATAAGAACTTTCATTCCCCTGAGACCTTTATTCAGAGATGTGCACAAACCTGAACTGAGTATTTTTGGAAGGGTTAATTTTTTTTATTGATTTGCTTTAATTTTCATCAGCCCCCTAGATTTCCAAGATCTAGCCAGAAGTGGGCATGTCAGATGTCAGAGAGAGGTTCTTGTCACAGTGACTCCAGCCCGGCTGGAAGTAAGAAGTTCAATAAATCTTTCCTTGTGAGATTTCCAGCCCACTTCCCAGGCATTTGGATCATTCTGGTACATTTCTGATAAGCTTCCAAACCAACGGCAGAATTCTGACCTGCCCATACTACACTCCACAATAGAGTTGGGAAATACCTGGCACAAGCTGGTTGAGGCTGAGGGAACCTTGTTATTTAGTCTGCAGAAAAGAAGAGTGAGGGGGGTTTGACAGCAGCCTTCAACTACCAGAAGGGGGGTTCCAAAGAGGATGGAGCAGGGATGTTCTCAGTGGTGGCAGATGACAGAACAAGAAGGAATGGTCTCAAGTTGCAGTAGGGGAGGGTGGTGAAGCATTGGAATGGGTTACCTAGGGAGGTGGTGGAATCTCCATCCTTAGAGGTTTTTAAGATCAGGCTTGACAAAGCCCTGGCTGGGATGATTTAGTTGGTGTTGGTCCTGCTTTGAGCAGGGGGTTGGAGTAGATGACCTCCTGAGATCATTTCCAACCCTGATAGTCTATGATTCTAAGCTACTCACATCACCTGGGCAAAGCAGTGCCCCTAGAGCTGCTACTCAACCTCCCACAAAAATAAGCTAGGCAGGGTAGGGAATGGGCAGTGGCCTTGCCACGCCTCCAAAGCACGGGCCAGTAGAACTGAGCCAGCACAGATGGGGAAGAAATCATCTACTAGTATAGGAATAGTTCAATAGCAGATTATCCTCCCCTGGAGCAAGAGTGGGTTGAGGAGGGAATTGGGACTAAGAATTCCCTCCAGGATCTGCTCCTGGAGTGGGGCAGCTTTGTGCCATCCCTTAACTAAGGGAAACATCAAATTTGCAAACTAGCCTCAATTAACCTTCTGTGCCTTTTAAGTTCATCCGTGAGGACACTCTTCAGGAGAGGAGTTTTGACTTTCTCTATGTTTACAAAGCATGTAGCATATTTTGGGTTCTAGTGCAGCCTAAGAACTAGATTGATTCTACCAGCCCTCCTTACCATGTGTAGTACCTTACTCTGTAACAGTCCCAGTGAAGTCACTTCTACACAGGAAACTTAGTAGCATTATGTACTGTATTCCCTTTGTGGAGTCAGTGTTTTGAGCACTGCAGACTTTAACCAGATGTCTTGGTTGCAGCCATTGTGATCAACTGAAGAATGCCCCTAGAAAAGCAGAGCATTATTCATTCTTGAAAAAATTAGTCTTATCTTGGACATATTGTATTCCTTTAAGTGTTTTAAATAATGGCTTCCCTCCTTCATTGCTCTTTGATTCTGCAGATGTTGTCACATCATGACAAGCAGGATAGTATTGCTAGAGAGGAAGCCTATTCTGGGTGGTTTGGGTTTATTTCCATGGAGCTCCTCCAACCACAAGGGTACTGTATATTGTATACTCCTCAGCATCTCAAAGACTAGTTGCAGTATGTGACCTTAGTGTGTGCGTTTGTGTTTGTTTGTAAAATGAGGAATACAAATCAGAAGAAGCAACACAGCACAAGCTGGTTAGTGATGGGGAGCCAGAGTCTTACATTTCAAAGAAAATTAGTAATTAGCCTGGTCATTTCAGAGGGGCTATGGTTGGGGACCACAACAGGATGACAGACTGCAAAACCCTGTATGAGAGAATGCAGAGCTCGTGTGTTGAGTCAACCTACATTCTGGTGCTAAACATCTGTATTAGAATTCAAGGGATTTACTGCTGAGAGATGGGTAATTAGTTTTAAGCAGGATATAAAGGGGGCTGCAGTGGTTGTTTGGGTGAAGGCAGATTGGAGATACTAAGTCAGAGGAGGTCTTGCAACAGCCAAACTCAGGAAGCAATCTTACACTGAGGTCTGTTATATTTTTACATTACCAAACAATCCAGAGTTCAGGAAGGGGTTAGTTTGGATACCCGCTCAGGTTCTGTGTGTTCTGTTGATGACAAGGTCCAAGCCTTAGCCCATTCACAAGTCCAAACCTCTAAAACTAATTACCAAGCTCAAAACTGTATGCACACATTATCCAAACCTGAAAGCCATTTCTGCCTCCCAACCTGGTCTTGGGATGTACCTCTTAGCGTATGTGCAATGCACCCTGGGTGGCACATGACCAAGATTTTTCACTAAATTTGGTCCTCTGGTTGGATCATTAGCTTCCCTGGCCTGGGCTGGGTTCTGATGGGGAGTGTAACATGAATGCTGATCCATGCCCCCTGGGATGTAAATAGCTTAACCAGACCACCAAATCCAGCCCAGTTAGAAGTGACATACATTGGGCCTGGTTCTCCATTGCCCTGCACTTTTTGTAGTCTGTACATCAGTGCAAAGTGGATGCAACATACTTTCAAATCACGGTGGTTGCTTTCTCCACCCACTTTGCACAGCTTTGACTGCACCAGGTGAAGGGCAATGATGAATCAGGTTCAATATCATCCATATTCACACGGATAAATATGCTTACATTTTGGGTCATCACGTGAATCATTGTACTATGTGTGTGAAAAGCAATAGCTAATCTCAGGTATAATATTTCTTTCCCCTTCGTGTGCCTCAGCTTCTTAGAACTTCTCTGACTTTTACAGAGTTGCCTCAGGAATAAACTTGGCCAGTGGCCTCTGGTGACAAGGAATTTTGCATGCAATGACATGCCAGGCTATTTAAAATGGTCTTGTGCTGCATTCCCTTCACACCTTGTGAACTCATCTCTGGGAAAATCAGTTATTCTGCAATGCCTCTTTATTTTGTAGCATAACGGAGGTCACATCTTAGTCTTTTCTTCCCTGTTTGATAGATTGTCAGAATAAAAATACAAACATGAAAATAAATCAATGAAAATATGCTTTTAAAAGATGCTTCAACAACAGATTATCATCTCAAAGCAGGTCATCATAAAATGAATAAGTTATTAATAAGTCCATAGTCCACTTGCATATCAATTACCCAGCCATCCACTGTGAGAGCATCATCTCTTTTTAATGTATGTGGGGAAGATTTACATTACTTTGATGCAAACAGGGCTTCTGTCCACTTTTATAATTAAAAGGGATGCTAAGTCTTTAAAATGAAACAATTATTTGAGTAGAACAAAAAATATATATGTGAAAGAAAATGGAAAGAAACTTAAACTCCTTTTTAATTTCAATCAGAGCCTGAAATTTTTCCCTTGAAGTACAATAAAATGAATGCATAAGTGAATATGCTGATTCCTTTCTCAGAAGTTGCATTTTTTTGTGTTGCATCAGGTGCTATATGGGCGGCTGTGGTAGATGTGGTTTCTTGGTTTATTTTCTAAGCCAATCCAAGGAGTAGGTAAAACCTGGATAACTTCACAGGACATACTTGCAGTTTTTAATATTTGGGGGAAGGGATCTCTAGAACTGGGCGAGAGGGAGGTGTTTTTTGTGTTGCAAAACCAAATCCAAAACCAGCTCAGACTCAACAGTATTATATCAGAACCCTCAAAGTTTGAAGTAAGAGAGCCAGGTTTCAGATGAATGCTTCTGATTTTAGCCCATCTCTGTTTCAGCTAGAAATAGGCAAAGTCAGGAATGATTTGATTTTGCAACACCTCATTGGTGAAGTTTTTATTTTGCAGACCCACTACTGGGGTGGTTTGGATGTGGGTCATGTTTTACTCAAGCCACCCATGTTGGTGGAGGAGGCTTCAGATAACTGGCTCCAGTTTGGGCTTTTTTTTCGCATATGCACGTGCACGCACAGACACACAATGATTCCCCATTTGCAGGTCCTTCTCCTCTAGAATCTACAGCTGTTAAAAGAAGCTGCTGTATTGTTGGAAAACCAGCTAATTAGGTTTGCTTACTGGAAGTGGTCTAGTTAAAGCAGAACGGGAAAAATATATCTGATATAGATTATCTTTTTGAATGAGCAGTGAAACAACTGCTAGGCATATACTGCATACTTCACTCCTTGGATCAACAAGGGAACCCTGCCAAACGTCAGATTATATATTCCACAGCTGAAGTGTTTGTATAACTTTTCAGTGGCTACCATTTAAAGAAAAAAAACCACTGACTGACCCTTTTTAAATATACTCCCTTAACTTGACATGTTCATAGTGTACTGCCAGCAATCATTTTGTACTTGGAAGGCAAATCTAAAGACTAATATCTTTGTGGCCCTTGTGCCAGTTAGCAAGTAAGAACTAGCATGTTCATATTTTGCACAATCTTGGCACTTCATCACATGAACTTCATCTAGTTTGCAGTCACTCACAACTCTGTATCATTTAACCCTGCTAATGTAAAGTGTGCCTCCAGAATTTGCAGTCTAAGAAAGGCTGTACTAGTTGAAGTGTTAACCGTGTGTTATCAAATGATGACATCTATATACTGTACATAAGGCACTTTTGGTTGTCTGTCTAGTGATTCTAAAGCAATTGCCTGGCGTTTCTCTTTGAAGAAATAAAAAGAGGAATGTAATAATCCAACCTTGTCATTAGTTTTTCTATCTTCATATCACTGCCTGGTTGCAATTATTGAAGTAGATTTCTTCTTCCAAGTGATGGTCATTCAGCAGATGGAGCTCTTACCACTCGGTCATTTTTAAACCGATGCCCCCATATGTGGACGCTGCTACTGGAGTTTTTATCTTCAAGAAGAAATGTAAAACTGACCACTGGTGGCTATTAGAGATCCAATGGTGCTTTTCATAAAGGGTCACCCTCACTATCTTAGTGAAATTAGAATTTGGCCAGTTACATTGCAGTGGAGTATTACTATGGAAGCACTAATTGCATGGATATAGTCAAGGCTGAGCTGAGTTTCACATTTAAAAGCAGGGATTCCCACTTCTGCTATGAAACAAAACTACAGTATATCTGTCCTAAAATACAGAACTTATTTGTTGAGTGAAGAACAAATTTGTTGAAAATTTACAAATAAAATTATTAATTAATATTATGAATTAAAATTAATTTTAAAATGGATCCTTTAAGAAATTTAGCACCATGTGTTAGACTGATTTTAATAATAGGATAATGCAGGCCTTTCGGACTCGTTGTATAGTTAAAATGATGCTGCAATCTTGTGCACTGGCTCCGTCTAAAGAATTTTTTAAGGTTTTTTTTGGGGGGTGGGGCATTTTTTTTCCATAACTAGAAATTTGCTCTTGAACTAAGGCCTGAAAAATTGCCCTCTTTCAAAATGGCAACCACTTCCCATTGTTCCCAATGGGAATGCAGCCAAGCTGAAGCTCAGACAAGAAGACGGCTACTTATGCAAAAGCTGGATTTCACAAACAGTAAAAGGCAGCATGGGAAGGAGAAGGAGTGGAACACAAATAGTGGATTTGCTATGCTTCATATTGTGTAGTTTTGTGTGGTTAAACTGTTGCCACAGTCTATCCCAGGGTTATCTGCATTACAGCTCATTCCTGTAAATGGATTATATGAAACTTTTGGGGGTCCTTCAGAATGGAATATCAGATACTACCTATCTCTGCCCGTCCTCAGTAACCACAGCCCATTCTATGTGACCAATCAGCATCTTAAAGTTAAGTCAAGGTACAGTATATTGCTACATTTTCTTTGTCCTGCCTCTTCAAGGCTGTGAATTTAAAACCATTGTCTCCTCTCACATGCAAGACTACAGGTTTCTTAATACAAACACAACAATTATGAGGTATTTCCTCTACAGAAATAATGATTAAATAATGGTTTAGATTAAAAAAACTAAGGTAACTTGGATAAGCATCCAAAATGTGGGATCCTTTTCTGAGCCAAGCTTGGACCATTCTGGAGTTCACCCATTATTAATCCCTATAGGACCAATTTTCAGCTGTGTGCAAGAAGGACTGGGAAGGAGGCGTGCTGCAAAAGAGCCAACTGTAGCTCCTCAATCCTGGGGCTGGTTCTGTACTAATTAGCTGTGGCCTCAAAGGCCTGGTACACCAAGTTAATATGAGTACAGCCACACTCCAGCCACACACCTCTGGTCAAATTACCAACGCACACACCCTATGCCAGTGGTGCAGAGCCAACTATGCTGACTCTGTACAAACCATGGATTCCCCTAGCTGGCCAGTTATGTTGGCTTGCCAGCTTCTTTCTGTCACCTGATAATAGCCCAGGAGCTCTATATCTATGTATTTTTCTAGTAAATCTTGAAGGGGCAGCTGTACCCACATGAAGCAGAAACACTGCATTTTCATTCGTAGAGGGGCAGATAGCAGAGAGCCCATGGACTTGTCACCACCCTTTGCATAGTGGAGGAAATCTCTAAACCCTGGGCTAGATTCCTAATCCCTTGCAGTGCAGTACAAGTCACAGGCTGCATCTAAGGGTTCCAAAACTCCACTGCACATGTTGGATTAGGATTGAGAAACCACATTGTGCTTCAAATCAATTTCCTCCAACCAAAGCCATTTTTTCCCTTTGCTCTTTTTATCAAGCTATGTAGTATTACAAGGGAAATGGTTCAATGATTTAACCACTTTTTGAATGTGTCTAACAGCCCTCCACCAGCTAAGAAATGTAGCAGAAATCAAGGGAGTGGATCAGAGTCTATAACAATGGGAACTGCAGGGAGAGAGTTTGGCGAAAGACCTACTGGATCCAGAAGCCAGTTAAATATAATGTTAAAAAGAAAAAAAAAGTATTCTAAATATAGGGGATTACATAGCCTAGCTGAAAATACCATCTCCATCTTTACCCATTAGTTATGACCTCCGGCTCACGCATAGCAGAGCTAGTAGTAATGAGGATATAAAAAGCTGTGGTTAATGTGCAAAAATAAAGCTGATGTTTTCAGTCAGGTCACATGACATCCTCTGTCCCTAAATATATACCTTTTACACAGACACACATAATAACAGTTAGATGGAGATATTTCTTAGGCTGCTCCCTTCTCACATTGAACACACAGTTCTGAGAGTATTATTAAAATATTTGGTTAGCTCTGTTAAAGTGAGAATTATTACTGACATGGCATTCATTAGCAAAATTTGGTTTCTGTTGTTAAAAAATCTTTCACTAGCTGCATAGAATTAAATAATCTCTCTCTTCCTTTTGAAATGAAGGGAGATAAAGAGAAGGACACTTGGGGACTAATGAAGACCGTGGCCAAATTCAGGCTTTTATACAGACATGAGAAAACCCACTGGCAAGACCAGAACTGTGAGTAAAAATGTTTTGTCCAAGTTCTGGACTCTGCAGGGCCCAGGCAGATTCTCCACAGCTCTCAGGGTTCATTGGAGATGCTGTGGGCCATGCAACTTGGTACCTGGGTAAAATATTCAAAAGCACCTAAGTGACTTAGAAGCATAGGCCCTACTTTCAAAAATGACCTGGGTTCCTATGGGCCAGATTTTCAAAGGTATTTAGGTGGATAAAGCTGCAGAAAGGTGCCTAGTGAGATTCACAAAAGCCTAGGCAGATTAGGCACCAACTCCCCTGGGTTTTATTATTTATTCAGCTGTATACAGACTCTAATAAAAGAATTCACAGCCAAAGCTCTGGGTCCCCTTGATCATTTTTTTTTTAATTCACTAAAATAAACAGACTCATCAGTTTCCTCAGATCAGCTCAAATACACAGCAACAACATAATACAACTGAAATTAACTGACCCTGCACACAACCCCCTGCTCCCCCTCCACCCCAAAACCCAACACCCATCTCCTTGTGGGCCAGTGATAAAAGGTGGGCCTTGCAGCTCACTATGAAGGCTGACGGACTCAGCCTATTATGGGCACATCTGCAGCCAGTCATAACACAGTGCAAAATTATACTCATTTGAAAGGCAAAAGCAAAGAAGTCTAGATTTGTGGCCCAAGTCCAAAGAGGTATTGAATAAAAGAGCAGGCAAGGAAATATTTGGAATAATAAAATATATACAGATCAACAAATCTGGATGGTACGTTCAGAGTCTTGAGGGAATTACCGTACCCACTGGCAGCCATTTTGAAAAAAAAAACAAGGTTTGCATCCATTCTTGATCTCCCCACATTCTGAAACTCCTGCGGAAGGATTCTGCCGTCCTCACTCAGATTGAGTCATATATGACGCCAAATATAGTCCCACTGAAAAACAAGTGTGTCATAAAATCAGGTCTTTATTTCGCTAAGTTCAGCTTGATGGGGAATTTACAGCATGGATTGGCTGGGGAAGGCAACATTGTTTTCCTACCTCATGATGGTTTTAGATGTTTGCATTGTGTTAGTGCTTTAGTTTTGTTATTCTGGAGACTGTGGTTACACAAGTAAATGAGACAATTGGGAGACGATGATTTATACCCTATGGAACCAGTTTTGGCTGCTAGTACTGTGTTCTGCCAATTCTTGGTGTCCAATATCTTTCTGCTACTGCCTTATTGCTGCCTCTTCTCTTTGTAATATATGAAAGTGAACAAGTTGTTTGTTCTCTTCTCCACCTTTTCTTGTGATACTGCTGCTGCCCTACTGCCCTGTCCATCATAGCTCCAATTTTAATCACTATTCATTCCATATTAAATGCATCCAAAGGTTCCCAAACTCTGAATAGTAGCCCTCTGGAATACAAACATCATTTAAGTCTGACTACTGAGGTATTGGTACAACCCTAGAATAACTGATACCACCCACTAACCAGGGCAATGACTGCCACTTGTTAACATTCCCACTCACATTGAGAAACCTGTGCCAGCCTCCTGGCAAAAAAGAGCAGGAACAGCTGTCACTGGAAGAAAGGGAGCTCCAGAGTAGCAGCTCCCTGTACCAGCTTCCCTGGCAAATGGGAAAAGAGCAGCTGGAACTGGGGAAAGAATAGTACGACTGCAGCATCTGCACCACTCTGCCCAGACCAGTCGTGGGCACTGGAAGAGAGGAGCAGTTGATGCCAGAAGAAGAGGAGCCAGCAGCATCTCAAACCAGTCTCCCCAGTCCTTCAATGGGGACAAAGGGAGAGGGCGCGCCAGCCCAAATGTCAATGCATTTGACGTATGTTTGAGGGAGGATATATGCAACATATGCTCTGTAGCAAAATAAATGTGCTTTTCTCTCCTCCCCTCAATGTGCAGGCCACCTGTGCATGTGCTGGAACTCCCTTTAGCATGAATGAGAGCAGCATGCCAAAATCACACGCCTCCTCTTCCAAATGAGAATGCACAGTGCCACAGACAGTAGTATGCTCGCAAGATGCTGCTTTTCCAGCACTGCCAATAAGGGAAGGGACAGCTGAGAGGGTAGTTTTTTTGTAATATAACTGCTGTAACTCATAGTCAGGACCGACAGAAAAGGCCACTCAAGTCATCCAATCTGACCCCTGTCACTTTGCAGGTCTACTTGCTGCCCTGTTCACACTAATATCTGGCTTAATGTGCATTTGAACATGTCTCGTGGGAGTGCCTCGACCCTCTTCTTTGGCAGCCTGTTCTAATGCTATACTGGTCTGTTAAGACATTTTCTTGATGGCTAAAGCCTAACCTTTTCCTTCTTTGATATCCGCTCCTCCACCTTGAGTTAATGTGAAAGTTCCCCCTTTCCTAAATTCTCTGTTTCACTATGTGTATTTATAAGTGGTGATTATGTTCCCACTGAATATTCTCTATTACAGATTCTGTAAACTGAGCACTTCCAGTCCCTCTTTGTTATGTGACGTCTGTTTATATCATTTGTGTTGGTGTTTCAACTATATTTTCCCCTGTCATTTTTAAATTGTAGCATGTCACACTCTATTCTACATATTGTAGAATAGAGCAGGGCAATGAAGCATTGTATTTTTGGCACATCACACACTGAGAGTAGCACCAAGCATACTGAAGGATCCCAAAGCACTTCCCAATGTAAGAGTCCTTTTACTCACCTCTGAAATACAGCCAATTCTGAGATGGAAGGCAGAAGTCAGGCGTACATCCAGTGCACAGCATGGTGCATCAGAATGGGGAGAAGGACAACTGTTCTCATAGGAAATTCCGTGGGCACTGTAATGGCCATGAAAAGTGGGCAGGGCATCAGTTTTGAGGTCTTGGTGAAAGGCCCACAGGCAGCAAACTGCGGAATCATTTGTTGTTATCATCATTCATAGCTTACATGGCAAGCATCACAAAATGGGGATCTGTTTTAATAGCAAAGCCGTGATTGCTCTGCTCTGCTCCTCCAGGCCCTGAATGAATGAGCTTTGTCATTGCTAATGTCAGGGAGCATGGCATGGGATGTGCAGAACTCTGTCCTGTGGTGACATGGCATTTTTCCCTTTGACCAGCCAGCAGGGACAGTCTTCAGCAATGTGGATAACTGGGGAACTTGCTTAGTTCTAGCTGCTTTTAGTTCTGACTTCTGTCTTTTTCTTGTCTGACACAGGCCCACTGGCATGTCTTAAACAGTCTTGTCTCTCAAATGACTTCTCCATATTGTCAAGCCTTGCAAAAACAAACTGCTTCAGCTCTCTCTGACTGATATATCCTTTCCTGCTTTTTCAGGCACATCAAGTGAGCACTCACAGGGAGAGAGGGAGGGGTTAAGGTGGCTCAGTTGTTCTGCAACTCCTGGCATAATTCAGACAGCTCGAGGGGGCCTGCCTAAGTTAAAGCAACATGTCCCTGGCTGCCTGTGGGCTGCAGCATGGCCAAGAATCTCCCTGATCCATCCCACCTGTCTTTACCCCGCCCCCATAACAGCACTTGCTGGATCCTCAGAAGGCAGGTTTAGGGTTATCTTTCTCAATTTCTGCACTGGGGAATTGTCCAATAGCTTGATCCAGGTGTTTTAGAGCCCCTCTATGCTACTCTGCCCTTCTACTGGATGTAAAGAGACCAGACGGAGGATCACGCATCATTTTTTTGTAGCCTCAGTGGTGCTGATGCAAGGGTTTTTTCATGTTTGCCTCCATAGGCTTATTTGTGGTCACTCACCTCTGAAACTTTCCTCCTCTACACATGTTGATGGAGGGAATCAATCACAACAGAACACAAATGACTGCATCTCTTTTCTGATCTGTGCATAGCTTACTGTGTTCCTAAGGATGTGAGAACCTTGGATGCATAAATCATATAAATTTCTTGCAGTGACACAGCTCCACATCCTTACTTGGATGGATTGGCCTGAAAGGTTACCTCTTTACACATATTATACTTGGCAAATGTTCATGTACAGCCAATTAGCTACTACACACTCGTAAACGCTGAGCCTTGCTGGGCATCCCATTGAACTTCTTTGTTTTCCTTTAGGAGATCTCTTAATGATGCCAACATTTCTGTAAGGTCTGGAATAAATTTAGGAAGGTAAATCATCATCTCAAGTATCTTTTGCAGCTCAGCACAATTCCCCAGTTTTATAAATCATTGACACTTTTGAAGGAATGAATTTGATATCTTCAGCTAAGAGAATGTGACCAAAATATTATAGCCCACATCCCAGATCTGTCACCTTTTCCTGGACTTTTGGTGAATTAATCCCAAATGCTATCTTATTTCAAATCATTTCAACCATCTTAGAAAAATGCAGTCATTTAAAATCTGCTATGAACCATAACACAGTTAATATTCGGTATTGTTCTTTGACTATTTGGTATCCTTTGCCCATGTTTACTCAGTATTGGCTATTATGTGCACTAATTTTTTGCTCAGAAAAGATTTCAGGCTAATTGGCCAGTGATTAACTCGGTTTTCTGTTTCTCAAAGCTAAACATCATCACAGAACTGGAGGCATACTAGAAGAAAAGTTCGGAGAATGTTTGCTCAGATAAAATTGAATTTGTTTCAGCTGCGTTCATGCCTCTTTTGTGTTTGCTTCCCAAGAATATTCTAGCAAATATTGATCAGACATCACTGCAAAGAAGTGAACTTTAAGTAAATATTACAGAATGTTCATTAAAAACCAATTTTGAGCTCATAAATGTGTCTGTTTGCACCAGAAACCTGGTTCCAGAACAAATGCACATCCAGTAAGAGAATAAAAACGTTAGTCTGTATAATCAGTGGATTCAGTTAACAATTAGTAATACACGTCAAATTTCAAATGTTTGCAACAAACTGTTCACAATCTGCAGGTCAAGAATTATTTGTAGGATTTATTCTATGAATAATTTTGAATAACAAATAAATTCAAGAAAATCAGAAGCTGTTCCCAGGCAATTAATACAGCTAAATTTATTGAATAAATTATTGGTGACACTTTATTTGTTAAGATCTACATAATCATGTCCTTTCAGACGCATAAGGAAGCATAAATATCTCCTGCTGACCATAAGCACCCCGGCTGCAGTGTCTCTGCTAATCAGCACCAGGGGAGATATCTGTTGCCTCATGAACATTCTCCTGCAGTGAATTTATCATTTAAATAAATCAGAAATTCTCAGTATGCTGAGAAAGGAATATTGCTGCCATCCACCCGCTTTCTTATCTCTTTTCTCATAAGGACAATAAATGTATTTATCCTTAAAAAGCCCAGAAGACAAGGTCATGTCCAGTTTTCCATGCTACTGTAGAATGGATTGGAGTTTGGTGTGTAATTTCACAGAGAATAAAATAAGCTTTCATAATGAAATGGGGGGATAATAGGTAGATAGTCCCAGCACTCTCTCATATAATCACATCGGTGAATCAGCAATGAAGTGATATAATAATTGAGAGCCTTAGCATTTATGTCATGCTTTTCATTGTGAAAGTGCTCGCAGACACGGGGCCAGATTCACTGCAGAGTTTGTGCTAATGGGAGCCAGGTCAGATCCCGGCACAGGGCCCACGGCAGTGGCAAGTCTACAGATGCAATGACATGAAATGCACACAGATTTCCTTCCACTATGGGTTCTACCAGGCTCAAAGCAGGCCCCCAAAAGTAGGGTTGCCAGGTGTCCACTTTTCAACCAGAATGTCTGGCCGAAAAGGGACCCTGGCAGCTTTGGTCAGCTATTAAAAGTCTGGTTTACTGCATTAGCCTGGGGCAAGGGGCGGCTCTAGCCATTTCGCCGCCCCAAGCAGGGTGGCATTCCGCGGGGGGTGCTCTGCCAGTCACCAGGAGGGTGGCAGGCGGCTCCTGTGGACCTCCCACAGGCGTGCCTGCGGAGGGTCCACTGATCCCACAGCTTTGGTCGAGCACCGGAGCCATGGGACCAGCGGACCCTCCGCAGACATGCCTGCAGGAGATCCACTGGGGATGCCTGCCTCCCTCCCGGCGACCGGCAAAGCACCCCCCATGGCACGCCGCCCCAAACATGCGCTTGGCGTGCTGAGGCCTGGAGTTGCTCCTGGGCTGGGCTGTGCAAAATGGACAGCACATGTTTGGCATGGAGCATTGTTAGGGCAACTGGGGAGTGTGATGATTCATTGTATTCCTCCTGCACAGGGCCGTCCTTAGGCATAGGCAACATAGGCAGCTGCATAGGGCATCTGAAAATTTGGGGCACCACTGGCTCTTAGTGTCCACCCTCTTCTTTTCCTATCCCTGTTCTGACCCTTCCTGCAGGCTCCCACAGATGGCTGCTCTAGCCTGGTGAGTCTTCCTTGGGAGGGAATCTAGTAGTTAAAAGTGAAAAAACCTCCAGCCTACCAGACCTATTAGCACACATTGAAAACTGTTAAAGAAGAATTCAAGGGTAATAAAGCCATTAACAGGCGATTGCCAACCCCAAGTATATACTGACAGGTTCAGATGGTTTTCATACGCTTCCATGGTTATTTATACCTTGGTGGGTGGGGCTGATCCAGCAAAAACTCCGTAAGGGTCGAATGGAGGTCTTGCTTAGACCCCGATCTCTGTGCACCACTCAGAGCCAGACGTAGAACAATTTATTGGGCATAATTTTGTGGCGCTAGAACCCATTATCAGTGTCCACGAAAGCTTTATAAGCCCAAATAAATTTATATTGTCAGTTTCTGACTGTACTGACAAAAACAGTTGTGCTTAAAGGAATATTTTACACAGAACATGTCAGTCTACAGGACCTTGTTTAAAATTTTGCTTTAAAAATATGTCATTAGTGAGCTGGTGAAGATTATAAAATCAACATTTCTAAAAATGTTTGCATAGAGTTTGTCTGTACAATCATCTTTAGTCTAAATGCATGATCTTTCAACATTACAGTTTTTTAAATAAATCCTTTGAAAACCTGTCCTTATCTAAGTACACATTTAATTACTATTAGTAAAAAAAAAGTTCTTCCAAGTCTTCTGTCCTTTTCTGTCCATCCCTTACACATCCCCCCCAACTCCCCACTGAAGAGAGCCCTTAAAGGACAAACAGTCCTTCCCTTCCAGATTAGCTGCGACAAAGACTTCCCGTTCGCACTTCTGACTATCCGATGAACTAGTTTGTAAAAGAACCCTCCAGCAAAAATCAGTCCTAGTAAAGACATAAAATTCTGTCTATACCTTTAAAATTTTGCGACCAGATTTTTTTAAAGTTGGTGAATTTCATAACCAGGTCTCTTGTATGGAGAATTCACACAAAGTAAATTACTTGTTTCCCTTTTTCTAAAAGCAAATATGAACATTGTTATGAACACACTAAACCTCTCTGTTAATTTAAAACAGTGTCTTTGTTTCAGTGAGTTAAATATGTAGTAATCTGGAATGCTGGCTTAAGGTTTGAGTACATTAAATATAAATTCAGCTTAGAAAAACCACTGATAGGAAAATGTAAAACAGAGAAGAGCTGCACAGTTCATGTATTCCATTATTATGTAAATGTTGTATTCAGCAGACAGTGACTCACCCTTACTACCGAAGTTTGCAATAAATCTCTTGACAAACTTCAGGGTTATCAAAAATGCTGTGACTGAACATTTTTATTTCCGAAATTTTAGGTGCTGTTAATTAGTACTTTCTTCATGTCCATTCTGCATGAGGAAGAGGGTATGGGAGTCTCTGCGGGGAACTGTGACTCTCCGCCACCATGAGGCAGGCCGGGCATCTCATTATCCTTTGCTGTCTTGTCCCTCCTCCCCCTGCCCTACCAGGCTGTGAGCTTGGGCTGCCATCTGGCATAGGGGCACCAGTTTAATAATACTGCGTAGGGCCCCATAAATCCTAAGGACGGCCCTCCTCCTGCAGCCTCCATTGGCTCAGTTTCTTGGTAGCCCCTAGAGGCAATTAAAGTGCCCACCTCTGGCAAAACCCTGAAGTGAATCTTGGTTAGCAAGGCTGGTGCAGTGGTGTGCTGAAGAGGGATCTAGGGGGCTCCTTGGAGACTCTTATTAAAATTCCATCAGAAGACTGAAGGGGGAGTGGAGGGGGATTCTTCTTCTCTCAAAGAGTTCACCCCCTACTCTGTGTGTGGGTAAGTCTTCCTTGCCAGCGAGGATTTGGCCACAACACTTAATACTGCTGACAAATCCTACACACATGCTAGGGTGAGCCAGACAGCAAATGTGAAAAATTGGGACAGGAGATGGGGGGTTATAGGAGCCTATATAAGAAAAAGACCCAAAAATCTGGACTGTCCCTATAAAATTGGGACACCTGGTCACCCTAACACATGCAAGTGCGCTCACGCGCGCACACACACACACACTCAGAGGCAGGCCTGGTTATGTATGGTTTATCACAGAGTAAAGAGGAAATCAAACCTGAGGAGCACCCACTTGTGAAAGCACTAGCAGCTCTTTATTTTACAGGAAAGTGCAACATGCAACTTCTTGTGCCAGTCAGAATGAATCTGTCCCATTGCGGTCTTGATCCCAAGGTCAGTAGGATTATGCACAGGCTTAAAGTTAAGCATGTACTAAAATGCTTTGCTGGATCAGAGACAAAATGTTCAGCACCATGCAGGAGTCCTAACTAATTGATCCTCTGTCAGTATTAAAGATAAGCAACAAGAACAGGGTCATTGTCATTTTCAAACCTCAAATGTAAACTTATCAATCGTCCTATCTATAAAGATAGTTACATGATTTTAAAGAAAGAAAAGACACACACACAGACAATATTCTGGGTCCCCATCCATAGGGGCACAAGGGAATGGAAAGGCTGATCTATCCTCGGGCTTGTACTCTCAGATGAGTGCAATGATCCTAGTTTCTTCATAGCCTTTGCTTTGTGCTTTACCAGCTTGTAAAGTTAGCCTTGAATATTTGTGTGGGAGCAGATTAAAAAAAAGTCAAAGAACAGGCTTCCCACTCTAACAGCCCCTTTGCAGAGCTCTTCCTTCTGAATGCAATGAAAAGAACACACATGGAGTTGTCATATGGTGTATTTCCACACTCTTCATGGCTGATTAATAGGGGTCACCATGTCTCTGTGCTCTCTGATACCAGGGTATCTGGGCAACAGGTGGCTTGTATTACATTCTTTTGAATTTTTAACATCATGTGTCCCAATTGCAGCTTAAACATCACAAAGTAATCTTTATGCTAGATACTAGAAGTGCATTTCATTTGTATAGCTCTGGTAGGATTAGAGAAGGCATTAGAATAATTAAGGTCAGAGGGGGTTGCCATTTACTAAATCCCTAAATCCATCTCTAGCTCCAATATTATGCAGTAATATTATGGGTGAAAGGGGCAACTGCTATCCAATATGGATTTCTATCCATTCATAACACATAGATATACTGTATGTAGTGTAGCTGTAACCATATCAGTCCCATACAGAGACAAAGTCAGGGAGGTAATATCTTGAAAGGTCCCATGAATGATCCCTTACAATATGTACTAACCACTTATGCTAAACAATCTGCTCCACCTTGAAATTTGCTGTGATGCTGGGAGTACCTTTCCCAGACCAGAAGAAGAGCTCCGTGTGGCTTGAAAGCTTGTCTCGCTCACCCACAGAGGCCAGTCCAATTAAAGATATTACCTCCCCACATGGATACACTGTTATATGGACAATTCGAAATTGAATAGGGAGGATGCTTTGTATGCACAGTCATGCCAAACGAGCAGCAGTATGATGAGGGTATCCCCATGGATAAGTCTGTTGAAACAGCACATTGTGTGCCATCTGGTACACACAACAGGGAAAATGGTCTTAAAGGTACAGAGATGTGCGTTTACCGAAGATAACATAGTGATGAGAGCCCCACAGAAACTCAGCTAGATGGCATGATATAAAACTTACATCAGCATAAAGCCACAATGGCTTGGCAATGGAGGGGTTTTTTTACATTTGGATTGATGATTCAATTTTACAAATACAATTTTTAAAATCCACAGAATTTAGTTATGCATAACTGTTCACTTGAGTATGGTCACATTTTCAAATGATAAAACCCTTGATGTTTTAAAAATTTGAGATTTGGACAAAATGCAGACATTTGTTTTGGGCATACTACAGTTAGAATTGAAAGAAAGAAATTTTTAATCCCACAGGTTTTAATGTAAAAATGGCCAATTCACAGAAATTTTGAAACAAAAAATAGAAAATAATTTTTTTTGGTCATAAGTGGCCTGTGTGTGTGTTTTATATATGACATATACATTCTTTTGAGTGTGCCAGTACATCTATATCCCAAAACCTTTGCCTAAAACACAAGCTGAATCCAAAACAACCCATGCATTATGTCATATTTTTCACACTTCTGAGTTTTCTGGCTCAAAATGGAAAGGAAAGTTATGGTATTTTGCATATACAAGAGTTTATACTTCTTCAAATAAGCAGCCAAATCTTAAATATGCATTCCAATAAAATAACTTTATTTTGGTTTATAAGATAAAATATTGAATGGCTATTTTGTTTAAATGGTAATAACTGTACAAGCAACATGTTGGAAAAGATTCTATTTTCGATATTATATGGCCCTCTGGACTACAGCTTTAATTCAGCTGTTATTTTAAATTAAATTTACATGCATTTAAGACAAGTGAAGGTCTTAAGCCTATGTAGGTTTGATGGGCATTTCCGAGGTGCAATGTGTAACTGTGGTACAGCTGAGCCCTCTGTCTCACCAGCCTGGGCTCCCTCTCTCACTGTGATGCCATGACAAGCTGCAGACTCTCCCAGTCCTGTACTCATACAAATATTCACTGGAAGGGATACACCCAGCTCAGTTATACGAATGCTTTTGCCAGCCACTCATCAATCAACAATAGAGAGGCTCCAGCCAGTTCCCCACAGCTCCCCAGCCTAGGACTCCAGAACTGTACTATCTTGCCCTGGTTGAAAGACTGACCAGAGTAAGTTTATTATCCAGGCCATCCCACCCTCAATGAGGAGAAGACATATACAGGCTTTTGTTAACTGCACTAAGATTTTTTCATGCACTTCACTCAAACCACACTGGTTTTAAGTAAAATATAAAACAGATTTACTACTTGCAGAAAGATAGATTTTAAGTGATCAGATCAAAGTAGATTACCCAAGAAATAAAGCAAAATCATAATCCAAGTTCTATAAACTAGACAGGATTTGAATCAAGTATTATCTCACCCTGATGGCACAATCAGTTTACCAATCTTCCATTCACAGGCTGGGATTCCTCCTTTCCCGCCTGGGACCACCTCCCCACTCCAAGTCTTTGTCCTCTAGATATGTCTTCCAATGTTGAGTTGTGGGGGGAGTGAGGCCAAATTGTGACTTCACTTCCCCCTTTTATGGTATCTTCCAGTTTGCTGGCAAGATACTTTGCTGTAAGGTAAGTCAAACAGCCTCCATTGTGTATGTGCTATCTCTGAGAGGTTTCCATTGTATAGTTCCTGGGATAATCCTTGTAAGCGTGTGTAATCCCCTTAATGAGCCATCAACACTGTCTGGCTTCTTCATTGTTGTACCTGAAAGACTGCTTGTGGGTGTTCCCAACCTCACAACACATTTTAGTAACACATACATAGCAAACTTCATAACTTCACATACAATGATAGCACATACAGTCCAATGAAAAGGTAATGTTTAATGAATTAAGACTTTTAAAATGATGCCTCACAAGGCATACTTCATACAAAACACATCATAATTATATCACCAGGGTAAATATGGGGGTGGTAGGCTGTTACTTGGGGTACAGAGTGTCACAATAGGACTCAACTGACTGGGTCTTTGAACTAAAGGTGTACTGACTAAAACTGGTGTCTATGTGGTGTGGTGTGTATGTGATTTTCCTGTTCACAAGACCATTTAACTTGTATCTAAACAGAAAAATAGTATTGGGTGTATTTTGCTGCCAGCTCATTCTAAGTTGCATCACTGTAAATGAATCAGTAGAAATCCTCTGGTGATGCTCAGTTAGCCAGTTCCAAGGGGTCGGTGCTTAGAGAGAGATAAGCAGGTTTACAGCACTTGTGCTCAGATGACAATCTTTTAGCCGTCGTATTGTCTCTGTTTCATTTTTGAATGTTCATTTCTCTGATGCCTCAAACACAACTAAAATACCTCTACAGCACCATTAGAAACATTAAGCAACTTTAAAAAATAATAATTATGGACGAATTTAATGTATCTAAAGCTGAGAGGACAGCTGTAATGTCTTGAGCCAAGCATAGTCACTCCTGAGTGGTGACTCAGCCGCTGGTCCAGTCCTAGGGTTATGAAGCATGGAGTTAAGTAATTGTTTTGTGGAGTGCACATACATGCTACATGTTCCTTTTCATGGCTGATTTAAGCCAGGATTTGAATTATTTAGATTGTAAACTCTGTGGCCAGTGAAGGTACAGTGTCTAGCACATTGGGGCCCCAGACTGTGATTATCGAATAAATGAATAATAAAACCAAGATGTCTGTAGCTGAGAAGTTAGTGCATTGACGCACGACAATTCTGTGTCACTAGAATGGAATTCTCTTTGGGTGAAAGGATGGATGAGATGAGAGTAGAGGGAGCGTCTCTATGCTACCCGCTTGTGAATTATCAGCTAATTAACACAAAAGCAAAACAAAGCAAAATAATATACTGATTCTCCATCTTTTAATTTTTTGCCCAAACAGGAAGCATTGCTTTTCATCTTGCCCCACCTCCAGATCAAAGCGTGTCTCTTCATTATGGGCTAGACTGTGATTGGCCCTTGTGTAAGAGTATGTCTCCGTGTAAAAAGCCTCCTCGATACTCACCCCCCTTCTGTACAACTTGTGCAAGGACTGATCACAACAGCAGCCTCATGGGCAAAATCCTGCCCTTCTTTGCTCCTTCGAGGGAGCAATTTGCCCAGAAAGGAGAGGTGTCATGAGAAGGAACCAGGCCCCTGGCTTAGTCCATATCCACCAGCCCGTGAAGCAGGGCCAGCGCAACCAGGGGAGAATCTGCTCCAATCCACTGTATAACGTAATGAGTAGTGAGCAGGCCTGGGAGACACTGCGCCTCCTGATGCCCTGTCTGTTCTGATGCTCCAATGCTCTGGCTTCTACAAAACCTGAGACCAGACAACAGTACAATCTAAACAAGGAAACCATTGTTTTGACATTGTCAGTTGGACGTACTGGCTGGTTATCTCACTTGTTCTTACAACGGTTTCTTTCAGGTTCACAAAAACTGTCAGAAACTGTTTCTAACAGACGCATTTTGGCATGCCCACACATAGCAGGAATTATTCTGGGAAGTTCTATGGCCTGTGTTATACAGGACGTCAGACTAGATGAGCACAATGGTCCCTTCTGGCCTCTGAATCTATGAATCTCTGAAATGGTTCACCTTATAACCAGAGTTGTACCAGTGCATTCTGGGATTCCTAACACAATTATACCAAGGTTCCCAACACTGTTATTGGGTTCAAGGTTTAGGAGTAATTTTCAAACACAATGCATTGCATCATGGGATGGGTTTAAGAGAAATGACTCAACAAGTACTGCCACACGTCTGCGGTTGCCTGTCTGCATTGAAGCATAATCATGCTTCGTAGTCAGCTCAGACCCTGTTCCAAACATTGCCACTTCATGGCATCACAAACTGTAAAAGACTCAGCTGTTTTGTATTGGCACAAAGTGATGTACAGGCATTGAAAGATCATAGTATTCCAAACGATAGTTTCTAGCAATACTTTTTCCACCTAATGTAGGCAAAGCCAAAAAGAGGTCTTTGTGGAAAAGTTTGTTTTTTTAAAAAAAAATAGAAGAACAGAAGTATAAAGAATACAGAAGAAAGAGAAAATGTCAGAAATGAAATCCATTCACAAATACAAATGGAAAGTAAAGAGACATAAGTTGCAAAGCTCGGAAATTCTAGATTCTTTTCTTAATTAAAGAGAGATCCATGTGACTTTTGGGTTCCTAGCTTCACTAAAGATTAGCTGGGAAATCTGTTTTAGGTAAACAGCATCTGCCCTCTCTGTGGCCTGACAAAGTACTGACTAGCTGGTAAATAGATTATCACTGACTGATTTCTACACTAATAACTGATTCATTATTTAGGCTTGCTGGTGCATTGTAATTGTCAGTAATAACGGCTGATGTTCTTGAATGTCGTTCTTTAGGTGCAAGTAATATTTATTTGTGGGCTGCGTTGGAAGGGTCAGAGTTGGCTAACTGTGGATTTCATCTGTTTTACAGAAAAGTTTGGGAAGCATGAATAACTATTTTGAATGCCCTATGGTCACTTTCCACCAGTGTCAGTTTGTAAAGGCACTTAGTTTCAATGACTAGAACCATATTTTACAGGATGGTGTTTCTCTTTCTGCAAAATTAATATTAAACCCTGGTGTAAAACTTTAGAGAACCCCAACTCCTTACCAGTGATATCACATTCAGGGAGGAGAAGGTTGCTGTTTATCTGTGATATGTTTGGAAGGATTTGATTTTCATCTGTAAATGTCAGTAAACACTGATTGCACCATACACACACAAACTGGTGAAAAAAATATGAACATTTAAATAAACACAAATAGAAAAATGCTTAAACCACAATTTTGCATAACTGAAAATGTAAACTGATCAAACAAAATTAATGCTTAAAAATAAACATCAATATTATGTGTTGAAATTATTTTAAAAATCAGATTTAGCCTAGGCTAGATATGCTCCCTTGGCAGGTGTACTTGGTATGGGAAGGGCCTTTACTGAAATATTATTCATTCCAGTGTCTGTTCTGATACTTTGAGGAGACATGTTCTAGGGAAATTGCAGATATGGTTGCTTTATATTCAAAACATCCCATAAGCTGGAAATGCATTTTTAATTCTGCTTTCCCCTCTTTTAATTTCTTTATGCCTTTATAATGAATCTCTGGTGAACAGATGGCAGCTAGTTCCTCACAATGATACTTTACTAGTTGTGGCAAGATGATGATGATGCAGTTATCCATTAATCCTGTAGCAGCTGATGGTTAAAAGCACCAGATCAGGTCTCCCCTGTTTATAAGGTTATGCAAAACTGGAGGATTGTTTTTTTTCACTAATTCTTTGGGGAAATTTTCTGAAATGTTATTTTCCTATTCCCATGCCTTGGAAATGTCATCAAGATGCTAATACCTTGGGAAAAACATTCATCTAGAATCATAATTTTGTGCATGTTCTTGCAGTGAAGACATTTTCAATCAAGAAGTGATCCATTTTAGCTCCATTTAAAAAAAAAAAAAAAGAGACCAGTTTTGAATTGGCAAAGATCACATTTCCATCACTTCAAATTTCATTGCAAATAGTCACCAAACTCCATGTTTACTCATTTCAAGCCTCTGCATTTTTCATCTGCAAAGTAAAAAAGTTCTCTAATGAACAAAAAAGCTTTTCAGTGTAAAACAGAGGTGAGAAGGTATTACTGACAGATACCAAATCGGACATTCATACTCTTCTGGATGCCCAAATTATAAGCCTGCATTTTAGGACAACTCCTGGAAACACTGTATATTAGCCCAACTGTGTTATGTTCAAAACAAACACACCAAGAAGTTGGTTAAAAAACATAAATCCTCTTGCTGGAAGTTTGCAATGTGACTCTGCTTTATTTCTTAGAAGTCAGAATGAATACACACACAAAAAACCCAGACAGAAAGAGGAAACGGGCTGCTTCCTAAAACAGAGCAGCACAGTTCACCCCACCTTTCTTTAAGTTGGCTGTGTCCAGACTGATTGCTGAATGCTCTTCCCCTTCCCCCTGCAAAACATGTACACACACACACCACCTCCAGCACAGTGCTCAATCCATCACAAAGTGCTCTAGGAATTCCCACAGGGACTGAGCTGGAAGAAATCCCAGCACCCAATCCACAGTGCTAGCAGTAAGGATGCCATGATGAGGCTGCACTACTGACCCTTCAGGATTGCAGTAGCTCTTGCAGCCAACCACTCTGCTGAAGAGAATGTCCAGAGGAGCTGAAAAATTGAGAGTCCCTCCACCTTGGCACTCACCTCTGTGCACTCTGGACTGCAGGGCACCCTAGCAGCAGAGCTGCCCAGCACACAGTCCCATGGGATTCCATATTTGTTCTCTTTTTTTTTTTTCTCCAGATAAAATGTGCTCCATTTCTGAGTAAAACTGCATTTTGTATAACGGCCAAAACTGAAAACCAAACCTCAGGACTCAGTAAGAAAGGCTTCTTTCCCTCTCAGATAAGGTTCTGAAAGTCGAATTAGACTCTTGGTGACCCCTGCGCAATCCCACAGCCTTCAGTGGATGTATACTGGCGTGACTCGCTTAGACTTCATTAACAGTTCTTTTGACCACACGTGTGGAAATGGAATCCAGCTCACTTTGCACTGATTATAAATACAATTTTAAAATGTCCTGGTCTCCACTTGAAGCAATTCATTTAGAAAGCTAACAAGAGAAAAATGAAAATAGAGGAATTAATCACTGATTGTTGTTACTATTATGTCTCCTTTTAAAATCAGAAACTTACTAAGCAATTAAGAACCTTGTTCCAACTACTCTCATGTTATCCCTTTTCCCCCGATCAGGGAACAACCTGTCTCGCTAATGAATATAGACAGCAGTTGTAGATTAGAAGCTGTTTATTTACATATTTTGCACTTGCATTTTGAAACTCATTCCCAGATTACATTACTCTGAAACCCTCTTGGAAGATGTTCAGAACAATTGCAAACCAAAGCAGTCACATCCTGAGCTTCCTTATGAGCACTGCACATGAGGCCCAATCCTGAAGTCACTATTCAGTCCTTACTCTGTCAAAACTCCCATCACAGTCAATTTAGGAGGGAAAAAATAAGGTTTGCAGTTTGCGGCATTCAGCATTGCTAACCGTTCAATTCACAATCATCTCCTCTCACAGAAGCAACCATTGTATGAACAACTGAATGTAAAATATCACATTTAAACTATGCCTGCCAGAATCAAGTCAGCAGAAATTCACACAAATGCAGGAACATTTTGGGTGTGGTTCTCAAAAACACTCAACAATGGGCTAACTCTGCTACCATTGAGGTCAAAGGTCAAATTTTCCCATTAGTCAATGCTGAACCCTTTTGAACATCCCACTCTCAAAATGGAACTCAGAATGGTTCAGACATGAGCTTATCAGTTCTCCAAGGCCTGTTCAGACTCAGTAATAGCCATTCTTTCAGGCAGGACCAACACCAAACATCTGCTAAAAAGTGGCCTGAGCTAAGAAACATTTGTCCATGGACAGACATAAAATATTAACATCCCTGGAGCCAAGCTGCAATGTACAGCAGTGAAGAAAGGAGGAAACCAAAATCAAACAAAATGTTATGGATGAAGCTGTGTCTGCTGTAGTATTATGTTCCTTAGGTACCTTTTCATGAAAAGACTTATTTGGTGGAAAAACCGTTTCAGAAGAGTTTTCTGGAATAGATCCAAAAATGCACATTCACAGCAGACTCTAGCAGCCCCAGCCACTGAAGACAAATGTAGAGAATTATTCAGTTACGATTTTCTATGAGCTGTTTGTCAATCAGTTTTAGTCTGCATGACTTTAATTAGGCTCTGGATAATTCATGTAATTATTTTCCAAAAGCTACCATCTGACAAGTTGTCAGCCCTGTTTTTAAATAAAAGACTGTATATTTCTGCTCCCTGCAGGGTCACCTCTGATGGGAGTCATGGTTTCCCATCTCAGATAACAACAGAGCTGTGCCAGAGCTGCAACTCACCCGTACAAAGGCTGAAGAGAAAAACTATCAGAGAGTAATTGAAATGTGTATGCTCAAGGAAACAAGATTCAACCACCCTGACCTCAGGTGGAAAGTCCATCTTCTTTGATCTGTTTATTAATAAACTTGTAGCTCCAATGAAGCCATTTCCTGTTAGTTTGTATCAAAGAGTTGTATTGATCTGCAGTCTTCCTGTGTTTGGAAGATGTGAATTCTGGTTGTCATTCATCAGTATCGAAAACTCTAATCTCAGCGATGTTCAATGTATGGCTACACAAGATAAATGTAAACAGTGACAAATATATCCACAGTAATAATCACAAGGAACTGTGTCCAGGGACTTTGTGATGCAGCAACAAGTCAAAACTGTAAAAACAATGATAAAATCTCTACAAAACCTAAATTTTAATGACTGGAAGAGGAGGAGGGAAATATTGAGAATGCTTTCCTTTCCTTCTCTTCAAAACTTCTGAACAACTCCTCTCCCATGTCCTAATGCAGGACAATTAACTTAATAAAATTTAATCTATTTGTGCTTCTAAACAGAACTGTTTTTAACAAAATAGTTGCCATAGATCTTTGTATGTAATGGCTTAACCATTCCATTGCTATTATCTTGTTCTTCCTGATAATTACCGTAAATATTCTGAATTCCCTTCATAGTAATTGCTCCTACAAAAACATATGTATTTTGTAAACATTAAATATGTGTGTATATATATATTTCTTCCCAGATATGTGTTGGTTTTCCCCACTGTGGAAAAAATAGTAAAAAGACTTGACTGCACTGTGAAAATGTGTGATTTTGCAAACTTACCCAGAAAAATTAACTCTTTTGAGATTTCACGCAAAAAAAAAATCAAAATTATGAAATAGGTGAGATGGCATTGCAGAAAATTGTTCAAAAATTTTCCTGTTATTCTAGCAAAGTAAAATATCCATGAAGACTATGGAGACCTTGTATGAATACAGTTTATTGAATTGTAGCTTTAACAGCAGAATTTGAAATTCTTCATTTGCAGTTCATGCTGTGTTCCTTAGTTTAGTTAGTTCGAACTAGATCCCTGTAACTGCAACCATGGCTCATTGAGAGCTTCACCAATGCCCATTGATGTCTATGGGAGACTTTGTCAGATGAGGGCCAAAAAGTTCAGCATCTTGCAGGAGCGGATCAATGGAATATATAATTTGCAGTTCACTCCTTGTTGATTAATTAGGAACACAGGAATGAAATGCTATATTAGATCAGATCCAAGGAGCACCTAACATAGTATCTGTCTCCAAAAGTGGCCAGTATCACATGGGTCAGAAGAAAGTGTAAGAAACTCATAACATATTACATATTTTAAGTTAATACCAAGTTACTTGAATCATCCATTGAGATAATAGAAAGAATACCACATGCCATACCTGACAAACACGTTTTGTGAGTATACGTCAATTATTTGCAGGCCAAGAATAATTCACCCAAGGAATTCATGACAAATTTGGAATAAATAGTAAATTTGCAACATGTTCACAGGGCAATCCACAAAGAGGGAAAAAGGCAAAAGTAGCCAGTGTTTTTGATTCATTGTGAATCATTCATTCACTGTTAATGTTTATGTGCTTAACAAACCTTTCAACTTTATTTCTTTAAACAAGTCACAGGCTCAAAGACTTGAATTTTCCTTCACTCAGTTTGCTAGGCAGTTAATTATGTTCTTCCTGACTGTGACCAAATAAGTTAAAAAAAAGTACTTAGATGTGCTTCCAACCATTGCAGAAAATATACTCAAGTGGAAAAATAGGTCAAATTTGCCCTTCAGTTCAGTAATGTTTATCAAACATATGAAGGATGAAATCATGGCCTCATTCAAGTCAATGGGAGTTTTGCCATTGATTTCAGTGGGGCCAGAATTTCACCCAAGACACATTGCTGAGAAGCTCAGACTACATACAGAAGACTGAATGCAACCATTAAATATTTGCACTACCAACTGCCATAATGAGCTCTGTCTTCTTTGTTTTGTTGAATGATATATTGTGCACCGTGTCATTTTCTATGCATTTGGTGTGTACTTATTTTGTTTAGACATTTAAAACAGATCAATAAAAAATCTTGTGACCTGAAGCAATATTAAAACAGTCCTTTACAAACCTAGGGGTATCCAGCCAATTTATTATTAAAGTCCAGGAAGGTGTTCACATGGATGTGCGTTTGGAATATCATCCAGGAGGTTCACATAACATGCAGTGTCTGTGTTTTAAAAAAGTGGAATGAAATGGAATTTGACTCTGCACAAGACCTGAAGGCATTTTCCACACTAGTTCAACATGATCATTTCACCACTGCCCAGAGAGCAGCAACTTCTCAGGAGCGATAAATTCCATGCTGTGAAAACAAAACTAAGTTTGTCTCATGCCCCAGTTTGAAATTATCCAGTGTGCTCTGTATTGGAAGTAAGCGTACTTGGCTTGTTTAGCCTAACAAAAGGAAGGCTGAGGGGAGATCTGATTGCACTCTATAAATACATCACACACCAGGGAGGGAGTGGAGTTATTTAAGTTAAAGGCCAATGTTGGCACAAGAACAAATATACATAAACTGGTCATCAACATGTTTAGGCTTGAAATTAGACAGAGGTTTCTAACTATCAGAGGCGTGAAGTTCTGGAACAGCCTCCCAATGACAAGGCGGGGGGGGGGGGCAAAAAACCTAACTTGTTTCAAGATTGAGCTTGATAAATTTATGGAGGGGATGGTAGGATAAGGTTGCCTACAATGGCACATGGCCCATCCTCATCTCCACTGGCTGGAGATGGGATACTACAAGGGGAAGTTTCTGAGTTACTGCAGAGAATTGTTTCCCAGGTGCCTGGCTGGTGAATCTTGCCCAGATGCGCAAGGTCTAACTGATTGCCATATTTGGGGTCAGGGCTGCCAAGAGAATTCAGGGGGCCTGGGGCAAAGCAATTTCAGGGGCCTCTTCCATAAAAAAAAATTGCAATACTATAGTCTCGTGGGGGCCCCTGCAGGGCCCAGGGCAAATTGCCCCACTTGCTCCCCTCCACAGGCAGACCTGGGAAAAATAAACCTTCCACATCTTAGCACAAACCTAGTTTTGAGAAAACTTCTTAACAAAGTATCACTGGAAGTTTTCTCAAAACTAGGTTTGTGCTGAGATGTGGAAGGGTTAGACAAATATTTTCCATCAAAACTCTTTTTGGTTCAAAAACTAAGGGTTTTTAAAAAGCAGAGAAAAATCACGAACAATATCTGCTTTCCTTCAAAATCTGTTGTGTTTTTTTTTTTAATAGAAAAGCTGAAATTAGTCTGCCAAAACCTGAATATGGTTTGGGGTTTCAGAAGTGTGTGGCCAAATATTTGCTGCTTGCAGTGTTTGATTGTTTAAAGAAACAATAAAAAAATTCTGCTTAAAAAAAATCCAAAACTTTTGAACCACCTCAGCTTGTGACCAAACGCCTGAGCCATCCGTCAAGAGATTTTTCCAGGTTTCTGAATACTCTGCTGGCTCTTGGACTCATATCTGTCTCCATAACTTGGGTTCATTTAGTTACAACATACATAAGACAAACCATACTGGGTCAAACCAAAGGTCCATCCAGCCCAGTACTCCTGTCTACGACAATGGCTAAGCCACGTGCCCCAGAGGGCATGAGCCTAACAGGTAATGGTCATCCTGCCATCCATTCCACTCTCTGACAAACGAGGCTAGGGACACCATTCCTTACCCATCCTGGCTAATAGCCAATAATGGACTTAACCTCCATGCATTTAATCTGTTTCCTAGAGACTGGCTCCGTGGGGTCCCTCACAAATCGGAGATGGGTACTGTGGGTTTGTCTTTAGTAAGCTTATGTACATACTCCATGAACTGGAGCATTTGAGCTTGGTCCAGAATTCTGTGATGAGCCTATGTTGTGAAAACTGAAATGCTCAAAATAGCACATGCATGTGAATGGGACAGCAGAGTTGCTAAAATTAAATTAACCCAGGGGTTCTCAAACTGGGGGTCAGGACCCCTCAAGGGGTCACAAAGTTATTACTGGGGGTCACGAGCTGTCAGTCTCCACCTCAAACCCCGCTTTGCCTCCAGTATTTATAATAGTGTTAAATATATAAAAAAGTGTTTTCAATATATAAGGTGGGGGGGTCACACTCAGAGGTTTGCTATGTGAAAGGAGTCACCAGGACGAAAGTTTGAGAACCACTGAATAAACCCCTCCAGAGCTTCAGGAAATGTGTGTGTGAGGGGGGTCTCCCTTCGTAGGGTTGGAAAGGATATTGCTCTTCTCATGTGATCCCTCCCCCAGGGGCTAATTTTAAATGAAGTTACCCTCCCCTGACATGAATCTCCCTATGGCACTGAAATTAAATGTAGGCTATAATTTGGCATTTGCGAAGTGAAAGGGATTGTAGCCGTAACAGAAAAACTAACAGCTTGTCTCTTCTGCAAGCCTCAAACTGCTGAATGAGCTTCAGGGTAGGGAAGGCTGTGCCTCTCAAACAGCCTGGCCCTGCCCCCTATCCGACTCCCACCCACTTCCTGCCCCCCATCTGCCTACCCTCAGAATCCCTGACCCATCCTGCTCCTTGACCCCTCACCATCCCCCAGAGACACCACCACCACCACCCCGGGACCGCACCCCTCCTCTCTGTCCCCTGACTGCCCCAACCCCTATCCACCCCCCTGCTGAGTCCTGACAGATCCCTGGAACACCCACAATCCAACCTCCCTGTTCCCTGTCCCCTGACTGCCCCCCCAACCTCCGCCCCCTTCCTGTCCCCTGACTGTCCCAAGACTCCCTGCCCCTTAGCAACTCCCTCCCTGGTTCCAGCTTCTTATCCCCAGCTCTCCACTCACCCAGAGCCTCAGCGCGTTGTATCCAGGAGTGTCCCTGAAAAGCGATGCAGTGTGGGTCCGGCGGGACCTGAGCTCCACCCCGCTCAGAGCCGCCTGGTAAGGGGGCGGGGCTGCGAGCTCCTACCCGCTCAGAGCCCCGGGGTAAAGGGGCAGGGCTGTGAGCTTCCTCCACTCAGCCTGGAGCTCGCAGTTCCGCCCCCTTAACACTCGGTTCTGAGTGGGGTGGAGATCAGGCCCAGCCGGAGTCAGGCTGCAGCTGTTCAGGGACAGCCCTGGATGCGCTGAGACTCCGGGAGAGGGACGGACATGAGGTCGGGTCGGGCTGGGACAGGAGCTTCAGCCATTCTCTTGGGGGCCCCTGCAGAGCCCAGGGCCTGGGGCAAATTGCCCCACTTGCTCCCCCAACTCTGGGCAGCCCTGTTTGGGGTTGGGAAAGAATCTTTCCCAGGTCATATTGGCAGAGACCCTGGGATATTTTTGCCTTTCTTATTTGGGACACGAGTCACTTGCTGATCTTAACTAGAGTAAATTGGTGGGTTATCTGTAACTTGAAATTACAAGCTCAAGATTTAAATCAAGATTTGAGAATTTCTGTAACTTAGCCAGAGGTTGTTGGCCTATTGGAGTGAGTGGGTAAGGTTTTATGGCCTTTAATGGGCAAAAGGTCAGACTAGATGATCATGATGGTCCCTTCTGGCCTTAAAATCTGAGTCTGCACTTTAGTTTAATATTTCAATCCTTTTATTGCTGGGAATCCTCAGTACTGTTCCTGTTTTTCCTTGGTTCATATACTTTAAACACAGAATCCACTGTGTCCGTGCGCCAATACTATGCAAGAGGTGGAAAAAGAAGGTTGCCAGGCTAACACAGACTTGAGTGGCAATGTTCTATCTCACTTATATTTTGCAACCTGCCCCACCTAATTTCAAGACAAAGTACATAACACCATTTCCTATGTATACAGAAAATATAAAGACATTGCTGGCTGAACTTTGTAGCCCCGGTTACAAACTTACTTGTAACTATGGTAATGAGTGTTTTACAGGCCAGCAAGAATAGCTCCTGGGATGGAAAGTATTTCCTCCATCCAAGCAATTATCATGATTTACAATATTGAATATGTTAAAAAGGATGACAGTAGCATCATATTAGGTGTCTTGTTCCGTATTTTCTATACATATTCTTTTTTTTTGCATGTACATACGAGACATAAAAAGTCTCCTCTTTTATCTTCAAATACTGCTATCCTGTCTTTGAGAGGTTGCAAGGCAAAATGGCCAGACGTGTCTCCATTCCTTCTTCTCAGACAGAACCCACAGTATCACAACACGCACGTACAGCTCAACAGCCTTTACCCCTGGCGTTCCACAAATTCAGTCCTCTGCCCTCCATCTTATCCAACATCGAGATGAAGCTGTTTGGAGACATTCTTAGATAAAATAGACTTAGGTGCTAGCATTAGGTGAACAACAAACTGTACGTCTCCTTTTGTCAAATATCATCTCTTAGGGCATGTCTACACTATAAAATTAGATTGACTTAAGTTAGGTTGACCTATAGCCACCGCAGTAATTTAATTGGCTTTTGGTGTCCACATTACCCTCCTTCTGCCCCATCCTCACCAGGAGGGCTTGCCTTGCACTGACTGAAGTGGAGCATTGTGGGGCCCTGACAGAAGGAATGTGGGGCACTGACAGTCATGCAGGGCTCACAGCTGGAGCCCTCCGCCATAGGGCTGACAGGCCCAGCTGTGAACCAGGCGCTGGGCTCAATTTCACAGCAGGAACATTGACATTTTTGTCTGTTTCACAGCTGCTGTTATTTCACATTTCCTCTCAGGCACCCATACTGACAGCTCAAGCTGTCAGGCCCATGTAGGCTCACAACTGGAGTGCCCTAGCTCCAGGGCTGACAGCCAGAGCTGGAGACCAAATGTGAAATAATAGCAACCATGAAACTGACAAGAATGTCAATTTCATTGCTGGCAGACTCCCTACTGTGAAACTGAGACCTATGCAGGGCTCACAGTTACCTCTGTCAGCCCTGGGACGGGAGAGGAGTTCCTGCTGGGAGCCTTGCTGCTGGGACTGGCAAGCCCAGAGCCCTGCTGCCACCTCCCAGTGCGGGATTGGGGAGGGGGGGGGAGGAGAGCACAAACCTGGCCATCTCTTGGTGAGGGACTGGGGGGAGCAGTTCCGTTGGAACATTTTCAGTAGTGGGGGTGATGAAAGCCAGCCCATTACCCCTGTCCATGCCCCCCCCCCAAGCTGAGAGTGGGAGCTGGCCTGTGTCTCCAGGAGAGGGGACCGGGACAGGGGTAAGGGGGCTGAGGCTGTGGCCACAGCTGGGTATGGGTGTGGGGCCAGGAGCAGAGCTCCAGGCAGAGGCTGGCAGCCAGGACCCCATGTGCAGGGCTGGGAGCATGGCACCATGAGTGGAGCCCTGGGAGGGGGGACTGGGCATGGGGCCCCAGGATTGGAAGCCTGGGAGTGGGGGTGGGGCTGGGCATGGGGCTCCGAGTATGGGGCCTGCAGCCGGGGAGTGGGGCCAGCAGTCAGGACCTGAGCCCAGGCACAGGACCAGGGAGCGGAGTTCTGGGCATGGAGCCAACGACTGGGGAATGGGGCATGGGGCCGGCCTCCAGAACCTGAGCCAGGGAGTAGAGCCTTGGGCATGGGGCCAGCAGCCCTGCATAAAACCTGGCTGCAGCACCCCACACACCCCTTCTTCCCCCACCTATGGGTGTGGGGAAGGAGACCCCAAGCCTAGGCAATAGCTGAGCTCAGGCTCTCCTTCCTCCTGATTGCTCACCAGGAGGTGGCAGTGGGGATCTGGGCAGTCAGCACCAGCAATGAGGCTCCAGCTGTCAGCCTGGCAGTACTCCAGGCTCAGTCCCAGTGGTGGGCTCCTGGCTGTTAGTCCCAGCAGCAGGGATCCGGGCTGTTGGTCCCACTGGTGGGGCTCCAGCTATGAGCCCTGTGCAGAGCTGACAGCCAACAGGAGATAAAAGTAACACAGTGTCTGCACAGACACTGCACTGCCCTAACGACATCAACTGAAGCGCTACACCTCTCGCAGAAGTGGCGTTATTGAGTCGCTGTAGTGGGCGACTTACATCTATGGGAGCACCATTCTAGTGTAAACACTTACAAAGTTCAGTCAGTGTAGACCTGGCCTGAGATTTTTCAATGCCTGGCTACATAGCACCTGGATGAAAAGCAGCTGGGTAAAAATGAGTATCGGGAAGATGGGGGTGATGCTGGTGGGAAGAGGGAAACGTTTCAAAGAATGTAACTTTTCCATAACTTCCTTCTCTATCAAGGGCCTCTGCTCTCACATTGTTTATTTGATCCGCAGCCTTGGGGGCCTGCTAGATTCCTTACTGTTACTAAAATTACACGGGTTGTGATATCTTCCATCTGCAGTTAGACAGAAGACTGCACTCATTACTACCGGCCACAATGATCTATGCTTGATTATTGCAATGCATTTTAATTAGTAATGATGCCACCCATTGTGAGATAGCCCCTATTGGCAGAGAATGCAGCACTTCACCTAATGTGCAAACCCGTTGCCATGAGCCCATCTCCTGATTGCTTTGCTCTCCGTAAAGGCTTCTCACTTGATACACATACAAATTCAAGGATTCTGTTTTAATATTCAAATCCTTTTTTAGATAGTGGCCCAAATTACGTGGAGACCACTTCTCCCTTTTTGGTCAGCATCTCCCAGGACAGTTGCCTTTCTCAGGAGCAATGGAGCTCCCCATCACAAAAGCTGATATTTATGAGTGAGAGAGACAGAACTTTTTCAAAATCTGAGCTAGCACCGGGGAGCTCATTGCCACAAGGAATAGGAATGACCACTCCACTAACACTGCATGTGCAGGATGATATGCAAAATTCATTTTATTTGCAATTATATTTTGAAAACACCAAACATACTACAGACAAATCTACCAAAAATTCCTTCCAGTGGGATGGGAGAAAGAGGAGAGAGATATTGGTATTTCATTTTGCTTATTATGAGTAAGGCATTCCTATGGTATTCTGGTTGGTTATTGAGAGTCAACATATGCTCTTGCTGGTTCTGCTTATTTAATGGTCCTGGGGTTGGAACGCAGAGAAATGAAGCAAAGTTAGATATACTACATATTGCCCAGAAAGTCTGTGCAGCCTGGACTTCTATGAGAATCGTTTTTAGGTGCCTACAGGTGAACCCCACATAGTCCTGTGCCTGGAATTTACTCCCGCACCACTGCTGATTTGATTACAGCGGTCAGTGAGTGATCAGTCAGATAGCACACAGAGTGAGAAGCTGCATGTACAGACTGCTCTAGATGTCTACAGGGTTCAGTTTTAGTGACAACTGGCTTTACTCTATTTTATGACCATATTAGGAGCCATCCTGGTTCCAGCTGTTTGTCGGAGATGGAGTCAGGATCAGCTGATCGACTCAGCATACAGTACCAGAAGACCACGTATCTATATCTATAAACATACAGTCTAAGAACACAGGACTGTCGCTTGCCACATTAAAGACTAAACTCAGAGCATGTCATCTTTGGTTTTGTAAATCTAATGACAATACACATTGCAAACCAATTTTTGCCATCTAATTTGGGTAAGGTTTGTGATTTCAGCAATAAAATAATTGACACACCCTCAGTGGTGGTATTGTCTGTCTTTTGTTGTATTGTGATTTGGAGGAGTCAAAGACACAGATTCTTTGAGGTCACATCACTTAGTAGTTTGAAGTGAACAAAACTATACTCTGATTCAACGTTTTCGGCCTTTTCCATTGTACGCTAACCTATTGGAGGGTTGCAATGTCCTGCTTCCAGAAGAAACAACCACAGGGAAAGGACAACAGGTCAGCATTATAGGATTTGCTGGAGTTAAGCTACCCAAAATGATTTCGGAAACCAGGAATTGTCCTGGGGAGTGGAAGATATTCAAACAATGTCCAGAATTAACTTTCAAGGATCCTCTGAAGTCCAATAATGAGGATGAAAAATGTTATCTGGAATACCTGGGTTTTTGAGAAAAGAAATGAAATATATAATGTTTGGGTTTGTATATCAGCTGAAAAGAAAAATGTGCATAACCTATATAAGGAATATGTCATTCCCAAAAGCTAACCTGATTGTTTGCAGGATACACACTTTAAAACAGCGTATAAGGAACAAGTGAAGCCATAGAACAAGTTGATGGTATTGACTGACATGGGTGGACATAATGTTTGGGTCAAATTACATTGAAACAAATGCATCATCTCAGCTACCAGAATAAAGTATTTTCTTTACATTTTCTCAGCTGAGGTTCTTAAACCCAATCCTACAGAAGAGGCAACAAGCACTGAGCTAGAAACAATGTCTTCTAATGGTGATATTATCTTACCAAGTTGACATCACACATTGCAGATGTTTTACCACCCCCAAAGAATCTCCTAAGAAGTTCAAAGTAAGATTATACCTTCAGAAGTAATTAACTAATTGCTAGTTTAGGCACATAGGAATATTGCAATATAAATAAAGAGGCAATGCTTCAGGTTAAGCAAGACTTTGGGGCTGTTACCACAGGAATGTAAGCCAGTGGTTTATGCATTCAAAGCCCTCCCTCCTATGGAAATAAACTATGCACAGACTGAAAAAGTGATATATGCAATTTTGTTTGGCTGTGTCTTCATATATGCAAGGAACATTACAGTGGAATCTGACCGAGAACCTTTGGAGGTAATTATGGAAAAAAACCTTATGGTGACACCACTAGTGCTTCACAGAATGATGTTGTACATATAGAAATACAACACTCTGATCAAGTTGTTATTCTATATTGACCTTCTAGTATCTTCATGTTGTCCATATGTTGTATGTGGAGCACTAGCTCATACATGAATCAAATAGAATGACAGTGAATATCTTCATGGTTCTAGTTTTAAAACTACATCTTCTAATATAGACATTTCTAGCAGCTAGTTAACTACCAATTCCTTGACAGCTTGTTAGGAATGAGAGGGCAGGGCCTGATTATGAGAAATGGCTTCTAATTATATTATAAATGTGAAGGATGAATTCCATTGGGAGTTAGAGTATCTAGAAATTTAAAATGCACCCACGTGATTGTGCTGAGAAAGTTCTGCTGAGTATCGGACTTATCTTTACCTGCAACTTCTTCATTGTTTGCTAATGGTTGTTCATAAATGCAGATGTAGTTTTATTCTTGATTACAGAATAGGATGTAAACTTACTGTATAAATAAGAGAATGAGATAAATCAAACTTATTCATGCATTCATCTTGGAAATAGTTTTTTATTGAAAGTCTGAGGTTAATGTTTACATAAAGATTCAGAAATGTGGATTATTGGCAAAAAGTGCCAGCACTTTTTAAAGTGAGGATGCCAATTCCAGTGTTTTTCTATTATATCCTAGGACTCTTTACTACCAAAGAAAGTGTAGAGTTTTTCCAGGTCCTTGTATTTTTCTCTGTATTTCCTCGACAGCACGTGTCCTCTCAGCCCTCTGGAGAAGAAATATTAGAGAAGGTCAAAATGGCTTCCTGGCTGAACACTGCACAATCAGGGCACTCAAAAAAAAAAAAAGCTCTTTGACATTACCTTTGGCCTCCTGGAACTTTCTCCTCCAGTATACATACTTACTGCATCGTAAGCCTTCACCACAATCTCTCACTTGAGTCACGGCTCATTTCTAAAAGCTTTAATTACCATAGACCATCGTGAAGTGGACGTGACCAAACCTTTCCATACGTCCACAAATAACACCTGCAAAGTCTAAAGAGATTTACATTTCTCCATCATGCCAGCAGTAGGTCACTATACAGAGCAATTTGTCTTAGTATTTGCTGCTGAGGGAACAGGGGATTCTATTGGCCTTCAAAATGCTGTTTGAATGGTGGACATTTTGGTATTTCTTTAATAGATTCCTGTTAGAAGATAAACTACTGATGAGGAAGAGGGAAGTTGATGGGATCAGCAATACCAGACATGGTAACAGCAGGACTCACAGCTAAAATTCTCTGCTGCCTCTTCATCTGGAACAGTCTTTTTGCTTATCGGTGCTTAACTGAATCCTTGAATCATATTTTCTACTTGAAAGCCCTTTTTTACTCTCAGGCCTATGATTTCTAACCTTAGGCCACATGATACCTTCTGGAAGCCCAGTGCAAAATGCACATCAAAGCCCAAAACACACAGTGAGGGGGAGGCAGTGATCATTCTCCCTCAAAATGGCCATTCACTTTTGCCCTACCTCATTTACAGATGCTGCCTGCAAGTTATTACACCTGTATTGGTTTGGTTTTGCATGCACATATTTGAATTCAGCCTTAATGACAGCAGGCATAATTCCACTGAAGTAAATGGAGCTTATTGTAGGGCTGAACTTGGCATTTAGACTGTGATAGTCTGTGAAACTAAATGTGATGCTAAATGATTTGTATACAAAATAATACAGTGAAATACATTTTCACTGCCACCTAAAGTGATACTGAAACTGATAGGAAGCAATAAAACAGGGACCTGATTGTGTTCTCTTTTATACTGGTGTGATTCCTGTTGCCTTCAGTAGAGTTACTGAGTGGGGGTAGTGGCATGGATCAGAGTTCATGTCTCACCCCCCGTCAGTACTCGGTGCAGGCCAGGGAAACTAATGATCCAACTAGCAGACCAAATTTGGTGATGAATCCTGGTTGCATGCCACCTGAGGTGTGTTGCACATATACTAAGAAGAATGGAGTTCTCCTTATTTATGTCAGTGTGAGCAGGGCCAGTGCAAGGATATTTCACTCTCTAGGTGAACCTTCCACCTTGCCCCACCCCCCCATGCCCCTGCCCTGAGATGCCTCCCCACGGCAGCTCTCCCCCTCTGCCCCAAGGTGCCCCCCCGTGGCAGCTCCCCCCCTCTGCCCTGAGGCACTCCTCTTGCGGCAGCTCCCCACCCTCCGCTCCAAGGCACCCCCCGGCCCAGCTCACCCCTGCTCCGCACACGAGCACGAATGCCCCGAGCATGCCGTCGCTGCTTCACTTCTCCCACCTCCCAGGTTTGCTGCGCCAATCAGCTTAGGCACCGCAAGCCTGGGAGGCAGGAGAAGTGACGCAGCCACGGCGTGCTCAGGAAGAAGGTGTGGCAGGGGTGAGCTGGGGCAGGGAGTTCCCCTGCGTGCCGCCCTCCCCCGCTTACTTGCTGCAGGCGGCCTTCCCCACGCTCCCCTTCCCCAGCTCCCTCCACCTAAATGCCGGTGACTACCGGGGCAGACGAAGATCCGGCCGCCATGGTCGCTGCTGAAGAAAATGGCACCCCCCCAAATCCCAGTGCCCTAGGTGACCGCCTAGGTTGCCTAAATGGTTGCACCGGCCCTGAGTGTGAGAAGAGAGACCAGGTGTTTCAGAACAGCACTTCTCCCAGAAATTAATTGATTTTAGGTGGCTGATTGGAGAAGTAGAGTTTGTGTGTGTTTTCTCATGCTCTGAGTCCTTTTCAGCTTCCCTGTGAACTGGCAATGGGGCATGGAATCAAAAAATGCACCCCAATGCTAATAAACATTTTCATGAAATTGGATCAGTATAATGGTGTTGATTTGAACAACTGGCAATAAAAATGGTACCCAGTAGCACCTGGATTCAAATGGGTTGCAGCAAGGAGTAATGGGTCAAAAATGTTCACTAACTAGCAGGTACCCCTATCACAGAATATCATGGTTGGAAAAAGACTACAAGAGGTCATCTAGTCCAGCCTGCTGCAGAACCAATCCCCAGACAGATTTTTGCTCCGGATTCCTAAGGGGCCCTGTAAGGCTTGAAGTCACAACCTTTGGTTTAGCAGGCCAACGTGCAAACCTCTGAGCTATCCCTCCCCCTGTTCATCAGTTTGGTCACTTAGTACAACTTTCTTCTTTGGCTCACATTAGTGCTCATGTTTCCAAACTAATCAATACACTCAGAAATGATTGCCATTGTAAATTTGCTAGCTACAAAAAGAGAACATGTTTGACACAGAAAAAGACGTCCAGCCCAACTTCATGGTTTTATTTTAGGTGTATCTTAATCCCACCTTCCTGGCTTTTCACTGCACTGTTTTGAAACTGTTGTGTGAGTACATAATAACAGCTACTGCTGACATGTTTGATCAAAGAGCCTTTTCTACTCATTTCCTTTCTGAAATCATGGCAGGGGACAATGACATCAAATCCATAGTAAGAATGGCCTTCCTTGCACTGTGGTTGTTAGTGACACAGTATCACATAAGAATAATAAAGACTAGAAGGAGTCAGATGGTACTTTATGGAAGGACCCCTACAAACCCCAGCAGGACATATCAACTACTTCATCACTCTTAAAGCAAATACTAAAATATTTTGAAGGCCAAAAGAGGCCCCTCTTCCCTCAGCATTGAGTACTAAGATGTAAGTTGCTATGTATGGAGCAGTATGACCCCCTACTGCTGGTGTGCTGCAGAAATGTAGAAGCAGCAGAGTCCCGTGGCACCTTATAGACCAGGGCTCGGCAACCTTTCAGAAGTGGTGTGCCGAATCTTCATTTGTTCATTCTAATTTAAGGTTCCGCGTGCCAGTAATATATTTTAACATTTTTAGAAGGTTTCTTTCTCTAAGTCTATAATATATAACTAAATTATTGTTGTATATAAAGTAAACAAGGTTTCTAAAATGTTTAAGAAGCTTCATTTAAAATTAAATTAAAATGCAGAGGCCCCAGACTGGAGGCCAGGACCCAGACAGTGAGAGTGCTACTGAAAATCAGCTCGCGTGCCGCCTTCGGCACGCGTGTCATAGGTCACCTACCCCTGTTATAGACTAACAGACAGCTGTTAGTCTATAAGTTGCCACAGGACTCTTTGCTGCTTTTACAGATCCAGACTAACACGGCTACCCCTCTGATACTCTGCAGAAATGTACATCCCTGTAGACTTTGCAGGTGTTATTTGTGGAAGGAAGGAGAGGTTTGGTCCTTGTGTTCACTTCACTTCAAGATGGTCCATGGTGATTAAAGCTTTTAGAAATGGGTAGTGACTTAAGCAAGAGATTGCAGTAAAGGCTTAAGAAGCAGTAAATATATAGAGAAGCTTCAGGAAGCCAGAAATAATGTCAGAACACCGTGCTTTCAGTATCTGGTTTATGCAGTATTCAGTCAGGAAGACATACTGTGGCCTGTTTTAGTATTTTTTTCCCAAAGGGCTGAGAGGACGCATGCTGTCAAGAAAACATTTAAAAAAGTACAGAGACCTTCAAAAAACCCACTGGTTTCTCCTGTGATATAATGTGCAACCAGTGGAGTAAACTTGCTGGACTTGGCATCCCTACTTGGCAAAAATGTGCCAGCATTTTTCAGACGTTGCTGGCTGAACTTTGTAGCCCTGGTTACAAACTGACAGATAACCATGGAAATGAGTATTTTACAGGCCAATAACAATAGCTCATGGGATGGAAAGTATTTCCCCTTTCCAAAGAGTTGTCTTGGTCTATACAGCACAGAATATGTTCATGGGGATTAATGCAGTATTGCAGCAGCTGGCTAAGCACTAATTCTATGTACACATTACTGCATAACATTTGTTTGCACATATATGCAAAGTCAACCTTTGTAATCTTCTAATCTCCCCATCTATAATCACCAAGTCCTGCCTTTTAGAGGTTCAAGGTCCTAATGGAAATGACGCCATTCCTTTATCTCAGACAAAACCCAGAGGGTTGTAATGTGGTCCCCCATCTAAACAGCCTTTACCTGGGGCGTTCCCACAGGTCAGTTCTCTCTCTTGAGTCAGTCATCATCTGCATAGGGCTGCTCCAGGAGCTTTTCAGATAAAATGAGCTGAGGTGCCAGTAAAAGTTGGATGACACCTCCAGAGCTCCTTACATTCAGTGTGGACTGCACCATCTCCCAGCTTTCTGATTCCTCATCTATCTAAGCACTGGGATGACAAGCCTCTGGCTGGAGGCAGAAGCTTCAAAAGAACTCCCTTGCTCCATTATATTCCTCTCTAGCAAGGCTATTGCCCTGAAGTTGCTAAATTGATCCACAGTCTTGGGGCTGTGGGGGTGGGGGGCTTTTTCATTGTTATTTGATACCCATAAAATTAAACAGAGCCCTTGAATTTTCAAAGCAACGCTGAGCCATATATTTTTCAGTAAAATACCTCTCACTTTTTTCAGAAATCTCAACCAAAATGATTACCTTGATTTTATGATATCAGCTATTTGATTATCTGCTTTAATGAACTTTCCTGGCCATTTGGTTCTACACAGGATCTTTTTTTTATGATAGCCAAGTAATTCACTCATTTAATTTGTCACTCATTTGATTCAGCATATTTATTAACCATATGTTGTTTTTTCACCCACTTGTTTACCCAACATGTTCAACTCACTAATCTGCCCCCCACTTTTCACTCTTCCTTTCCTTATAATTTCATCTCCTTTCCTTCCCATATGCTCATCAATGCTTCTTTCTCTTCTCATCCCAAGTTCCTACTGTACTTTTTCTCCTACTGCTCCTTTATTCCAACTCTGGATGTACCTTCATGGCCACCCAACCTACATTTTCAGTCCAACGAAGGGATCTGCAGAACAGAATAGAGCCCTTTAATATGAGCATGTTCCCTGTCTCTTCATGGGACACTGTTTGAGTTTCTACTGAGCACTGCTCATTGCCCTATTTGAGCTCCTTCCCCCAACACCCATTTTGACACAGAGCACAGCCAGCTCCTGGTCACACAGTGCACGCGATTGTTTCCAGTGCCCCATTTCCAGCCATGCCCAGGCCAATTCCTGTTCCTGTTTGGTCACCTAATCTATAATTTTCGGTGAGGAGATCTTGAGCTTCTCCACCTCTTGTCCAGCCACCAGCAGCTGCCTGTGTAAGACCTCAGCTTGGCCCTTTGGTTCCTGATAACTCCTGTGAGCTGCTTTGCTATCGGCTTCTGATCCTTTCCAATCTTCCTCAGATCAGTCACAAGTTTCTGACTCTGGTTCCAGCCCCTCAGCTTCTTTCCTCAGTGTTGAGCTCAGCACAACATTCCTCTTTACTAGGGCCATGACCCCTGACAGTCTCTTCCCAAAATTATGGGCCCTCAGAGGTTCTCTGCTACTCCAACCTATAATCATCCCAATTGTTCATGTACTTGAATTTCTACATCGGTCACGGGATAGACCTACATCTCCCCATGCATGCAGGAGACGTAAACATATAAGTGTGTGTCCATTCTCTTGGGGAGAAGTTTATTCCCCCAACTAAGTCTGTCCACATCCCGAGTCAACTAGGGCCTCTACCTTTACCTCCCCCATACTCAGTGGTACAAGATATGGAAGTTTTCTGTCTTTGTTCAGGAAGCATCTCAGGCCAGTGACCTTGTTTTAGAAACAACCCAGGTAATCGCACTCCATAAGCATACAAATCCTCTGGAACTGCCCAGATTGTCCACATGGGAAGCAAGCTAACTGGCCTCCTTGCCCATTCCCATGAGAACTGCCACCAGGCTGCAATATTGACCAAGACATCAATGACCCTTTGTGGATTCTAGATTTGGGGTGATCCAGGATCTTTTTTTATATATCTAGTTATTGACTATGTGTCAAGTTACTGGTATCTTTTCTATTTTAATAATGATTAAATTTTTATGAACTACATAATTAAATTATCATCAAGTACAGTATACTAAAACCATTACAATCACCAACAAGCTGTCTTCACTAACATCCCAGTTTAAAGATATTACCACTCACTGTAGCTTTCTGGATAATTGTCAGCAATCTTATTTACATCTAGTTCCCTGGTGTGCTCTTGATGCACATTAAGGTCATCTACAGTATTCAGTTGCGTCTGTCTGATGACTGGAGATAATTTTTAAGTCTTCTGAAGCTGGAGAATGAGTGTTTCATAGTGCAGGATGATATAGGCACAATGAAAAGGATTGTCATAAATTTGCAGTACTCTGGAAGCATAGTTACTGCAAATTACTCCAAGATCTCTTTCTTGATGGGTAACAGCTAATTAAGACCCCGTCATTTTGTATGTGTAATTGAAATTATATTTTGCCATGTGCATTGCTTTGCATATAACACTGAATTTCATCTGTCATTTTGTTGCCAAGTCACCCAGTTTTGTGAGATCCCTTTTGTCATAAACAGATAGTAGGAGTTAGTAGAACAAAAGTACTGTATATCTCTTTTGACTGTAAAGGGTTAACAAATTCAGTAAGCCGGGCTGTCATCTGACCAGAGGACGAAACAGGGGACAGGATACTTTCAAATCTTCAGGGAGGGAAGTTTCTGTGTGTGCTGTTAGTTTTTGGTTGTTGTTCTCTCTGGGTTCTGAGAGTGACCAGACGTGCAACCAGGTTTCTCTCCAATCTCTCCAATACAGGCTCTTATAAGTTCAGAACAGTGAGTAAGAGATAGATAAGGCAAATTAGGCTTATGTTTGTTTTCTTTATTTGCAAATGTGCATTTGGCTGGAAGGAGTGTAATTGTGTATTTTGCTGAAAGGATTTTAATTTGTACTTGTATACTTAGGCTAGGAGGGTATTCCCAGTGTCTATAGCTGAAAAACCCTGTACCTAATCCATCTTAAATTTACCAAGATAATTTTTACTGTTTTTCTCTCTTTAATTAAAAGCTTTTCTTTGTTTTTAGAACCTGATTTGTTTTTTTCTGTGAGACCCCAGGGGACGGGGTATGGATTCACCAGGGACTTGTGGGGAGAAAGGAGGGAAGGGGGGGGAGAGAGAAGCGGAGGGAGGGTGTACTTTTCCTCTTCTTTTAAGATTCAAGGAAGTTTGATCACCCCAGTGATCTTCCAGGGTAACCCAGGGAGGGGAAGCCTGGGAGAGGCAACGGTGGGGGAAAGGGTTTACTTTCCTGGTGTTAAGATCCAGAGGGTCTGGGTCTTGTGGGTCCCCAGGCAAGGTTTTGGGGGGACCAGAGAGTGTACCAGGCACTGGAATTCCTGGTTGGTGGCAGCACTACAGGTTCTAAGCTGGTAATCAAGCTTAGAGGAATTCATGCTGGTACCCCATCTTTTGGACACTAAGGTTCAGAGTGGGGATTTATACCATGACACCTTTGTAACATTTTGCAGTCAGCTTTGGACTTAACTATCTTGAGTAATTTTGTATCATCTGCAAATTTTGCCACTCACTGTTTACCCCCTTTTGCAGATAATTTACGAATATGTTGAACGGCACTGGCCACTGGTGGACATTATTTTCTTCTCTCCATTATGAAAATGGACCATTTATTCCTACCCTTTGTTTCCTATCTTTTAACTGGAGCACCTGGAAATGGTTTCAGGATCATCTAATGATCCTTAATTTAATTTTATGACAAGCCTTTTGTTATCTTAATCATCCTGCCTCTGTTTATAAACAAACTCCCTGCCCCAAGGGAAGAAGCTGTTAGCAGCACAGAACTCATCACATGCCACTCTCAAGCTCCATCTGGGGCTAGGATGTGAGCTGTGAGCAGACCTCAGGTATGAAACTATGGCTCGTATGTGCTGAGCACTCTCTATTTTTTTTCCTTGGGTGCTTGAGCCTCAGCATACCTATGGAGTCAGCGGCTATGCTTGGTGACAATGACACACGGCTGAAGTCATTTATCATTTCAAAGTGAAACTAATCAAGTTAATAAGCTGATAAGGAAAAAGCAACAATAAATGAATGGTCAATAACAAATGAAAACCACTAAAGGATTGGTGTCAGCCCCTAGTTTTTTCCACTCCAAAACTGTCTTGAGAGTCAAATGTTCCCATCTAGAATAGCTAATAGCGATCTCATCAGAGAACAGAGATGATGTGCATGCGCACAACTCCCATTGACTCACAGGCTCCTTGCTGCAGCAGAAAGGGATTCTGTTGAAAGCCAGTTAAAGTTCTCTGATGCTCTGCCTCTCCTCAGGCACAATTTAGAGTGGCCTAAGGGCCACTTTAAAAAATTCCAGCTGCAGTGGATCCATAAGATGACCACACTGACTGGGCATCTGCTCCCACGCACTGCTGGTACGTCCCTTCTCTGCCCCAGCAAACCCCCAGGATTGTCGGTACGAAGCAATCAGAGCCTGGGCTGAAAATCTGGCCCATTAATTTTAACCTTTTACTGCTGGAAAGAATTTAAGAAGCAGTAATGGTAAAATAACTATACAGAAAACAATATACCTGCTGGAGCAATAAACACCAGTAGAGAAACAAAGTGAACACTGATTTTAAGTTATTTTTGGAGAGTAATCTTTTTCAGAGATTGACTTTGTCTCATTTTGCTCTCACTTAGTGTGGCGTAAAACAGGACTGATGACTTAATGTGGTGGAATTACACAGGTTTAAAAATGAGGTGAGAACATGGTCTGTAGAATGTTTACTTCTGTACTGTCTGTTATAAACCTGGGAATACAAACAGAGCTCTTTTTGTATATAAAATGAAATTATTTTACCTTCTTAAGGAATATTCTCAGCCATAAAGAGTGATAGGCTGATAAATACAAGGAATGTCAAGCAGGCAGTTTCATTATTGATTTTTTTGTAGTAAAAAGCTTAACATTAGAAGAGCATGAAAGATGTGGTAGTGTCAATACAGTGCTCGGGAAAGGTCCCAGACAACCCTGGAGATGACACTTAACTATTTATTCAATAAACAGGTACCACACAAGGACATATCACACCCCCTCCCCCAATGTAACTTATAGTCATTCAGTGTCCTGTGACCACTCAGTCCTTGGTCTGTCTCTTGTGACAGACATTGGCTGCATATCAAGGCACTTTGTGAATTAAGAAGGCCATTCACTGTGAACTCAGCTGAGACCACTTCATTTCACATAATCCACCCAACAGCTATCAAATGCAAATAACTCAGTCACAAGTGACCTGGGCTGGATTCAAGCAAGTGATCCCTAAGCATACAGTTCCCCCTCTTGTAGATTCCACATACTAAATGTGCAGATGTGCGTAATATGGGGAAGTTCCTACATTGATAGGATGATGGACATAATGGCCTAATTAGGTCTTCTTGTCTTGAACAACTTTCATTCTCTGATACTCAGAAGGTTACTTTAAAAACTCTCATTCTATTGACAAAATAGAGTACTGTAGAGATAAATCAATGGCTATATAACGTTAAGTGCCAAAACAGATATCCTAGGACTTCCTTGGCTTGTGTACGTTCTCTCTATGTTGCATGTTTATAACGCTTCCCCTTCTTCCCCTGAAAAGTTTACATCCTATAACATTTAGGCCTCAATCCAGCAAAACGCTAATCATGTGAATAGCTCCATGGAAATGTAGCAAGGGAAACAAAGTCAAATAATATTTTACATAGTTTGTTTACCATTAGTTCAAAGTTGTCAGTGGGTAAAGTGAGTTGGAATGAGAACAATAAAAAATGCTATAAAATTACACTGTATATAGCTTATTCTTTTATAGTAGCAACATTCATAGCCCTATAGTTAGATTGTGTCATCATTTCTGTCAAAAAACCCTGTTTCACTCATGGGCTTATATCTACAGCACATTTCTTTAAAAAAAAAACCCAGCAAAGCAATTTCAATAAGATATTATGTTTCACTATCTGTCATAACCTATTGCGTAGTGTTGCTGTGCACAGTTAGGCAGCCCAGAAGCGACTGCTTTTCATTGGTGGGTGAATTAAGTGTTTCGAGATAAAAGGCTTTATATAACTGTACCTTATATTACTATTTTAAAATAGCACAAGCACAACATATTCTTAAATAACCACAAACCTCCAGCCAGGAGGATCTCTTTACAACTTTGTATAAATAATGATGTGTTTCCAAGATGAGCCTTTGTATGCCAAATTCCAGCCTGGAGCAAAATTGTGATGCCAAGTTATAACTTTCTGAAAATGAAGACTCATTGTGAAACACCAATGAACCTTTCATCACGGCACTGGGAATGGTACCAATAGGTGAAATGGTTCTGAACAAAATCTGAACCATTGATCCATATTGAACCTTTATAGCTTAGGTCTCACGTCTCCTGTCTTAGATATTCTGTCTTATTCTTGTTTACCAAGACGATTTTATACTGCCATAAGTTTAAAGGGAATGTATAGCCACTTTAAGGCCCCTTTACACGTCTTAGTGTAAATGAAGATCTGCCTCCCCTCTAAAGTGTTGAATCCAGCAGCTCTGGCAAACACTTAGCTGTCTCCATACATAACTCTGGTGTGCAATGCACTCTGGGGCATCCTAGACAGAGGAACCCCACCCAGAGGGTGGCTGTCAAAGTAAATGGTTTCCAACTTTGAAGCTCATCCTGCAAGGTTCTAAACAACTCACATAAAGTGCTTGCAAGGAGTCTCAGACTGCAGGATCCAGGAAACTGGAGTGTAGGTGGGACAGCCATAGAGGATTGTGCCTAGGGATTGGAAACCTTGTGGAATACTGAAGTGTGTAAGGCACATTGCTGGGAACCAGAAGCCAGGCAGGCAGCGAGAGTCACACAGACAAGAAAGTACACAGGTGCCAGTTCATGTCCAGGGGGTTGATATAATGGGTTGCGTCTTGTTTAAAAGCACACAATAGACATACAAAATTTGCAAATGGAACCATTTCATTCTGACTATTTTCTTCTAACTACTTTGTAGCACTGCTAGTAATACACAGCATGTTTCGCTAGTGGAGAGTACTGTGAACAAGTCAACAGGATTAATACACTATAGGATTGGTGTGTTCACGAGAAATATCAACAGCATCATAGTAGCTGAAAGGAGTCTTTTCAGAAGATAAGGGAAAGCTATGAAATGCTGGAAGCCTGTCTGGATGGCTGAGGGAAGAAGGAGGAGCCAGGGTATTGTAAATGAGGTCATGGGGAGTGAAGGATTCTTGCAGGCCTGGGTTTGCATGAGTGGCTAAATTATTCCCCACCTATCTGACCTGAGTCTACTGATCATTTCAGCTTCACTCTTACTACTAAATAGGGTAAAGCACAAATTGGGCTCCCAGGTCATTACTTCAATGGATTCTCTATTTTTAACTTTCATAATGTGTGTGAATTTCCTAAATGCAAATTTGATGAGCCTTTAAATCTTATTCTTCGATCTTCAGCACATTTAGGGTATGACTTAAATCACAGCCTCCCTTTTTGCATCTGTCTGTAACTATAGACACAATTACTTGTAGATTCAAATGAGGATATGTCTAGCAAATGACTAATTACTTCATTGCTCCCCCAAATCAGACAGAGCTCTGCAGAGCCTAACTTGCATTTGCAACAAGTTGCAGGAATAGTTATATGCACACACAAAATTCTAAGTGAAAACGGGAAGACAAGGATGCTTTAATAATTAGGCCAGTCTTCTGTGGTCAGTGAAATTATTTGGAAATATTTTCCCTTTATGTATAGGAAATTATTTTAAATAGGTCATTGAGATACTGGATGTTATCCGCATTATGTTCCCTTTGCCACTTTTCTCAGCTCTAAATTTACAAACTGAAGATGTTACTTTTTATATAAATGAGGGACTCTGTTTTTCATTCTGTTTAATCTGCTATGGCTATTATCTTTACAGAAAGTTATAATTATTTTTAAAGAATAGGGATTCTCTTTCAACCTTAGTCATGCCTCCTGTACACACTCAAGTGACATAACTCCTTACACAAGCCAAATGTTAAGGGCAAAAAAGTTTATATGACAACCAATATGTATCTACATAGTATACCAGAGCTGAGCCAATAATTAAAAAAATAAATACATTCAACCAATTTCACATTTTTCTGTTCATAACTCCATCAGCACTTTCAAATGCATTCATTATTCAAATCATTCATGTATTCCTTCACCAAATAATCTTTGGTCTGTAGGTGATTTAAATTATGAATATGGCAACATGCACATGTTAAAATAGGATCTACAATTTACAATTTGTCCTGTGTTTGTTATATAAGGCATAGGATCTTGTATCTGTTTCCTGACAGGATGACTTAGCAAATTTTAAACTCTATACTTGCTTGTACATATGCAATTCACATTTTGTGCTGTATTGATTAGTGCTAATTATGGATTGCACATTTTGCTTTTGAATTTACCACAGAAATTTGCTTTAGGAGAATATTCAAGCATTTGAATTTTTAAAAAAAGCTTTTTGCAAGGTTTTGTGAGAGTGAAGCTTTCAAATTATTGTAGAAAGCAAACGACATTCACACTGAAATTCACTTTGGAGTTTAACAGAATGTTGGCAATGAATTTTTTGCGCTATTTGCTCTGCTGTCATGTATAATGACTATACATCTCTTAGTTCTGTGTTTGCATTTAGGACTAGCACCGTGGGGTCCTGACCCATGATTGGGGCTCCGAGGTGCTACAGTAATATAAAATGAAAAATGGACGGGAGAACCCAAACTTCAAAACAATGGGCCAATACAAAGCTATAGGCCAATTTTTCAAAAGCTCCCTAGAAGATCTAGATTCCCAGTTCTCATTCATTTTCATTTGCATTGGAAAGGGAACTGAGCATCCAACTCCTGTAGATAGAATCGAACTTCTTAGCCCTAAATTACATGTGAATGAGACTTCCTAGCTGTGGTTATTGTAGAAGAGCCTTTCCCAAAAACGTCCCCCTGTCTTAATGTTACTCCTCCTAGTTTGTTTTCGTTCTAGTTTGTTGGCTGAATTATGACTGTCCAATTTCTCTTTAAAATCACAGTAGCTCACAAAAGAAGCAGATCCTTGGAGTGAAAAGTGACTTATGAAAGGGTAGTAATTATTTCTTTTCCAGAACATTTTTTGGGGAGAAAAATCCCACAAGGTCAGAAGTTTACCCCTGGGTACGGTATTTTGGCCATACGCTGTCTGACCCAATCCATAGTGATTATCACATTATGTAGAGTCTGTATGCCAAACCCCAGAACAATGCCACAGCAATTTTATTCATACCCTCAATGAAGCAGGCATATCTGAGTTTTAGCAATACATTGGCATTCCAATAGACCATATTGTTCCAATGACCTTAGAATAACATGAAGTGCATTGAGACATTAGAGGTTCTTTGACATCAGCTATGAGAAGATATTTACATAAGTGAGGCTCGAGTGTATCACTGGCTTATGCTCAGGTAGCAGATCTTAGTTGATTACAAGAGCCACTTGCGATTTTCTGGCCATAGAGTGCAATACAAAAGCCCCAAAGCTCAAATATAGAAAAGTTTATTGTTTAATGATTAAAACAATATGAACATGCAGCCATTTTGAATTTCCCTTTTTGAGTACACCACCATTTTCATGACTCAGACTGACTATAGTTTAAGGCTGAAGTGGGCATCCAGTTACATGTGCATTCCTTTTCAGTTATTCAGTATCAAATTAGGAATGGACTTGAGCAATATAACAGTAAACATATTGCTTCTCTTCCAGCAAGCTGTCTTCATAAAACCCACTTAATACTGTCCCAGGTTCACATGCACCAATGCCCTCTCGAATTTCCTAGAACGATTCCGCCGCCAAAGAATTTATAATCTAAAGAAAAAGACAAGATACAACAAGCAGGTGTAACATAATTTGAAGGATATTTTCTTCTTCTCCCTCCTAAAACCTTGCATCCAGCTGCATAGGCAACAAAGGATCCTGGTCCTCTCTACTACTTTTTCTAAAATATCATTCAGAATTCATGTAAATAGCTATACAGAGTACACAAAGGAGTGGTTTGGTGTACCGGGTTTATTGGCACTAGTTTGGAATGTTTGGGATAAACCCCATGATTTTGCCACTCCTGAGTAATGAAGCCATCCCAGTTCACACAGATAGAACCTTCATTCCACACCACACCCAGGGCCAGCGCTTCCATTTAGGCGACCTAGGTGGTTGCCTAGGGCACCAGGATTTGGCGGAGTGGCATTCTGCTGCCCGCGGCGGCAATTCGGCAGCGGGGGGTCCTTCCGCACTCCGGGTATTCGGTGGCAATTCTGCAGCGGGTCCTTCACTCGCTCCGAGACTCGCTGCCGAAGTGCCCCGAAGACCGGGAGTGTGAAAGGACCCCTCGCAGCAGAATTGCCACTAATGACCTGGAGCATGGAAGGACCCCTGCCTAGGGCGCCAAAAACCCTGGCGCTGCTCCTGACCACACCTCCATATCATCACCTTCTCTCTCTCTCCCCGCCCCCCATATGTATACTATAGGTACACTTATTTGTTTGGTTCATAACTACATTCTAGTACAGTCCCCTTTTTTGGCCCCCAAAGTAACATTCCAGCTGACTCTGTGATCAGAGGACAGAAGCAAGTGCCTGAAGACAATTTTATCCACCCTTAACCCTGCCCTCCCCAACCTGCATGCTCACATATTAGCTAAATGGGCAAATAATCAGCTGGACAGGAATGATTTCTGTGAAGTGAAACTCCCTGTTCTGGGCTCTGTGTTCTTGACACAACATACTCTGTAAGGCTACAGCTTCACTGCAAAAAAAAAAGGGGGTAACTCAGTGTAAAATCCTAGCGGAGAGAAGGCACTTTATGCCTTACTTCAATCTAACTAACTGAGTTAAGCCCCACATGGGGACAGAGGGTTGACCACAACTAGCTACATCGAGGTTAAAAACTACCTGTGCCTTGCCTCCACTAGGATTTTATATGAAGAAAGCTATTTTTACGGTGAAGACAAAGCCTAAGCTAAAATGATCAGAGATAGATTAGAAGACAGTGGTAGCAGCAGCTGCTCTATTAACATAGCAAGATGGCGAATGAAGAATGGGACTGTCTTTATAATCGGATTCCAGCCATGGAGATATTTTATCACTTTTTCAATGACTTTTTAAATCAGCTTACTTGAAATACATTGTAAGGAGGAACTCTTGATAGGAACTGCAGCAATAAGGGGGAAGGAATGCGTGGCCGCACTTTAGATTTGCAAACGAATTTAACTTGACTTATTTGGCTTGATTTTCCATTGCATTGCACCTTGTGTCATCATCTACAACTGCAATGTAAATGCAAAAAGCTACTGTGCTGATTTGGCAGCATTTCACACCCATTTAGGAAGTGACAACACAAGGCTGTGGTGAAAAGGCCCTCTGTACAGAAGACAAGGTCTAGGAACCGCTCAATTAAAAAATGTGAACCATCTCAGGCTAGTGAGGAACTGAAGGTCAGAGTTCTAGTAAATAATAATGAGCAGTCCTTTATGCTATATTGTGTGTTTTCATTTCTAGTCTACGTGCCCAGAACATAGAATGGATGCCTATGCATGTATTTATGTATTTCAATACATAAATCAAATATTAAGCAGCTATTGGTGTGGCAGATTTCCACATTTGAGAGGCGGCCTGTTTGGAGAAGAAAGTTGTATATTCATCTCTACAGAAAGATTCTTCAAAAGCAAAATCTGTCAACTCAGAGTGAGTTACAGAAATGTCAATATTTGTTCCACTAATACGCAGCCCAAAGGGTAAGCCTGACTTTCTGTCTGCCTGAAGGAAATGACATAACCGAAAAAAGCTTTCTGCTGCTCAGATAAAGTAATAGGTCTGCAGTGAATTGCTGTTTTTCCTAACTCCACCTTTAAGAATAGCATTTATAATAAAATATGTACAAAGAAATGGCCTATACACATAATTAGAAACTAATGGCAATAATTAGTTAGTAAGAAGTGAGCAAAGAATTTTCCACACATTTGACTGTAGTTGACAATGTTTTACACTATAATTTTTGCAAAAGATTTATATGGTGCTGTAAATTTGCACAGCACTTGATAAGACGTGTTCCCTGTCAAATATGGCAAGGCAGACAAAGGCTAGACAAAACACAGGACAACAGTGTGAGAAAGGGGGGGTTCTTGGCAAGCATAAGGGAGCAGAGTTCCTTGAAGTGTACATTCTATCCATATTATAATACTTCAGCAAATATAGAGGCTGATTCTTCAGTCATTTGCACTACTTGTACATCAGAGTCACTCCATTTCTTCAGTGGAATGAGTTCTAATTTACACCAGCGTGAGAGAAAAATGAGGTCCAACATGTTCTTTAGAAATTACTGATGGTCGGAAATCAGAACACTGGACATTGAACTTTGGGGACACTCAGATCCAGATCCAAACTTCATGACAAAGACCAATCTCTATAATGGGCTGAACTAGAACTACGAATCCAAATACCCACAAACAAAGAAGAAGTTCAAATTCAGATCCAGTTCTGGACCCAGCTTCTTAACCTGGACACATCTCCATTGGACATAGGGATCTCCTAGGCAGAGGGAATCCTGTGGTGGATCAGGCTGCTGGGTTCAGGCCTACTCTACATTGCTCCAGTGGCACAAAGTTGCTGGATTATTCTGGAGACTAGGGACCATGATATTTCTGTTGGACAATTCTGTTCAAAGCATGCATTTTATACTTCCAATTACTGTAGCAGCTTCCCTTTGATGTATTCTCCTTTATCTCAGTCAAGTGATCAATGTAACAAACTTGTAAAACTCCATCCCAGGAGCTTGTAAACTGGCTCAACTTTTAAACCTTTCAAATGCTTTCTTGCTCCTGCAAAGCACTCAGAGTTGTTAGTCACACAGCCCGTACTTCAACTTTTTGCCTGGGAAACTTTCTCTGTGTTACTTTAAACACAAAACTCCACTTGTGCAATAACAATATCATGTAACGACAGGAAGGGAAGTGAAAAACTGCTTCAAACCAAGAAAAAAAGGATAAAAGAAACATCAATGCAGGGGTTCTCCTGAACTTGTCGTTCTGTGTCCACATAATGACTTGCAAACCACATTTCAGTTTAAAGACACCTTTGCATAACTCCCATTTGCTTCCAAATTAGCACCAGCAGTTTGTGGCGAGGATCACCTCCCTTTTTCAGCACATTAATAATTCTTGAAAGCACAAAAGTTTAAAAAACAGACTTGCCCAGTGGGCAGTCTGTTAAAAAAATATTCCCCCAGCTTGACAGACTCCTCCCCTTCTTACTTCCTTTATCAAACTTTGTGGAAGCAGGATCCCTGGCCAGATTTCACAGGAGGAAAATATTTGAAATTTCTCCTGGAAAATGTTTTTAGTTTTCTGGCCAGCTCTAATAAATATTAAATATAATATAATAAATAGTAATGTGGATCTCTGAGCCTTAATTATTTACAGATACAACCATTCTGCTTGTAAGATGTAAACACCTGTGGCTTTTTTAGGGTGCAAAGTTGAAAGATTTCCAAGGTTCAGGGGCACAGTCTCACATCTCACCTTTGTGTTCATTTCACGTTTCTCTCATGTGTGTTTGGCTTTTAGTTTGTCTAGTATGATGACTTATTTTGTCCTCCTTTGAGTTTTTCCATTGAAGTGAGCAGCAGTGCCTCACACTTATCCAAGGAGAGAATTTGACATAAATAATCTATTTGATCTTTCATCTGTGCACCACATTGCACTTCTTTGTTAAAAACTTGGACTGAGGAGCCCATTCCCCAACCCTTTTCACCTCCCCCAACAACATCTAAAAATTGGTTCTGGGCTTGCTTGACCCACATAATCTTTTTTTGATATTTTATTTGCAAGTGGTAGTCCAGAAGGACAATGTACTATGGTGTGGCTTTGCTTGAGAAAAGTAAGCATGATAGAGCAATACAGATTTTTGCTGCCCCTTCCTTCTAAGCCTCCAGATGGTCTTCATTATAGAATCCAAAAGGATTTAATGTCATTGGTAAATAAGAAAAATAACCCGAGGGTGGTGGGGAATGGAATTGTTAGGTCAGGGGAGATTTCCTTCCACAATGATTCCTGAGGGTAGGCCTACACTGCAATTAAAAACCTGTGGCTAGCCCATGCCAGCTGTCTAAGGCTTGTGGCACTCAGGCTAAAGGGCTATTTCACTGCAGTGTAGACATTTGGGCTGGACTGGCAACTGGGCTCTAGGATCTGCAACAGGGAAGGGTCCCAGCGCTCAGGCTCCAGCCCAAGCCCAGACGACTACCCTGCAATTAAACATCCCCCTTAACCCGAGGCCGAGTCAGCTGGCATGAGCCAGTCCCAGCCAGTCTAATTTCAGTGAAGACATACCCTTAGAGTACCACGTAATTATTTTCCAGAAATTGCTACTGATTCATTTTTTTGTTTGATTATTTTACGTGTCTGAAAATGATGACGCTTGAACAAAACAGGCTGAATTTTGCCCACTGGACATAAATAGATGCAACTTCTGTGAAATTATACCCTCGTCCAGCGGGTCTCGCTTAGGTCCGATGAGTTGGGATTCTAGCTCTTTATGAATTGGTGACATCTAAAACCACTTAGAACACCTCTTGATGTGTCACATTTAATAAATAATAATTGAGTGCAATGCAAATATTTATTGGGTAGCTGTAATCATGTAGTTGCTCTTTAATCATAGTGCATACACAATGTATACATACTAATATATTATGATGGGGAAAGGGATTGGGTCAAGTCTGGATTCGCTGAGTGGTTTGGCATTTGCTCTGGGAGCAGGGGGAATTGGGAAGTGCCGAGTGGTACTTAAATGCACTGAGGGACAGGTATATTAGTTGTGAGATGGCTCTCAGAGCGGGCGGATGATAGGAATGGGGCTGCAACTTGATTGGGCACAGGAGGTGTGGGGGCTCATGACTTGCAGACAAGAGGGAAAAGGCTTGGGGTAGAGCATAAGGATGGAGATAGGCAAGTGTGCATTTGGGAATTTCTAAACTGTGCTGGCTCAGCCCAATGTTGGCCCGTCTCTGAGTGTATCTATACAATTAACACATAGCGACAAGGCAATATCTAGGTTTTTAATAATGAGCGAAGTTATTGCCATTTACAGATGGATGGGCTGAACAACCACTTTGAAGTTGCACTGCTGTATCTGCTTTATTATTTCATAATAAAAATTCATAACATTCATATTGCTGAAGATAAACCATCTGCTATTCTCAGGTAAGGTAACTCTATAGCATTTTGGGAACTACATCCTGGTTGCATTTACGCCAGCATAAATGCAGAGTAACTCCTTTGGTTTCAATGGTGTTATACACACTAGTGTAACTGTCAGCAGAATTTGGCTCTTGGTGTTCAAAGCACTTGAGATAGAGCAGGGCTTGGGATCTGAAGAACATACTCAGCTTTTGGGCCGGATCCCAGATTGCACTAGGGCAGCTTTATGCCACTCGCCTGACACAAAGCTGCCCCCAAATCTGCTGAGTTGGCTACAGGAGGATCCCTGCCCCTGTGCAGGAGGATCAATGACGATATTAAAGCTGATAGAGTTCCTTTCAGGATTCCCAAAATTTGTCTGTGCTCAAAAACTGGCTTGAAGTTTGATGAAAGGGGACTGATGTGCCCTTCAGGAAATATGTCTTATAAAACACCAGAGAGCTCTCAAAGAGTAAAAGTTCAGCATTAATCATCTAGGACAGTGTGTGTGACTGATCTTGTTATGACTTCAAATTGTTAACCATAATAAACTATATTTCTACATAGGGCTACAGGACAGATGTACTTATTACTCATTTCCGATATGCCAGGCAGCGCTAAGCACTGTGGCAACAGTGTCATTAAATGGTCATCATTGTTAAAGCCATAAGCCAAGAGGCTGTAAATTCAAAAGTGAATGTCATTTTATTGAAAAATATGGAAAAATTCAGCTTCCTTTTTATTGGTTACTGCTTGTTCATGAGTTCATTTACAATTAATTATGCCTTCTCTTGTAAAACTACCCATATCCATCATAATGCCGTGAGAGATGTTATGTTTAAATAACCCTAAATCACCAGCAATCCTCTGTGCACACTGTTGGACATCTAATTACTTTACTGGGCATTGCTGAGTTAGTGAGTTCCACCACACCATATCTGTGTCATATCGCTCACTCTGGAGGCACTCATTTGATAGGAATCGTTGTCTAGTACAGTAGTTCTCAAACTGTGGTCCATGAACCACCACTACCCCATGGAACACTAGCTGGTCACATCCTACTGGCTCAACTCCAGGTTTCCAGCTGCCAAATCACATTACAAGGTAACTACAGTACATGAAATGCTTTCCTTATGCGATTTTACCATGTAAGCAACTGATGTAGCTGCCACAGAGATGTTAGCTGAGCTCAGCTGAGAGACAAGGAGACTCTGTGAGCATGTGATCTACACCACGAAAAAGTTTGGGATCCTTCAAACTAGTGATTAAAGTATATGTCAGAGAGTCATGAGATCTGAGGTGAGGTCCTGGCCACAGTGAAATCAATGGGAGTTTTACTACTGCCTTAGATGGGGCCAGGTTCTCATCCCTGGGTTCTATTTTTGCAATGTGCTGTAGACCTACTGTATAACTTTGGTCAAGTCACTTACCGTCTCTGTGTCTCAATTTCTTTATCAATCTCACAGCCCCTATAAAAATGTGTTACAGGAAGGGTGCAAAGCAATCCAACTTCCAATGGTACTATTGCTGGATCTGCTGTATTTTGGCTGATTAATTTAGAATGCTGCAATATTAAATAGAGAGAGAGAGAGATACTCACATACATTTAAAGGCAGGGATGTTGTGAGGCTTAACTTTACAACGCACTTTGAGACCCCCAACGAGTGCAAAATATTTCCTTGTCACATAATGCAGTGACTCTTACCAACAGTTAGGAAAAAAAAAATCAAATTCCGAATTTAAGAAACATCTCCTACAGATAAAAGTGCGGAGTGTTCAGCTGCTGTAAACTGGCATCGCTACTAGCTGCGTATCTGGTCAAAATAGTTAAAATAGTTGGTATATCTTTTTGAGAATAAGTTTTAATTATCAATGGATAATTATTTTCTATATTTAGCACTTCAAATATCTTCTTAATAATAAATGACCATGGATCATTGGAAGACAGAAACAAGCTTCCTCACCCCCCACAACATCTGCTTTCATTATTTTTTTATTTCCAATTTTCTGCATTCTGTGACCTGTTGTCTCAGTGATTCATCTTCCAAATTGCTATAGTATATCTAATATTCACAGCTGGGCAGTTTTTTATTATGATTTGTATTTATTTTTAATGTAAATAGTAAGCATTTGAATATTCTACAAGAGTAGTTTTTCAGCAAATGAGCGGGAGGTTGTAAAAATGAATCAGCAAACATATTCAAGCAACTTGTACTGTAAGTTATCTTGCTATCATTGAAGACTGTGGAAGTTTAGCCACTGACTTCAGATATATTCAGAATTGGGCCTTAGTTTTCATAGGGTTATCTTTATGTTATGGGACCAACCATCAGCTGGTGCAAATCAACATAGCTCCATTGGATCTGGCCCTGTATTTCCACTTTGCAAAGGGTTTTCTTTACTGTTCTATTAGATGATCTGTAACTTTAGCTAAAATTTCCACAGAGTTGCATGCTAAGTCCCTTCCTTTTCTTACCATGTAAAGAATCCACAAGGATAAAAGCCTTAACCTTGTCTTGCTATATTTATTTTTTTGGCTTTGATTGCCACTTCAGTCTAAAACACTTTGCTTCAAGATGAGATATGTGCAGAAGCCACCCTGATCCACCTTACTAATGGTTACCAATTAAGCGAGCTGCATTTTCAAAACACTTGTTATGCTGTGAATCTTTATGAGAGTAACATGGTTTTGGTTGGATAATTAAATCATCAAAGACCTGAAGCTTTTCATACAATCCTTATTTTTCTTGGGCTATAAAAAAAGCCCTAAACAAGTTATTATCACTATAAAATGGAAAAATTGAGACACAAAAACAAGTTGCAGAGTACATAGTGTTCCAAAGATGAAGCCAAGGCCCCAATTATAACCTGAAAGGAACACATAATTTGCACATATGGGAAGGAACTCCTGCCTCAAGACCTTGCACACTACCATAAATAAATGTAGCATCATGTGACATAAAAATGAAGCCTTTACTTCTGAAGCTACCACTAAAAAACTGAAATGGCAAAAAGTTAGTTAATGCCCCTGAAGAGAGGGTCTGTCAACTGCTCTAACTCCCTCTTTTCAAGCTGAGTCTAAATTTTCTTAGATAGCAGCATGTTTATATGTAGATAATATTAGCCATCCTGGTTGGTTTTTACAACTTGTTTCACTGTTGGGAACGTGATGAATGGAAAAGAAGTACTGGTATTCGAGTTCAGCTTCTGCTTGTAAAGGTTTATAGCCTCTGCATGATGTACCAGTTTTCTTTACCATTAGAAAATTGGAACAGTCTGTAATTCTGTACAGATGGTGTGTGATGAATCCCATAAAAATGTTATATGTGTAAACTTTACGTAGGTTGTCCTTGTGTCAGCTTGTAAATAAGGCAATAACAGTAAGGAAGGGGACTCAGACCATCAGCCTTCTTTTTACAATAATTAAAGTATTACTGTCTAATGAACAAACATCCTGCCTCATTAACAGTTGTCTAGTATGGCATCTGAGACACATCTCCTACTACCAGAAACAGGACATTGCAACCTTCATAGTACTGGAAATCAGGCACTAACAGCAATAGAAGTCTTGGTAGTAAAACCAGTTTAATCCTGCAGGAGTATAATTACAAGGGAAGAGGCTCTTAACATTTTTATTATAGCGATCAGGGTTTAAGAAACCTTAACCTATTTTTTCTCTTCCTCTTCTTTCAGCTGCCCAGCACTTTTATTCTGTTTCTACTGTTTAATTTTAGAAAATTGTCCTGCATGTTTCTGATGAATTAAAAATAAATTGGGAAAGAACATGCGGTGTGACCTGCCCGTATAACTGGATGATATCAGCTAAGATGATATCAAGATTCCAGTGGAACTCATTATGTTTTGCTCCCTAATTTTCCTTCCAAGTGCAGTGGTATAAATCAGAATTCCATCAAAACCAATGGCTTTACACCAGTGTAAAAGAGACAAGAGTCAGGCTGTATAACCACAGAAGTCAGAGGTGAAAAAAACTTAGGGTGAAGTTCTGGCCCCATTGCAGTCAGTGGGAAACTCGCATTGACTTACAGAGGGCCACAAGTTCTCCAATGTTAGATAACGCAGTAAATGCAGCATTATTCCTTATGGCATAGTTTAGAGAGATTTATCCAGTCTAATTTTAAACATCTCAAGCATCTCAAGGCTTCCTTATTCTGTAGCCAAGGAGTCAAATTATGCCCTCACTTGCAGCTCATTACAGACAATGGAGTTGCATAGGGTTTGGCTATTGACTTCATTTAGAGCTTAAACTCCCATTGCCATCAACAAGCATAGTATTACATCTTTACAGCCTTCACTGTTATTTTTTCCCCAGAATTCCACAGAACACAGTAGTTCTGACTGTCTATCACAGTGTGGACCAGCTCCCCTCCTATTCACAATCACATGCATCCTTGTGGAAATACAGTGACTGCTTATATGTCAAGGTATAATATTTCTGTATTTTCAATGCCTTTAACGTGATAAGTACTTGGTACTTTCCTGAGGAAAGTTATTTCATCCTGTCTTCTTTTACTCTTCATTTCATCTCCCTCTTCCATCTGTCGGTTCTCTCTCTTTTCCAAAGGCCTGCATGTGCTTCTCTAAAAACTGGTCCCCTTCTACTTTGCTTTTCTGTACTTCTGTCCAGCTGATTGGTCACCCTAATGCTGCCCAACTACCTGATTCTCTTCTCCCCGTTTCTCTGGGCATCCTGTTGTCTAATTACTTGGTCCTCCTCTCCCACATAAACTGGGGAAGTGGAAAGGTGCACAAAACAGGAAAAGACAAATGTTACCATTTGGTGTGGGTTCTTATGGAGGTTTGGACACAGAGTCGGCTCAATTTATATCCAAGCCAATTTGCCTTTTCCTAATTTAGAAACAGGACTCTTGGCTAACCAAAATCTCAGCCTGTCTCTCTTATATTCCCACATGGATGGCTAGCCATAACTACACACTTAAGCTCAAGATTACTAAAACAGGGCTCTTAATCTTTCATTCCAAACTCTTCTCACAACCTTCTTTATTGATTGTTGTGAATAAAACCACCATCCTGCCTGTCACTTGGGCATTAGACCACTCTCTGGGGCCTTGAACCTAAGACACAGACTTTCCTATCTCTTCACAAAGCCAAAACTCTTGGCTGGTGTGCTGACACTGCTGCTGGTCATACTGACCAATATTATTTTATTGTTTCCTTATACTACTCCACCCGTCTGTCCATATCCATCTATTGTCACTTGACTTATATTTAGTTTGTAAATTCTCTGGTGTATGCGCCATACTTTCATACTGTGTTTGTACAGTGTCTAGCACAATGGCGTCCTGGTTCATGAGTGGGGCTTCTAGGTGCTTTGGTAAGAGAAATAACAACAAGAAGAGGAGGAGGGGGTAGAATGGAATAAAAAGAATGTAAGACATTCCCAATACACCTTTGCCTGAAATGACACATGAGAAATTTCAACCTGGCAGGAAATTTTCTGAAGTAGTGAAAAGCAGGGTTTAGAATGGCATGGCACTTTCAGCCTCTGTCTAAGGTCATCATGTCAGAGATGTGCTTTGCAAAATTAAATACTATTCAGAATTAATTTTCACTTTATTACAAGCTTGGCAACAAGCCTATTTTCATGGAAAGTTTTGCTGAGATATCTTATAATTTAAGCAAAAATGACCCCTATAGAACTCTCTTCTTTTCATCTAGCGAGTAAAGGAAGGCCAATAGTAAAATGCTAAAGGCCAGCTGAGGCTATTTCTACACTATAAGCGCTACTGCAGCACACCTGCAGCCACACTGCTGTAGCGCAGTAGTGTAGACATTTACTACAGTGACAGAAGGATTTCTTCCATGGCTGTAGTAAATTCACCTCTTCAAAAGGTTGTAGCTAGGGTAATGAAAGAATCTACAGTGAGGGTTAGGTCAACATAACTACATTGCACAGGGTATGACATTTTACACAGGTCTGAGCAATGTAACTAGGTTGACCTAAGTTTTAAGTGTAGACCAGGCATAAGGATGAGCCTGGTCCTTGGGCCATTTCTGGATGGACAGTTATACTGCGAGACTGACAAAGTGGGTGAGGTAATATTTTTTATTGGCCCAACTTCTGCTGGTGACAGAAACAAGCTCTCAAGTTACACAAAGCTCTTCTTCAGGTCTGGGAAAGGTACTGAATGTCACAGCTCCCAAATACAAAGAGAAACAGATTGTTTAGCATAAGTAGTTAATACATTTTCTAAGAGACCAGTCAAGGTGAAGTGGCCAGTTAACACCTCTATATTCATAGAACAAAAATGGGGGAAACCTAAAGATTGTTATAATAAACCATAAATCCAGTTTCTTTATTAAGACCATGATTTTTAGTGTCTGCCATAGTTATGAATCTAAGCTCCCAGGCTCATCTTTTGAAGGTGTTGTGCAGGTTTCCTTTGAGGATGAGGACTGAGAGGTTTGATGGAGTGATTGTTTTGTGAAAACTTTTTGCTCATGGGTGATATGATGTTCTTGTCTTTTATCATTTTCCTCTGTGAGTTCATTTGAGAGTATAGTGATGGTCTGGTTTCATCCACATAATTGTTATTAGGTCATTTAGTGAACTAGATGAAGCACATCACATGTTGTGATATCCACGTGTAGGATCCACGGATGCTGAATGGTGTGTTGTGGGAGGAATTGATCATTGGAGCAGTGGAGATACAGCTGTAGGATTTGCATCTGTTATTCTGGCAGGGTTTGGTGCCGCTTTGAGTTGATGGGTCCTGGTTGGTGGACAGCTTGCTTCTGATGATGGGCTTAGAGAAGGTGGGAGGTGATTTGAAGGCCAGAAGAGAGGGTTCTGGAATTTCTTTCAGGCTGTGGTGCCCATCAGGTATGGGTGTAATTGTTTGATGATATCCCAAATGGTTTGCAATGTGATCCAATAAAAGATATTACCTCACCCACCTTGTCTCTCTAACACCATGGGACCAAGAAGGCTACAACAACATGGCATTCACCCATGCAGCTCATCTGTAATGACTTCCTGCTTAAAAGATATTTGGCCTTCTTAGTGGGACAGCCTACAAGTTCCACCCTTCTCACAGGAATGCTGTTCTCCTTTAGCATGCTTCTTTGCATTTGCAGACACATATAGAGTCTTATGAGCAATGCAAGAACACTTAGACAAGACAGTGTCTTGTATTGGCCAATGGGTAGATTCTGGCTGCATGAGGGGATGGTGTCTGGTAAATGCATGAAACACCTGAATGTATTTACCATAAGGGTAGAGGTTACAGTTGCCCTGTAATTACAATAGTGTTGTTAATGGTATCTCATCACTCATACAAACTGCATCCCAAAATACTTTACAGAGGTCAAAAATACAGCTACAGCCTAGATAAAGCATCAACATTAACAAATAAGAGGAAGAGAAAAAAGAGATATATAGGTGAGGAATAAAAGAGAACTCCTTTGAGAGAGAGGAAGGATGGCCTTGTGGTTCAGACACTGAACTGACATCTGGATTCAATTCATCCCTCTGTCACATCCTGTGCAACCTTGGGTTAGTCACGTATTTTCCTCTGGGCTGTAGTTCTCCAGCTGTAAAATGAGGATAACATTTCCATTCTCCCACCCTTTGTCTGTCTCATCCATTTAGAGTGTAAACCCTTCCATCTCTTACTATATGTTTGTACAGTGCCTCGCACAGTGGGGCCCTGCTTGTAGTTAAGGCCTCCAGGCACTACTGTAATAAAAATAAAATTAATAACAATGACTCCGATTTGAAATGAGACGGAAAAGCAGTGATGCAGAGACACACACAGGAAGGCAGTTACAGATGGCAGGAGCTACTGAGAAGATTGTTCTCACACTAACAGTAGCCAGAAGACACAAAAAGGAAGTTAATGCTGATGGAAGGCAGTAAAGATAAAGATAGAAAATCAAATACCAAATGATATTGCAGTGGTATTAAATATATTTCTAGAGAGACAGTGGCGTCAGTGTCTACAGCTGGTTGATGTTTTCTGAATTTTAATTTTTGGCTAATTTTTTAAAAATTGTGGCACAAACACACAAAATTGAAAGATTGGTCACAATATTTTTTTCAGTTTTTTAATGAGCTCCAAGTGGATTTAACTTACACACCAGGGATACCCGGGGGTGGGTGATAAGCAAAGAGCAGGAGAGTTAAGACGGAGTCAGACAGAGGGCTGTGGAGAGCTGCTTTACCATACCCTTTGGAACCTCCTGCTGTCAGTTGTTTCTCTCCAGATGCAATCTAGACACCATAATAATCTGTACTGTGCTCTCCTCATGTGTTAGGAAAATTGTTGTTTCTATTTATGATATAAACAATAAGCTGATGATATATATTCCACAGCATTTAAAGGTGAAATGCATATCTGTAGTTCTGCATATTGGACAGATATTTTCAGCTTTGGTCTGTACTTCGTATATAGGGGAGATATGAAAACTAATGAACCACTTACACTGTAATTCTCTAAATTCTCAGCACTGTGATGAGGTCGTGCCGCTGCTCTGATACCCCCATTTTTTCCTACTAGTCTGAGTTGAGGAGGAGATATTTTTGGTGTTTATTTTGGCTTAGGGGTAAAAAGAGAGGAAATTACATGTTTCATTGAAAATCTCTTTTGTAATAGTGCTATTTCAGAGGACTGATTTTCTTTTTGGTAGGAGACGACCTATTTAATGGGGAGCCTTCTGTGTTGAGGGTAACTGAAAAGGTGCGTGGAATGGAGTTTGCAGTCATTAACTAGGCCTATTAGTAAACAAAATAGAGTTTCACAATAAGAAAAACAGGATTAGACCATCCTGGGGAAATTTGCTGTGAATTTTGTAATAATTTTATATCAGTACAATCCTGCAGTAAGTGATAAATCCTTTCGGAGTCCTAAAAACCTGAGTAAACAGTGAATAAAATTCTTTATTTTCCTCCCAGCTCCAATTAACACAAACTATCACATCCAACTGGCTACTCATTAGGACTTGAGTTTGTCATTGGATTCACATCAATGGATGCTTGCATGCATAAAAAGCCCTCCACATGCATGCAAGGCCTGCCTGTATGAATCAGACTGCAGGCAGAAGCTAAGCACAAGCCAAGCATTTATCCCAGTAGGGTAGCAACAATCCAAGCACACGTGACATTTGATGAATCAGCTACAGTTCCTAAACAAAAAAGTGGCACCTAGTGCATCCCCTTTGTATATTTAGTTCTGTGTTCTACGTACACTGAAGCATTATAAAAAGGATTTAACAGATATAGCACTGAAGAAATGAATGTTCCAGAGGTCCAGGTAATATAAATCCATAATGTGGCAGTCAAGATGACATTCAAAAACATACTCAGTACTGGCAGTATATTCATGAGTCTCACTTACATGCTAAAGCAGCAAAGAATCCTGTGGCACCTTATAAACTAACAGACGTTTTGGAGCATGAAGCTTTCGTGGGTGAATATCCACTTTGTCAGAGGCATGTAGTGGAAATTTCCACATGCATCTGATCAAGTGGGTATTCACCCATGAAAGTGCATGCTTCAAAACGTCTGTTAGTCTATAAGGTGCCACAGGATTCTTTGCTGCTTTTACAGATCCAGACTAACACAGCTACCCCTCTGATACTTACATGCTAACTAACTATTTTTAATCTTAGTTACGGATTAATCAATCCAGGGCTGCCCAGAGGTGGGGGTCAAGTGGGGCAATTTGCCCTAGGCCCCAGGCCCTGCAGGGGTCCCGAGTTTTTCAGGGGCCCTGGAGTGGGGTCCTTCACTCTCTCTGGGTGCCCCCGGAAAACTCTTGCGGGCCCAGGCCCCCAGAGCTTCTTCCGCTCTGGGTCTTTGGCGGCAATTCAGCAGCAGGGGGTCTTCCATTCTGGGACCCGCCACCAAAGTGCCCCGAAGACCCATGGCAGGGGGTCCTTCCACCCCGGGACTCACTGCCAAAGTGCTGAGTCTTCGGCGGCAATTCAGCAGCAGGCCCCAGCCCCCACCGCCAAAGATCCCCGGTCCCCTGAATCCTCTGGGCAGCCCTGAATCAATCACTGGTGAGTCAGTATTTTGGCCAGCCAACGCATGTACAATTGTGACAGCATACATGATCTCCTGACCCTGGAAAAGGGATTTTGCAGCCCTTCCTTCTTCATGAGAAAAACCTATGATTATGGCAGACATAGGCAAAAGGTGAGCACAAAAAAAGGATTTGGAGACTGTTAACCACATGTGACACGTTCACAGAAGTCTAGCAACATATTTTTGTTGTGCGCAACCATCAGGATCTAGACCATAGAAATAAAAGTTAGCAGAATCCAGGCAGCCTGTATCATTTCTTCCTTGTGCTTCCCTCTCTGTCTATCTGCATCTTCCTGTTGTCTCATCTTATATTCAGATTGTAAGTTCTTTGGGGAACACACCCTCTTTTTGTTCTGTGTACGTACAGCACCTAGCACAATGAGGTCCTGGTCATGCCTGGTGCTTCTAGGCACTATTGCAATACAAAAGGATAATATTAACCAGTTGTAGCAGCTACTACAATATTAACAGTTGTAGCAGCAACACCATTCTCTAACTCTCCTTTCTATCAGTGTGTTCAGGCAAAGCTTTTGAGTGCAGATCTTACCTATTGTTGAACTAAGCCTCAGGACAGCAAGACCTGCATGGTACAGTGAAAGCTGTGTTATCCGGCCTTGTACCAGCCGGAAAGCTCTACAAACCAGCATTTCTAATCTTCATTGAAAGTCTGGTTTATAGTCCAGTTGGCACAGGGCCGGCAGGCTCCCTACCTGGCTCTGCGTGGCTCCCCTGAAGCGGCATGTCCCTGCTGCTCATAGGCAGAGGAATGGCCATGAGGAGTTTGGAATGTGTGGGGGGAGGATGCCGGGGGTTGGGGCTGTCATAGCTTCCTACTCAGATTTGAACCTTAGCGTTCATAACCTGAGAAGCTAGCATGAACCCCTCTAAGCTTAATTACTAGCTTAGATCTGATAGGCTGCCACCAACCAGGAATTAGTGCCTGGTACAC